>NW_020172145.1:3556637-3612019 GCF_003031525.2 Neophocaena asiaeorientalis asiaeorientalis
GCAAAAATCCTCAACAAAATACTAGCAAACAGAATCCAACAGCACATTAATAGGATCATACACCATGATCAATTGGGTTTTATCCCAGGAATACAAGGATTTTCCAATATATGCAAATCTATCAATGTGATAAACCATATTAACAAATTGAGGGAGAAAAACCATGTAATCATCTCAAAAGATGCAGAAAAAGCTTTTGACAAAATTCAACACCCATTTACGATAAAAACCCTGCAGAAAGCAGGCATAGAGGGAACTCACCTTAACATAATAAAGGTCACACATGACAAACCCACTGCAAACATCGTTCTCAATGGTGAAAAACTGAAACCATTTCCTCTAAAATACTAGAATACTCCCTAACACCATACACAAAAATAAATTCAAATGGATTAAAGACGTAAATGTAAGACCAGACACTATAAAACTCTTAGAGGAAAAGATAGGAGGAACACTCTAGTCAGAATGGCCATCATCAAAATTCTACAAACCATAAATGCTGGAGGGGGTGTGGAGTAAAAGGAACCTTCTTGCACTGTTGGTGGGAATGTAAATTGATACAGCCACTATGGAGAACTGTATGGAGGTTCCTTAAAAACTAAAAATAGAAGTACCATACAAACCAGGAATCCCACTACTGGGCATATACCCTGAGAAAACCATAATTCAAGAAGAGTCATGTACCAAAATGTTCATTTCAGCTCTATTTACAATAGCCAGAAATAAAGATGTTAAAAAATAATAATAATTCCAATCTCATGTGAAAAAAAAATTTTATCACAATGGTCAGTGTTCTAGCTACATTAGACAGAAATCTAGATATACTGGAATTTATAAACAAGAGACTAATGCTTTCCATATTGCTATTGTCTAAAAAAAAATATGTAAAGTTTTATATATACTGTTGTTTTAACTGTTCAATATGTACATGCAAACACAAGAAATAATCCCCAGTAAATTAAACTATAGAAATAAATAATATTTTAAAATATTCTAAAATATCCAATTTTAATATGTTTTAAAAGAAATATTTAATTTCTTAACAGACATTGTTGGAAACATACAAGGAGAGTATCTATTCACACTGTGCTGCTACTTGATCGCCACTGTGTTAAATCCTTATTTTATGGTCCCATGTGTGTTTACAAGTATGTTTTTGGTTTTTTGTGAGTACAATATTGTCTGATGCTCACTTGAATCAACAGGATTAGAGAAAGCTATTTAGCAAATAAAGTTAAGCACTTTCTTTCTTTAATTAATTTGAAAGCACTGAAATAATGCAAGTTTGTTTTCTGAACATTACTGAGATTAGAAATCAAGAACAGAAAAAATAATTGGAATTCACAAATATATGGAAATTAAAAAACACATACATGTAGAGCTCCTCCCACAGCTGTGGAGCTCTAATTCCCATATTAAATAATTTATTCCATAACTCACAACAGTCTACTACCATGATAAAATACTTATATATCGGGTATCCTTGTTTTGTACCAGACCTCACAAATAATATTTCAACAATGAGTGTGATGTAGTTGTTTTGTAGACGTAATTTAAAAGATTAAGAATGTTTCCATTTCTAGTGTGCTGTCTTTTAAGAAATGACAGTTTAATCAAATGAATTTCATTCTTTTTTAACATAATTGTTTTCTGTACCTTACTCTGTTTGTAATAAGTAATCATATTAATCAGTTTTTGAATAAAACTTGCATTCTTTAAATAAATCATATTTATTATATTTATTGTGACAATTCAATTTGCTAAAGTTTTGTTTATGAGCTTTTGTATCTATGTTCATGGGGTTTATCTTCCTTTAATTTTCCTATATGTGTAGTGTCCTTAGATTAGTATCAAGAGTTATACTGGCCTCAAAATTTAACTAAGATTGGTAGTATATCTTCTTTTAGTGTTTGTAGGTTTTCTTCATGGGGAATTTTAAAATTAAAAATTCAACAGCTATGAGATCATCCATACTTTTTATTTCTTCTTCTCAATTTTGGTAAGATATTTCTTGAAGAAATGTATCTATTTTTTCTGGATTTTCATATGTATTGACATAAATTTCTTTATTGTCATTTTTATTGTAGGAAGGGCTTGAAATTTTGTCCTCTTTAACTTTCATGATATTGGAATTTATATTTTCCAATTTTAAAATCAATATGACTGAGGTCGGCGGGAAGATGGCGGAAGAGTAAGACGTGGAGATCGCCTTCCTCCTCACGGATACACCAGAAATAATCTGTTGATTTTATCTTTTTTATATTTTTGTTTTCTATTTTATTTTGGCTTACATATTTTTTTATTTTCTCCTGATTTCTTTGCTTTTAATAGCTATATTCTATCTTATTGAGAAGTTAGAAATTATATTTATATATTTTTCTTTTCTAAAATATAAAATTAAATTGTGAACTTCTCTCAAGGCACTAATTTAGCTGCATTCCACACTTTCTTTTAATCAAGATAATTTTTAGAGAAGTTTTAGGTTCAGGGCAAAATTGAAGTGAAGATACAGATATTTCCCATATACATCCTGCCACCACATATGGTGCATTATCAGCATTTCCCACTAGAGTGGTATATTTGTTAGATGAACCTACATTGACACATCGTCATCATCACCCAAAGTTCACAGTTTGATTATGGATCACTTCTGATGTTGTACATTCTATGGGTTTCGACAAATGTATAATGACATGTATCCATCATTAAAATACCATACAGAATATTTCACTGCTCTTAAAATCCTCTATCTATTCGTCTCTCTCCCTGGCAATCGCTGATTTTTTTTTTTTTTTTTTGGTCCCTATTGTCTTGCCTTTTCCCAAATGTCACATTGTTGGAATCATATAGTATGTAACTATATCAGATTCACTTCTTTTACTTAGTAATATTCATCTAAGTTTCCTCCATTCCTTTTCATGGCTTGAGAGCTCTTTTCTTTTTAGCACTGAATAATATTCCATTGTCTGGATATAAAACAGTTTCTTATCTATTCACCTACTGAAGGACACCATGACTGCGTCCAAGTTTTAGCAATAATGAATAAAACTGCAATGAACATGCATGTGTGAGTTTCTGCATGGACATAAGCTTTCAACTCCTTTGGGTAAATACCAAGGAAAATGATTGTCTGTTATATGAAAATAGCTTGCTTATTTGTTTTGTGAAAATAGCTTGTTTCATTTTGTTAGAAACTGCAAACTGTCTTCCAAAGTGGCCACACCATTTTGCATTTCTGCCAACAATGAATGAGAGCTCCAGTGGCTCTATATCCTCACCAGCTTTTGGTGTTACCAGTCAGTGTTCCAGATTTTGGCCTTTCTAGTAGATGTGCAGTGCTATCTCATTTTTGTTTTAATTTGCATTTCTCTGATGACATATTATCATCTTAATTAAGCATTAATATATGCTTATTTTCCATCTGTATATCTTCTTTAGTGAAGTATCTGTTATGTTCTTTGGCCCATATTTTAATCGGTTGTTTGTTTTCATACTGTTGAGTTTTACGAGTTCTTTGTACATTTTGTATAAAAGTATTTTATTAGATATCTGTTTTACAAATATTTTCCCCCAGTATGTGGCGTGGCTTCTAATTCTCTTGACCTTGTCTTTTACAGAACAGAAGTTTTTAATTTTAATGATGTCTACCTTACCCACTATTTATTTCATGATCATATCTTTGGTGTTAAATCTAAAAAGTCTTCACTATATCCAAGGTCATCTAGGTTTTCTCCTATGTCGTTTTCTAGGAGTTTTGTAGTTTTGTGCTTTCCATTTAGACCTGTAATTCATTTTCAGGTTTTTTTGAATGGTGTAAGGTCTGCATCACAATTTATTTTTTTGCATTTAGCTATCCAGCTATTTTAGTACTTCACACATTTTGATGTATCTTTCTGCTATCAACTTACTTTTTTTTTCTTACATTTTGTTTCAACTTAGTCTTATCTTGGGCACTGAAATAATCCAAAGTTGAACTGTAACACTTGGAAATGCTTGTCTACTACTAGTTCACACATACTCCAAAATTACAGCTATACAGGGTTCATTAAAACTGTATAAAATATATATTTAGGGCAATTTTTTTTAATGAGGGATAACTAAAGTGTTTGCCACCAAAGACACCAAAAGATGCAAAAATGGCAGATATTTTGATCAAGCAAATTATATCAAGTCAGACAAAGAAGAACAACTGCTATCAAGATTTTTGTCTAGGTATGGCTCACTTTTTAGGACACGGATATCTAGGAGACAGTTATTACCTAAATAGCTAGACATTCTTTAGTTTGAAAGTACGTGCTCAGAGGAGATATTGGCTTGCTCCTATTTGTATAGATGTAAATGTAAACGTAAAAACTATCAATGAGCATGTCCTTGTAAAGCAGTCTCCACAGTCAAGTATGGGATTTGTCTTAGAAATTAAACATGTTTCTCTAGTGGATTAATGTTATCAAAATTTTGCTATTAAAACTAGTCCTTAGAGGCTTCCCTGGTGGCGCAGTGGTTGAGAGTCCACCTGCCGATGCAGGGGACATGGGTTCATGCCCTGGTCTGGGAAGATCCCATATGCCGCGGAGCAGCTGGGCCCGTGAGCCATGGCTGCTGAGCCTGCGCATCCGGAGCCTGTGCTCCACAACAGGAGAGGCCACAACAGAGAGAGGTCTGCGTACTGCAAAAAAAACAAAAAAAAACCAAAAAAAAACTACTCCTTGAAACAAAATTCTTCATTAAACATGGTTTTGGTTACTGGCTGGAAGTTGGACAGGATGTGTACAAGACTCCTAGAAAAAGGTAAAGGGAAAACAACAGAGTGACTTACTTCAGGGTTAGTGGCAACACAGAGAAGCACCTACAGAACCCTGAAAGCTAAAGATCATACAACTAGTCAGGAGAGACTTGCACCATAAGCTTAAATAGTTCCTATCCTCAATTAATCTTTGAGAATAAGGAGAGAAAAATTAAAGAAATAATTAAAAATGAGTTACTAAAATTAAAGTAAAACATAAATAAAAGCTACCTATTTACTTAATTTTACGGGATATAGGATACATAACACAGATAATATTATCTCTGATCTCAATGAAATTATAAACTCACTATCAGTCAACTGCCAGCTACAGAGAAAGTATAAAATACAATGAAAATGTAATCCCCCATATCTATTGTGATTTAGGAAAGTGAGCAGAGAAATAAAGAGGCACATGCTATGGCTACAAAATCCAGAGGGATAAGCCTGATATTTTATTGATCTGATATGGGTAAGGTGATTTATTTTCTATTTAAAGATATCTTTAGCAGTTTTTATTCTGTTGTAACTGAATACAGTAAGTAAAAAGTTAAAGTGTCTCTATATGACTCTTTATTAGAACTGATAATACAAATGAATATTATTTATGAGTGCAAGTGGACACATTAAAGTGCCAAATAAAAATTATATTTCAGAATATATTTGGTTATTCACAAATATAAAATGTGTGATTACATTATTTTTAGCAAGATTAGGTAGGAAAACTTTTTATAAGAGAAGAATGAATATTATTCAATATGATTTTAAAGTGTTATTAGCTATGGATTTAGCATATTTTATGTGTTTATATTTGGGTTCAATACAACAAATAGTTTTAAATACATTTAAAAGATTTCGCTCTAATAATTATATAAATATTGGAGATGTGTAATTCATTGAACCTATCTTGATTTAATATTTTAACAGAGGGAAAAAAGATATTTACTTAAAGTTGCATTATATTTCCTATATTTTTCTTACTGTATTTTATTGACTGGCAACACTAACACTGTAGGATGTCTACTTATGAGACAAATTGCTTACAAAGAGTTAAACTGGAGAGATCGATCAAGATGGCAGAGTAAGAGGACATGGAACTCACCTCCCCTCATGAACACATCAAAAATACATCCATGTGTGGAAAAATCCTCACTGAAAACTACCTGGAAACTGCCAGAAAGAATTTTGTGCAACCAGGCTTTAGGAAAGATAGACACAGAATTGGGCAGGAAGAGAAAAGAAGCCATCAGGTAGGGACCTATGCCCCATGGGAGGGGGACTCAGAGAAAAAGAGAGATTACACAAGCAGCAGTTCACCCTGTGGAGTGAGTGGTTTGATTGACATACTGGATGCCCCTGTTCTGGGGTCTTACACAGGGAAGATGAAACCCCTTGATTGGTTGGAGCACCAGTAGGACTAACAAGTGGGCTGTGGAAAGCCTAGACACTGCTCATGAAGAGTACACACATGCTGACTTGCCCCCAAGGCAGTGTGGAGAAGAGATACTGAAGACTGATCCAGGGGCTGCCTGGTTTCCCATGACCACCCCAGCCCATTCTCCAGCTTAAGCCAAGTGAACACTCCAGCCTGGTTTACTCCATGTCACACTGGATCTAGGGCTGCCACAACTAGTGAGAGAGTTGGGCTGTGGGACACAGAGGCACACCTGGGGCAGTACCTGGGTGGGTCATGGGTGGCCATTACTGGTATGTACTGTGTCAGAAGGAGCCTGGAACACTGACGGTGACCAGTCCACCACAGCCCATACCGCAATACATGTAAAGAGTCAACATGGGCCCTGACTGCCCTGCAGTGTGACTCCACAACAGGGCAGGGGCAACGGAGGTTGGTGGGAATGATCAGCTGTGAGGCACAAAGGGAATTTGGACCCGAGGTTGTGTCTGAGCAAGATGAGAACAACTACTGCTGGCACCTGTACAGGTGGTGCATCAGAATTAGCTCAGACCTCTGTCTGCAGCCAATCCACCAGAGCCCATGCCCCACCATGAGCCAATAGCCTTAACAGGACTCTCTTGCTCCAGCAATTCTCCCTTCTGGGGCAAAGATCCTGGTGCTGAGAGGGGAAAGCACACACTTAAAGGGAACTGAGACAGCTCACAGCTGACCCTCAGGACTTCTGCTCCAGCAACATGGGATCAGACCCGAAACCCGATAGAGTGGTGACAGCCACTAGAGAGAGGGGAAGCCCCACCTCACACCAGACTCCAGCCCTACTTCCCACCAAAGTGATAGCAGCCGGCACACCCTAAGAAAAGATGTGACTTGATTCACATCAAATCCAGCTCTCCAACCAAGGGCATTGGCACAAGCAGACTGTATAGTGACGCTCCCACACAAGGACATCAGTTTAAGACTCCAATAGGTAACTGTTTCACCTAAATTCTAGAGACAGAGAAAGTCAAGCAAAATGAAAGGCAGAGGAACTGCTCTCAAATGAAAAAGAAAGAGAAAATCCCTGAAATAACAAATAATGGAATGGAAACAATTTACCAGATAAAAAATTGAAAGAGTAATAAGAATGCTAACTGAATTAGGGAAGAGAATAGGTGAACACAGTCATAATTTAAACATGGAACTAGAAAATCTCAAAAAAGACCCAATCAAAAATGAAGAATTTGGGGCTTCCCTGATGGCGCAGTGGTTGAGAGTCTGCCTGCTGATGCAGGGGACACGGGTTCGTGCCCCGGTCCGGGAGGATCCCACATGCCGCGGAGCGGCTGGGCCCGTGAGCCATGGCTGCTGAGCCTGCGCGTCCGGAGCCTGTGCTCCGCAACGGGAGAGGCCGCGACAGTGAGAGGCCCGCGTACAGCAAAAAAAAAAAAAAAAGAAGAAATCAATAACTGAAAAAACACACTAAAAGGAATGAACAGCAGACTAAGTGATATACATAGACATATGAGTGACCTGGAAGATAGAATAATGTAAAGCATCCAATCAGAACAGAAAACAGAAAAATACATTAAATGAAAATAGTTAAAGAGATCTTTGAGATAACATCAAGTACTCCAAGATTCACACTATAGGGGTCCTAGAAGGAGTAAAGAGAAGAGTGGATTGAAAATGTATTTGATGAAATTATGGCTGAAATTATTTGAAATTATTTCCCAAACATGAAGAAGTAAACAGATAACCAGGTACAGGAAGCAGAGAGGGTCCCAAGCAAGATGAACCCAAAGACCTATCATAATTAAGGTGACAAAAGCTAAAAATAGAGAATTCCAAAGTCAGCAGAAGGAAAACAAAGAGTCACACACAAGGGAACCCTAAGAAGGGCACTGGCTGATTTTCAGTAGAAACTTTGTAGGCCAGAAGGAGAGGCACAATATATTCAAAATGCTGAAAGGAAAAACCTGCAACCAAGGATACTATAACCAGCAAGATTATCATTCAGAATAGAAGGAGGGAGACTTCTCAGACAAGCAAAAACTAAAAAGTTCATCACTAAACCTACCGTAAAGTATGTTATAGGGTTTTCTCCAAGTTGAAAAGAAGTAAGAATGTATAGGAGAGGGAAAATCCCACTATGAACAGCAAATACAGAGTAAGGGCTGAGGATCAACAACTTAAATAAGGAAGTATTAAGATTAAAAGACAAAACACTGTAAAAGCAACTTTAGCTACAATAAATAGCTAAGGGATAAACATAAATACATAAAATATGACATAAAAACACAAAATATGAGGAAGAGGAGTAAAAAACTTGGATCTTTTAGATTGTGTGTAATTTAAATGACTACCAGTTTAAAACAAGTAGATATAGGTCAACATATCTGAACCCCATGGTAACCACAAACCAAAAACATAAAATAGATAAACAAAAATAAAAAGAAAGGGACACAAGCACACTACTAAAGGAAAACAAGTAATATAATGGCAATAAGTACATATTTATCAATAATTTCTTTAAATGTCAATGAAATAAATGCTTCAATCAAAAGATATAGGATGGCTGATTGTTTAAAAAAAAACAAAAACAAGATCCATCTATATGCTGCCTACAAGAGATTCACTTCACAGCTAAAGAGACACACAGATGGAGAGGGGATGGAAAAGGATATTTCATGCACATGGAAATGATAAGAAAGCAGGGGTAGCAGTACTCATATCAGACAAAGTAGGCTATAAAACAAAGGCTATAACCAAAGACAATGAATGGAATTATATATTGATAAAGGGATCAATAGAAGAAGATGATGTTACACTTGTTAACACACGTGCATCCAATACAGGAGCACCTAAATATATAAAGTGAGTATTAACAGACATAGAGGGGGAAACTGACAAAAATATAATAACAGTAGGGGGCATTAACACTCCACTTACATTAATGAACTGATCATCCAGACAGAAAATCAATAAGGCAACAGTGGTCTTAAATGCACAATAGATCAACTGGATTTAATAAGTATCTCTAAGACATTCCAATGAAGAACAACAGAATACATGTTCTTTTCAAGTGCACGTGGAGTGTTCTCTGAGATAGATCATATGCTAGGTCACAAAACAAGTCTCAACAAATTTAAGAGGATAGAAACTATATCAAGCTTTTTTTTCCAACCACAACACTATGAAACTAGAAATAAATTACAGAAACAAAATGTGAAAAGCACAAATACATGGAGACTAAACAATATACTACTAAAAAACAATGGGTCAATGAAGAACTCAAAGAGGAAACCTAAAAATACCTTGAGACAAATGAAAATGGAAGCACAGTACTACAATATCTATGGGAAGCAGCAAAAGCAGTTTTAAGAGGGAAGTTTATATCAATACAGGCCTTCCTCACAAAACAAGAAAAATCTCAAATAACCTAACCTACCATGTAAAGGAATTAGAAAAAGAACAAACAAAATCCAAAGTCAGCAGTAGGAAGGAAATAAAAATCAGAAAAGGAAATAGAGACCAAAAAGAAAGATTAATGAAAAGTAGAGCTATTTTTTAAAAATATAAACAAAATGAATAAACCTTTATTAGGTTTATCAAGAATATAAGAGAGAAAACCCAAATAAACAAAATACAAAATTAAAGAGAAGAAATAACAACCTATAACACAGAGATACAAACAATCATAAGAGAATACTATAAACAGTTATATCCCAGCAAACTGACAACCTAGAAGAAATGGACAAATTTCTGGAAACATAAAACCTGCCAAGACTGAAGCAGGAAGAAATAGACAACCTGAACTGACCAATCACTAGTAGACAAATTGAAACTGTAATTAAAACAACAACAAAAAACCCCAAACAAACAAAAAAGCCCAGGATTAGATGGCTTCACAGGGGAATTCTGCCAAACATATAAAGAACAGCTAATACTTATCCTTCTCAAACTATTGAAAAAAAATGAAGAGGATGGAAGAGTCCCAAACGTATTCTACAAGGCCACAATAACCCTGATACCAAAACCAAACAAAGACACTACAAAAAAGAAAATTACATGCCAATATCTTTGATGAATATAGATGCAAAAATCCTCAAGAAAATATTAGCAAACTGAATACAACAATATATGAAAAGGATGCTCAAGTGAGATTTATTCCAGGGATTCAAGGATGATTCAATATTCACAAATTAGTGATTGTGATATATCACATTAATAAAAGGAAGTATAAAAATCTCATGATCATCTCAATGGATGCAGAAAAATTTCTGAAAAAATTCAACATTAATTCATGATAAAAACTCTCACCAAAATGGGTACAGAGAGAACATATCTTAAACATAATAAAAGCCATTTATGACAAATCCACAATCAACATAATACTCAATGTTGAAAAGCTGAAAGCCTTCCTGCTAAATTCAGGAACAAGACCAGAATACCCAATATTACCACTTCTGTTCAACATAGAATTGGAAGTCTTAGCTGCAGCAATCAGAAAAGAAAAAAATAATAATAAAATAAAAGGTATCCAAATTGGAAGGGAAGAGATAAAACTGTCATTATTTGCAGATGACATGATACTTTATATAAAAAATTCAAAAGTATCCACCAAAAAACTCATGAAAATGAGATAAAGTCAGTAAAGTTGCAGGATACAAGATTAATATAGAGAAATCTGTTGCTTGTCTATAAGGACAAGGAATTATCTGAAAGAGAAAGCAAAAAAAAAGTCTCGTATACAATCATATCACAAAGAATAAAATATCTATGAATAAACTTAATCAAGGAGGTGAAAGACCTATATTCTGAAAAGTATAAAAAATTGATAAAGGAAATTGAAGATAATACAAAGAAATGGAAAGATACCCTGTGTTCTTGGACTGACAGAATTACATTATTAAAATGTCCATAATACCCAAAGTAATCTACATATTTAATGCAATCCCTATCAAAATACTAATCACACTTTTTACAGGACAAGAACAAAAATTCCTATATTCATACTGAACAAAAGACACCAAATTGCCAAAACAATCTTGAGAAAAAAAGAACAAAACAAAAGCAAAAAAAGAACAAAGCAAAAAAAAATACTCTCTGACTTCAGAGTATTTTACAAAGCTACAGTAATCAAATAGCATAGTTCTGGCAGAAAAATAGACATATAGATCAATGGAACAGGATAGTCCAGAAATAAGCCCATGCAACTATGGTCATTTAATCTATGACAAAGGAACCAAGACTATACAATGGAGAAAAGACAGTCTCTTCAATAAGTGGTTTTGGCAAAACTAGACAGCTACATATAAAAGAATGAGATTTAGAACAGTTCCTCACACCATATACAAAAATAAAGTCAAAATGGATTAAAGACCTAAATGTAAGACCTGAGACCATGAAACTCCTAGAAGAGAATTAAATCATAGAAATATTTTTTTTGGATACCTCTCCCAAAGCAAATAAAAGCAAAAATAAACAAATTCATGATAAAAACTCTCACCAAAATGGGTACAGAGAGAACATATCTTAAACATAATAAAAGCCATTTATGACAAATCCACAATCAACATAATACTCAATGTTGAAAAGCTGAAAGCCTTCCTGCTAAATTCAGGAACAAGACCAGAATACCCAATATTACCACTTCTGTTCAACATAGAATTGGAAGTCTTAGCTGCAGCAATCAGAAAAGAAAAAAATAATAATAAAATAAAAGGTATCCAAATTGGAAGGGAAGAGATAAAACTGTCATTATTTGCAGATGACATGATACTTTATATAAAAAATTCAAAAGTATCCACCAAAAAACTCATGAAAATGAGATAAAGTCAGTAAAGTTGCAGGATACAAGATTAATATAGAGAAATCTGTTGCTTGTCTATAAGGACAAGGAATTATCTGAAAGAGAAAGCAAAAAAAAAGTCTCATATACAATCATATCACAAAGAATAAAATATCTATGAATAAACTTAAGGAGGTGAAAGACCTATATTCTGAAAAGTATAAAAAATTGATAAAGGAAATTGAAGATAATACAAAGAAATGGAAAGATACCCTGTGTTCTTGGACTGACAGAATTACATTATTAAAATGTCCATAATACCCAAAGTAATCTACATATTTAATGCAATCCCTATCAAAATACTAATCACACTTTTTACAGGACAAGAACAAAAATTCCTATATTCATACTGAACAAAAGACACCAAATTGCCAAAACAATCTTGAGAAAAAAAGAACAAAACAAAAGCAAAAAAAGAACAAAGCAAAAAAAAATACTCTCTGACTTCAGAGTATTTTACAAAGCTACAGTAATCAAATAGCATAGTTCTGGCAGAAAAATAGACATATAGATCAATGGAACAGGATAGTCCAGAAATAAGCCCATGCAACTATGGTCATTTAATCTATGACAAAGGAACCAAGACTATACAATGGAGAAAAGACAGTCTCTTCAATAAGTGGTTTTGGCAAAACTAGACAGCTACATATAAAAGAATGAGATTTAGAACAGTTCCTCACACCATATACAAAAATAAAGTCAAAATGGATTAAAGACCTAAATGTAAGACCTGAGACCATGAAACTCCTAGAAGAGAATTAAATCATAGAAATATTTTTTTTGGATACCTCTCCCAAAGCAAATAAAAGCAAAAATAAACAAATTCATGATAAAAACTCTCACCAAAATGGGTACAGAGAGAACATATCTTAAACATAATAAAAGCCATTTATGACAAATCCACAATCAACATAATACTCAATGTTGAAAAGCTGAAAGCCTTCCTGCTAAATTCAGGAACAAGACCAGAATACCCAATATTACCACTTCTGTTCAACATAGAATTGGAAGTCTTAGCTGCAGCAATCAGAAAAGAAAAAAATAATAATAAAATAAAAGGTATCCAAATTGGAAGGGAAGAGATAAAACTGTCATTATTTGCAGATGACATGATACTTTATATAAAAAATTCAAAAGTATCCACCAAAAAACTCATGAAAATGAGATAAAGTCAGTAAAGTTGCAGGGACCTAATTAAACTTAAAAGATTTTAGATGGCAAAATAAACTATCAACAAACAAAAAGATAACTTATTGGTTGGAGTTAAATATTTTCAAATTATATGACCAACAAGGGGCTCATACCCAAAAATACATAAATAGCTCGTACAACTCAATATCAAAAAAAACAAACAACTCAACCAAAAAATGGGCAGAAAGCCAAAGCAGACATGTTTCCAAAGAAGACATACAGACGGTTAACAGGGTCATGAAAAGATGCTCAACGTCACTAATCATTACAGAAATCCAAATCAAAACTACAATGAGATGTCACCTCACCCCTGTCAAAATGGCTATCATCAAAAAGACCAAAAATAACAAATGTTGGTGAGGATGTGGAGAAAACTGAATCCTTGTACACTGTTAGTGGGAATGTAAATTGATGCAGTTACTATGGGAAACATTATGAAGGTTCCTAAGAAACTAAAAATAGAACTACCATATCATCCAGCAATTCCACTTCTGGGTATATATCTGAAAAAAAAATCAAAAACACTAATTTGAGAGAATAAATGCACCCCATCATTCACAACAGCACTATTTACAATAGCCAAGATATAGAAACAACCCAAATGTCCTTCAACAGAGAAATGAATAAAGAAGAGGTTTTATATATAACTGTAACAATGCAATATTACTCCAGCACAAAAAAAGAATGAAATTCTGTCCCCTGCAACAATGTGGTGGACCTAGAGACGGTTACAGTTAGTGAAGTAAATCAGACAGAGAAAGATAATATATGTTATCACTTTTATGGGGAACCTAAAAATAATACAAAGAAATATATATAGTAAAACAGAAACAGACTCAAAGCTATCGATAACAAACTAGTGGTCACCAGTGGGTACAAGGAAGGAGGTATGGAAAGACAGGGTTATGGGATTAAGTAAAACACACTACTATGTACAAAATAGATAAGCCACAAGGATATATTGTACAGCACAGGGAAGTATTATTTTGTAATAACTTTAAATGGAGTATAATCTATAAAAATACTGATCCACTATGCAGTACAACTGAAACTTACATTATATTGTAAATCAACTATACTTCTATAAAAAATAAAGAAATTAAATCAATCATTCCCAGATAATTTTTCTGAAAAAAGTAAAATGTATTTCTGTAGCCAACTGGTTTTTATATGCTTATACAGAGCATGGGATTATATTTAATTACAATTATAACAGTCCTATGTCAGAATATTGCTAGTTTAATTTCTCTAGCTATAGTTTCCTAAAATTAAAAATTTATATTTAAAAATATCTTCATATATAACATACATACATAACACTAAAGCATGATGTATCAACTTTAAGAGAGTAGAAAATGTTCTCTTTGTTCTCCTTTCAGGTTGGAAATACTAAAACACTTGACAAAATCATATGTTGCAAGTGTATTAGAAAAGACAATGACAGGGTACAAGTGAAGCAAAAAACACAGGAGATGAAATGAATAAGGAGTTTTCCCTCAGTCATGTACCAATTCCTGTTACTGACTGGTTCTTCTCCATGTAGTGATTCACAGAATTATGCTACTTTATGCTGAGGACCTCATGCCCATCTGTATCTATTCAAGCCACCAGCAAGGAAAATGAGAGAATGGAGGAGACACACTTGTTTATAAAATGTCCTATCCCTGATTGATAAGCCCTCCATATATCTATGGTGCCTTCTGCATATACACAGAGGGGTAACTAGAGAGAGCTCAAACTGTCCAGTTCCTAGTTAACTAAGGATCTTAAACTGCCCTAAATCAGAGTGATCTCCCCAACCCACACACAGATCCATCAGAAAAGGCTAAACACTAGTTTGTTCAAAATGTTGGGCCACAAACTCTGATCAATTTTTGGTGGACCACAAAGCAATTTAGGCTAGGAGGCCACCCTTAGGATTCCAAAGTTTAAAAATTAAAACAAGAGTAACAATAACTGAACAGTGACTTCAACGGCCACACACTACAGGGGAGAGAGACTGGGTAGACTGAGACAAGTAAATTTACAAAAACAAAACAAAATAAAAAACAAACAAATCCAGAAAAATAAAAACACAATGAAGCGAAGAGAAAAAAAAATCCAAGATTGCTTAAATGTATTATCTAAAATGCCCAGTTTTCAACAACTAGAAGAAATATGAAATATCAGAGAAACAGAAAAGTGTGACCAGTATTCTGAAAATACAGCAGTCAAAATGCTGCCACTGAGAGTCCCAGATATCATATTTAGCAGCTGAATACTAGTAGGTATTATGTGTACGACTTTCCTCTGTACTTACAAAGGTATACAAGGCTAAATACTACTAATTTTCACACATACAAAGATAAGACCAGTTATGATAGTAACTTGGTCATACTTTAGCATCAATAGAGAGATTGATTTTTAACATGCAAATGAAGTATTTATATAATATATTCAAACACGTCCTAATTTTTTCATATTTAGATTATTAAAGTTTTAGGAAAGCAATACTACAAACAAAATTCTTGTTAAATCTTTTATTCCTGTAGTCTAGATCAGGAGTCCCCAACCCTCAGGCTTCAGCCTGTTAGGAACCGGGGGGCCGCACAGCAGGAGGTGAGCGGTAGGCAAGCGAGAGAAGCTTAACCTGCAGCTCCCCATTGCTCCCCATCTCTCGCATTACCACCTGAACCATCCCCCCCACCCCCATCCATGGAAAAATTGTCTTCCATGAAACCGGTCCCTGGTGCCCAAAAGATTGGGGACTGCTGGTCTAGATCATGGAGTATCCTTCCAGAAGAACACTGAAACATCTCTAAGTAATTATAACACATACTACATGTACATATATGTTGTATATAAAAATATGTGCTATATGTATATTATATACATATTCATATATATAATGTCTGTGTGTAATATATACTTCAACATTAACTATTTTTAGACACAATGTCTAGCACATATTAAAAATTAAGAAACTTGCAAATAAGCAGGAAAATGAGATTCATAGTTAAGAGAAAAATCAATATACTTATTCACTGATAATTTGGATGCTAAACATTTAGATTATATTTTCCTCCAGTTTTTTGATGTTATGAATAAAGCTTCTGTGACCATTCTTATACCAGGGTCCTAGCATAAGGGTACTATTATGGACTGCATGCTTGCATTCCCTCAAAATTCACATGTTGAAACCTGAATCCAATCATGATGATGTTTGGAAGTGGGGCCTTTGGGAGGTGGTTAGGTTTCAATGAAGTCATGAGATTGGAGCCCCAGTAATGGGATTAGTGCCCTTATAAGAAGAGTAGGAGACCAGAGCACACTCTCCCTCTCTCTTTTTACAATGTGAGGATACAAGGAGAAGATGGCATCTACAAACCAGGAAGAGGATCCTCACCAGAACCCAATTATGCTGCCATCTTGGTCTCAACTTCCCAGCCTCCAGAACTGTGAGAAATAAATGTTTATTGCTGAAGCCACCCAGTGCATGGTATTTTTTTTTACACACACCAAATTGACAAAAACAAGTACCTTCTGAGGTGGTAAAAAACTTATATACTTTGATTATAGGTTTGGTTACTCAGATGTATATTTTTGTCAAAACTCCTCAACCTATACACTTTAAATATTTCATTTTATTTTATATATTACACCTCTAAGTAGTTGATTCAAAAATTTAATTTTTAAATGTCAAGGATAAAATATTTACAACTTTGTAAAAAGTTAAAGACTTCCTCGAGACAAGAAAAGGCCAATAACAAAAAAGTAGAAAACTGGACAAAGAAAGGAAACAGAAAAATGTTTAAGCCTGTGAAAATGTTTAACCTCACTCCTATGAGAGACCTTTATTTTATTCATCAGTTTAGCAAAGAATAAATGATCCATTACATGACTGAGGGGAGGCTATGATTCTTAGTCTTACATAGATAGTGCAAATAAAATGGTTTCAACCTCTAAATAGAGGAATTTGGCAATATTTATCGAAGTGTACAACATGTATACCCTTTGTTTACCAGTAAAATAACTGGTAAAAGTCATGTCTTCATGCATGTTACTTAAAAGTGGAGAAGCAGGGGAGAGAGAGAAAGAGAGAGAGGGAGGGAGGGAGGGGAGGAAGGAGAGAGAGGGAGGGATATTTTATATACATGTTTTGTATATATTCTTTATATAACAATATTTATAGTTACATGAAGAGTTGAAAAGCAAAGTAAGAGAATTAAAAAGCCTAGAAAGTGCTGCTTGAGATAAAATGATGAGGGAAAAGTCCTTCCTGAGGAGAAGACTTTCAAGCAGTGATACAAATAAAGTCAGGAATGAGTTTCTAAGGTGATGGGAATAGAATGTCATGGGATGGAATGAGCTTGATTTATACAAGAATTGACAAGCAGTTCAGCATGTTGGACACCATAAACCAAGGTATACAATAATAGGAGATGAAATTAGACATATTACCCATGGATTAGGCCATGTTGGGACGAATAAAAGGTCATGGTAAGGATTGCATTTTAACATGACAAAACATTTTGGATGACTTAGAGTCAGATAGTGATTTTAAGTGGACCTCTCTAGCCTGTAGAGAAAAGATCAAAGGAAGCTGAGAGTGGAGGAAAGAAGATGGATTAGAAGGTTTTTGATTTATTCTAGGAAAACAGACATTTTGGGTTAGGATGGGATAGTACTAAGAGGTGGGGTGTGGTTGATTTTGGAATATATTATAAATGTACTACAGAACTGATATGATGATAGATTGGATATAGTTTATGAGAGCAGGAAAGGAATTTAAACTAGTACCAATAATTTTTCTAGAAAAACTTGTGGCTCCACTTACTGAGTGGGCTTTGTAGGGAGAAACAAGAGTTCAGTTTTATGCATAGTAACTTTAAATGCTTATTATAGATCCAGATGATGATGTAAAATAAATGGCTTGATATATGAATGGTTAGCTCATTCATGGGAGAAATATTTAAAGTGGTAGAGCTATGTGGGAACATCCAGTGAAGATGTGTATATAAGAGGAGAAAAATCTCATTGGCAGAAGCCTAAGACTCTCGAACACTTTGAAGGAAAGGAAATAATAATAGAAACCAGCAAAAGAGACTGAGAAGGAGTGGCCAAAAGTTGAGGAACAAACATGAGAATATGATATCCTGGTAGCTGAAGTAAGAAAAGTTTTTCATTTATTTGTCTCTAAACACTACTGAGGAATTGAGTAAGATCAGACCTTTGCAATGTGGGGGTTACTGCTGACTTGCCATGAGCTGTTTCAGTCTAGTGATAGAGCTAAATTCCTGATTGGACTGGGTGGAGGAGAAAATGGGAGGTGGAATTGGCACATATAGATTAGTCTTTCAGTGAGTTTTGCTTTCAGTAAATGCAAATAATAGCAGAGAATGGGGAAGAAGTCAAAGAATAATTTGCCGTCAGTAAATGCTTTTCTAAATTTGCATTCTGATTAGAACGATCCAGCAGGGAGGGAAAATTGGTGCTTCAAAGAGAGAGGACTATGACATAACTGAGTGCTCGATTGGGCAAAAGAGGATGGGATTCACAGGGCAAGTAGAGGAGATAGTCTTCTGTCCTAGTCAGCTTCAGCTGCTATAACAAAATACTATAGGTTGAGTAGCTTAAAGAGCAGAAATTCATATTCTTATAGCCCTGGTGACTGAAAGCCTGAGATCAGGATGCCACAGGTTTGGTTTCTGGTGAGAGTTTTCTTAGCTTTCAGATAGCCACGTCCTCACAGTGCCTTACATGACAGAGAGAGAACAAGAAAAAGAGAGGTTTGGGGGGCGGGGGAGGGAGAGAGAGAGAAAGAGAGAGAGGGAAGGATGGAGAGAGGGAGGAAGGTTGGTTGGTCTCTGGTGTTTCTTCGCATAAAAGCACTAATCCCATCATGAGAGCCCTACCCTCATGCTCTCATCTAAACCACATTGTCTCCCAAAAGCCCCATCTCTAAATACTTTTAACAATGGGGGTTAGGATTTCCACATACAAATTTTTGGAGAACAGAATTCAGCCCATAGCATGACTGATAGACGCATAGGCAGAATGTTTGGGGACATATGCCCTTAAATTGACAGATTTAGTAAAATATTTTTTTTCTTATGAATATGATTACATATTTTTATTTTGTTATACTTTAAAGCCATTTTTATTTCCTTTCCTTTGCCCAGGTGGAAGAACTTCCTTCCTTATTCCCTGCAATGAGGTAATCAATGGAGAGCAAGGATCCAGGAGAACATGTTGGAAGCTTAACAAAATGAAAAGTATGAAATTATCATCTTTAATATACTAGTGTGATATGACACATTAAGGAATATTAATTCTAATATTAAGAGCCAAAGATTGGAAACATCTGAAATGTCCACTGATGGAAGACTAGGGAAATAAATAGGAGCACATCTATGAAAAGGAATACTATAAAGAAGGTAAAACACAATGAGACTCCTATCTGTAATCTCCAAGATTAACACATTGGAAAACTCAAGGTACAGAATATTTTATATATATTAAAAAGTTATATTTATACTATTATTGACATAGAATACCACTGAAATAATAGGAAAAATCCATTAGCTGAGACCATACCCATTGTGTTTCCTTGCTTACTATCTGTCTTACTGATAATTCTGTGAAACCTGCCAGTTCATTAATATATGTTCTTAAATATATATATATATGCATGTTACATGTACACACCCTTTAAACATATTTTAAAGGAACACAAAGTAGAGAATATGAAGAGAGAAAGAAAAAGACATTAAAGCTGCTGTCATGGTTCCTTCCACAATACTCCTTGGTATATAGTATGTAATCAACAAGTATTTTTAAAAATTTAAAATAATGAATGATTAAAAGAGTAAAGGATTTGATTTAGTATACTATCTTGTAGGCACCTTTCAGAGCATCTACTGACTGTTAAGCATTATCTATTACACATTTCTTTGAAACAAGCCCAGACTTCAAATCAAGGTTGATGTATTCATAGTTTATATATTTATAGAACTTTGATTGGAAGTATGAACTTTTAATAAAATACCTTTCTCCCACTTTACACATTATGCCATGCTTCATCCACTAGGTCCTACTTCCCTTAACTTTTGGCATTGAATTAAAAGAAACAAAATAGAAAAAGAATGGGCTACTAATTTGAAAAACTAGGGCTTCAACAACCACCTTATTAGTGTCAAATTTTAATTTTCTCATTTGTAAGGAATTTCAACTGCATCAGCAGTTGTGTTCTTCATGCACATCCCTCTTTTGCTCTTAAATGCTGTTCCAAGGGGATCACAAAATAATCAGCCCCTTTCAAATCACTTGGCTAGAGCTAAATAAGTCCTAGTTCCAGTTATATTAATGAAGCAGTAAAGGGAACTACTCATTTGGGAGATGCACTAAAATACTCAATTGTTGCTTGTACAGCAGCTTGCAAGATGCACATGTAAATATCTTAGAATTCTATAGATACAACTCAACTGGGTTAGATTTAATATGCCCAGGGTTAATAAATTTGCACGATTTCATTTATTAGCTTGCCAATGAAATTGAAATTTATATATTGAATAATTCTCCAAAAGCCATCAAAACAGTTTGTTAATTATGAGTGTACCACTGAAGCCCTGTCGAATTCTGAAGATTTATTTGACTCTAATGTCATGTATGGTGGTTGATGTGAATTAGCTGTGGGCTGTACTTCCATAACCCACCTCTTCTTCCCCATCATTCTTCTGTATATCATCTAATAGCAACATTTTTGGCTATTGTATTTGTTTTATCTGAAACAGGCATTACTTCTTTTGGTGAAAGATTTTATTACTATTCTGATCTTAAAAAGTAGGATAAACATGGGAATTCTAGTTGTTTTCAAGAATTACCCAAGCTCTAACTTCTCTATTGCATCTTTCTAGGCCTAGTGGTCAGAATGAATCTCACTCTTCCCCACATTCGTATTTCACACATTTTCTGTAATATGTCATTTTAATATACAGAAATTTTGTTTGATGAGTCATTAGGAAAATGTACATCTTCATTAAATTGAACTGCAGGGTCAAGAAAGACTATGTTTCACTTGAATTACCTGTTCAACTCAGTTTTCTGCATAGAATGACATCAGGATGGCTCTGAGTTGATCACATATTACAGTGAATTAACCACCTGAAGTTCTATGAGGCAGTTAGAACAGAGTATACTTACACTGCCCTACTCTATCTAACCAATCAGGTCTTATATTTTCTATATTATACCACCCTAACAATTTATTGAATGCTTGACCCTTTCTGGTTAACTAAGCTAGTTTACATATATCTATTAATTCCTCTCTCCCCTTTGTTCATGAGTTTCCGTTGTGACAGTGTTGGAATAAAGGAAGAAAGCAAAGAAAATCTGAGTGACTTTAGACAAATAAAGTCAATGCATTATATGTCTCTGTATATATTACAGAAGGAATAAAACATGGACCTAAAGATAAATGATCAATTGTTAGATTCTTATAAGTCAAAAACAAATAAAATATAAGTATATTTAAGTTAAATCATAATTTGTTTAGAAATAGATATTTTAAAGGCATTAATTTTAATTATGATATGGTAGAAATCCTTTTAATACTTCAATATGCCTTAATTTTAAAAAGTATAGAGGAATATATGCTCAATTTAGGAACTTTATAAAATAATGGAAAGTATAACACTCACTCAAAATAACCATAAGACCAATCCACAATGATACCACCAAAGGTAACACCATTAAAGATGTAGAGGAGTTTTTAAAATTTTTGCAGATTTGACTTTATAAATAGTGCTAAGCATGGCCTTTGGAATTTATCCAGCTCTTATATTTATTGGCTGTGCTATATTGGCCAATTCATTTAACCACTAAATATTTAAGACAGAGTTTCTATTCATAAAATAGAGAATATAATGAGTATTAATTAATTGAAGATGGAAAGCTCTTCCATACGTTAAATTATTACTGCTTTTTGTTACTGTTGTATTTTCCCCCCTTCCCCTCCACCTCTGCTCTATTTCTTTCATTCCCTCCTTACTCTAAACACATTTTTTTCACCACCTCTTTTTCCTTTTTCTTCCTTTTCTTCTTCCTTACCTTCTCCTTTTCTTACCAGCACAACACTGACCAAGACTTGATTATCCTGCTTCCTACACTAAATGTAGAGATCAGACTATTTCTGGCCAAGCAGTAACTGCAATTAAAACCTTTAACAGCATGTTTGTCCTAGTGAAGAGAGAGTCCACTGTACCTATAAGAACAGGACAGCAGCAGAGTACAATACAATTTCTTACAAAAATTCTGTTACACAGTGGAGATTTATACCAGTTGTACACATGACTTAAAAGCAGCATCTTGGAGTGCAGTGATTTTCAAACTGTGTTAACCTCAGGGGACTCACCTCCCATCAGTTTTTGAGAGCTTCACCAATTCTAGCAACTATGTCACTTGCTTGCCTTTCTGCCAAGGCATTGTGTTTTCTGTGTTTTTTCAAACATCCAAATTATCCGTAAGTATTTCTCTGTAATTAGAATGCTACCATCCTTATACATGCTACTGATGGAAGAAATTTTCACATACAGAGATATGAGGAAGTCATCCTGGCTTCTGCATAATGTGGCTTGAACTTTGTGCTAACTAGAACAGCCTTTCTTATGGCCTGTCAAACATGCATTGTACCTCTGCTTTAACCATTAAAGAAAATAATGCACTTAAAAAGTCAAAATGGAGTAACTGATTCAGGCATTCAAAATGGAGCCAGGTGGCCATTGTGGATGTGCTTTCAGTCATGTTCCTGCATCAATGAGAACTTGAATTTTCTGAACTGTATCAAACTCAAAGACACCACCAGCCATTTTCAAAACAATATCTGCTAGCAGCTGCCAGCTGCAACTTTATGGTCTCAAGGTCTCCCACTGTAAGTATACGATCATTTCAGACACCAACTAATCCTTTCTTAATGAGCATCCTTACTTCTTGCCAGCTCCAATCCTGATTCTTGACAAACATCTTATATAACTTTGTGGTTTTTGCCCGTATAAGCCTCCATTTTGTAGCCCAGTGGAATACAATTCAAGGGCTTCCTGAATCTGTGTCTCCCAGGATACAGTCTTCAGTGTAGCTCAAAAAAGCTCTTTTCTATTCCTATTATTGACTGTTTATTGATTATTTGTGTCGACATTGCTTACCTAAGAAAGCATCTTTCCAGACACACCTTATTTTGGCAGCTTCAACTGATGCCCCAGGTTAAGTTATACACTTTTTTTCCTTTTTGTTTTATTAGTATCTTCATAATTATATAATTACTTAGTCATATTTTACTATAATTACCTGATAGTCAGCTATGAGAGACTAGTACTGTCTTTATCTTAATAATTTTTTTACCCTAGAAGATACCTGGCACTTCCTACACAAACTTAATATTTTTATGTGACCCTTGATACTCTCAGCTTTAAAATTTTATTATTTCTTAGAGAGAATTAAGGTTATACATATATAACTTTTACATATAATTTTTTCATCTGTTAGATTAGGCTCAGGAAGGGGGATAATTTAGGTATTCCTAAGGTAATTTGGGATTCTATATTCCTTCACTGTGTTTTAAGATTGTATTTCAAAGTAATTACAGTACTCTGATTTCAAGGGTAAATACATCTGAAATTGTTAATGTAACACTCTTTAAATCTTAAACTGTTCCCATGTCATAGCTTTTATCAAAAAAAAAAGGGGGGGGAGTTTGCAAAGTGTGATCATTGTTAGTTTTACGTGTCAACATGGTTAGGCTATAATATCCAGCTATTTAATCAAACACTAATCTAGGTGCTGCCATGAATAAATTTTGCAGCTGTGGTTAACATCTACAATCAATTGATTTTAAGCAGGCTAACCTTGATAAAGTGGGTGGGCCTCATACAATCAGTTGAAAGGCCTTCAGAACAAAAACTGAGGTTTCCCAAAGAAAAGATTCTGCCTCAGGACTATAGATTCAAATCCTGTCTTTATTTCAAATCCTGAGTTTTTAGCCTGAGTGCCTACCCCATCGATTTTGAACTTGCCTGCTCCCACAATCACATGAACCAATTTCATGAATGGATGGATGGATGGATGGATGGATGGATGGATAGATATGAGAATGCTGACTGATGCACACAGTGTAAGTTACAAAGAAAACAAGAGAAAAAATAGTGAACAGGAAACATAATACATGTTAATGAAATGTCAGTGTCATCAATTTCAGTACAAAGTGAAGAAATGTAAGTTAATGTTCAGATAAAAGCACTAATATACACTGAAAATACAGACTGACTTTTAATGTCTAGTGGTGCTTTGGTTGATGCCATGTGATGCTTTCATGTAAAAAATGTGAACGTGATGTCAGATAACAAATGACAACCTTAGTAACATTAAGCATGAAAAAAGTCACAGAACATAAAGCAAATACATTTTTCAATTGTAAAATTTGCAATGTTTAGGCTGCTAGATATAATTTCCAGCAATACTAATTTAAACCACTGTACTATGCTTACATTTAGTTGTTATGAAGTAAACCTTCCAAATGAAATCCAGAGAAAAACATTATGTTCTTAAATTATGTGTATCAATGGTGTAGGATTTGATCTATTTAAAGTGTTTATTGGGTCATATGGCTATCCAGATACCTCCTGGTTTATTTCCTCAAAATGAGAGAGAAAGACAGAGGGAAAGTGAGTTGAAAAGATGAAGGAAGAGAGATGAGGAGGAGGATGGGAACATATCTTGCTTTGATGATTCGAAGGATCATCTCCAACACCTATGTGTCCCTAGGAATCACATCACATATTTATCAAAAATTCAACATTTTCCCCACCCACTTTTTTTTCCTTTTTTTTTTTTTTTTTTTTTGGTGAATCATCCTGGACCGGGGCACGAACCCGCGTCCCCTGCATCGGCAGGCGGACTCCCAACCACTGCGCCACCAGGGAAGCCCCCCATCCACTTTTGACAGTGATTGTGTGTTTCTATTTTTTTAATTCACATTGCATTTCCAAAACTGTAATATATTTCAATGGCTACTTCTGACAGACTCTGGCCTATGACACAATTATTTGCACAAAACTGATGGTTTTCACACAAATGCTAAACCCTATAGATTCTAGAACAAATCCTGGTTAAGGTATGAGCTATAGCAAAACTCTTGATCTCATGGTAAGTTTAATTCAGATTTGAAATGGGGAATGCTCATATGGAGTCCTGTTTATCCCCATGCTGCCTGCTCATTAGCCTGCTCCTATTCCTCACCATAGTGTCTTAAACCAAACAACTAAGCCTCTGCTAAGTTTTTCCACAGACAATTTAGTTCTTTGCTAGGTAGAAATTCCTGTCTGAACCTCAGACCCCTGGAAGAGTATCCTAGGTAGGTAATACATTACCTACCAAGCTAAACTCTTTCTCTAGGAAGCAATATTTTCTCTCTATTTTCCTAATGAACTGATCTTGTCCATTCTTTGAATGGATTAATTTTCAAGAATCATTGGGTGGCTAGGCCAACTGCACTCCTCCATAGTCTGAGAAACTTACAATTTAGCCCAACCAACTCTATCCAGCACCATCCTTCTTATTCCTCACCAGACCATGTTGCTGAGGCCCTAACATGCCTGAAGCCTAAAGCAAACTGAGTAATAGAAATATGCTTTCCATTAATATCAAATACACAGTAATTTTATAGATCATAAGCCTAATGGAAGCTATACTATTAAGTTGAAACTATACAATGATAATTTCAAGAAAAGCTTCTTTTTTCCTCTAAAATTGCTGACAGTATTATTTAAATAACTGAGTATTTGTCTTCATAGTTAATACCTACTGAACAAAGATTTAAATAACAGCATTATTTATATCACTCGTTAATAAAAGCTAGTAAAATGCCAACCATGTATGAATAAGACCCTGCAAAAATGGATTCTGTTTTAGAACACAAGAAAATGGTATAATGTCAATTTCACTATTCTTAAGGGACTTACAAGGGAGAAAACAGAATAAGAAATTTTAAATGCAATGCCTGGTTAGAACCTTTTTGCCATTTATATTGGATGAATTTCCTGCCTTGGCATGAGAGGTCAGTATCTATGGCCACATGCTAGTTTGTCAACCATTCTGCACAACTTAAGTTTCATTAACATGTATAATGAATATAAATAACTAAATAACCTTTGCTAGATGAGAAATATGACATCCTTATCATTGTAGTGAATCATTTTTAATTTTTTTCATGACACCACTGTTACTTCATTTCTTTTCATGACTAAGATAGGACTTGTCATTCTTATTAGACAGTCCACTGTGTTAAGATGGCAGCATTTCTGCTACTAGAAAATTATCAATGTGTTAATATCTATGTATATTTTGGGTGATACATATTTATTTTCAATTTAAGACATTTTTCACAGTGTTTTGCTTAAGTCTATTCTCAACCTTCCACGGTTCCAGATAGCCCCAGGAGAATTTCACACACAAAAGATGTACTATTTAAGTCATATTCCAATGCTTGAGTTCACAGTCAATTTAATATGGGTTCCCAAACTTTAAAGAGCTCCATGGGGAAGAAGAGAAGGTTAGAGAAGGTTATTGGAGGAAGATCTAATGGTCTGTATAGTGGGTCAGGCAACAAAATAGTACTTGAGATTGAGTGTTGATTTCCACAGTCTTGAAGAAATTTTACCAATGACACTTTCCAAAAATTTCATCCAGAAGTAGTTTCCCTCGCCACATTGTTGAATTTAGGTCAACACCACCATATCTGCATTGCAGTATTGTGAAAGGGAAAGAGGAACAAAAGTGACATGGTCCTGTCATTACACTGATTATAAGCTAGTGGTAAATACAAACCATGAACACATAAGCAAACAAATTACAAATTAGGAATTGAGATATGTGTTCCAGACATCCAATAGTCAGCATTCTCTTTTTCCTCATGGAATTCTATAAAATGGTATGGCACATATAGAATGTAAGCTCCTGCTCATGCACCTTGTATTAATTAGGATATTGGTTGCTTACTTCAACAGAGGCTAAATAGAAATCTGAGCTGGCAAGGCAGTCCAGAAAGATAAGATGACATGGTAGTACAAGGTCCCTCAAAGGCCCAGGTTCCTTCTCTCTTGACTGAAGGGTGTCTAGCATATAGAAAATCCTCAAATAATATTTTGAGTGAATAAGTGACATAATCCGTGTATTTGCTCTTTCCCTCTCCCAAACAAACCCTCTCTCCTACAGGCATGCATACACACATGAACACAAACACACATGCACACAATGGTAGAAAAAGATAGACCTTAATTTAAACAAGGCCTACCAAGCTCTGAAAGTGATATAACACAATAACTTGATATATTAAAACAAAATTATTTTCCCTAATTCTTAGGTACATTAGGTAAACAGCTGTGAGCTCAGGAACTTCTAGTGACTGAAAGTCTCTGTTTTCCTAGGATACATTGTGGGATAAAATTCATGTTGCATGTGACATGACCCGTATCTATCTACTTGTTAAAGCATAAGCTTACAAAAGAAAAGTGTTCTAGAAAATGCCTTTTATCAGGATCAAGGAATTATCTTTTATTCAGATATAAGCAGAGAAATATGGAAATAACAGAAATTGTTAGTCAGTTTTGGAAAAAAAATTATCAGCTCTGAATCACTAGATTAACATTAATGTTTTAATTTTTATAGACTTCCTTTACAAACGGACATGATACCCCATACTACTGTGGCCTTCTCGTTAACATACATACAAATCATGTTTATACTTTTTATGTGACTTGTGATATATGCCAACTTAAATGACACAAGTCAATTTTTTAAAGTATTAAGGTAGGATTCCTATAGAAAACTCAAAAGGTATGAAGGATAAAAATATTTTTTAGTAGAAACACTTTAAAGTCCTTTACTTTATCTCTAATACTTTACAGAAAAAGAGATTTTATTTAAATTTCATATTTCCAGACTCCTAATAATGAGTTTCCTAATCAATTTCTCTTGATGAGTTCTGGGTTTAGCTAGAAAACCTACAATCTATATTTCATTTTTTCTTTTTTTAAGGTGGAAAAGTCCAATTTTATTCAGTAACTACTGCAGCAAGGGAAAGAGCTGAGCTCAATTCCAGTTTCTACAGAGATAACTGGGTATTTTAACCAGAGAATGAAGAGTAGGGAGGATGAATGAGCAGGGGCTTCAGCAAAGTCAGGGGAGTGGAAAGTTATAAACAAGCGGGAAGAGGTTTGGTGGGTATAATTAGGCCATCTGGGTTTGCTGACTGTAATGTGCAAGGTAGGTTCCTATGCTCCAATGGAGACTGGGAGAGAGGGGCCCTGTCTTTCTTGATGATGGTATTTCAAAGGAATGGCTGCCAGGTCCTTGAGAAAGATATTCCTGGGTTGTAGGAGATCCAAATGCATCTCAAAGGGACAGAAGAAAAAATTTTAACTGTAAAGTTTATTTTTTTAACTATATTTCTAATGTAGCTTTTGATAAAATCCATCAGCAATAATTTAGTAAAGAAAGAATCTCTTTGGATTCAGGACATGTTCAAGTAGACATTCCATGATGCTCATCAAATTAAGTGCAAATTCTTGAATATTTTAATTACCAAAATAGTGCAAGAGTTATGGCATAAATCTGGTGAGAAATACTCTAATTTAATTTGTATTAAAGTCATCAAGTTATAAGAAAACATAATTTTTAAAGAAATACTTTTTCGTAACAAACAATCTTTTCAGAGACTTTGATAGTCTATAGAAAAATTATAATTCTTTCTCTTCTGTTTATGTATCGATAGTTTAAATCAGTGGTTCTCGATGAGGAGTGATATTGTCTCCCTCTTCCCTCTCCCCACCCCAGGAGACGTTTGGTCCTGTCCTAGGAGACATTTTGTCATGACTGGAAAGTTGCTACTGACAACTTTAGTAGCCAGGCACGCTACTAGACATCCTACAAGGCACAAGACAGCACCCACAACAAACAATTATCTGGCCCAAATATCAACACTGCAGTGGGACTATCATTCAATAAAGTCTTGAAACTTCATGTTAAAGTTTCACCACTAGCACTGAGTAAATAATTCCACACCTTTACACATAGAGCTGAATTTGAAGATCATTAAGTATAAAGAAAAAACTTGAGATGGATTAGCTAAAAGGGAACAATGAGATTAACAGCAGAATTCTCATCAGAAAACACAGATACCAGAGAAAATAAACAAAATTTACACAAAAACAAAAATTAGAAACTGGTTAACCTAAAATTCTATGTCTAGAAAAAATAAAACACTTCAGATATAAAATTGTTAAGAGAGGTCACCACTCACAATACCTCATTGAAAAAGTTAACAGAGAATAAGGTAAGAAGAGTAAACTCAGAGGGATTTTAGAAACAATGTCAAGGAAAGAAACTGATAAATAGGTAGATAAGATGAAACATAATTGATTATAAAATTAATAAACTATAACTGATGTTTGTGTTAAAATTGGAAAATGGAATCCTAAAATAAATTAATAGGACACGTTCACACCAAAATTAAAACATTTGATTTGTATTATTTTCAAAAGATTTAATACATTTAAATAGTTATAAAAGTATTGATTTAGATATGTTTGTTACATTTTTAAAATAGTACTTTTCAAATTAAACATGGCAGATTAAATGCATACATTTATTGCTGCTGTCTCACAAAATCACATGAAAAGTAGAAGTAAAAAGGTAAAAGGGGATGAACGCATAGGAACAAACTAAATGAAAAAAAGAAAAGACGATAGCCATATTTTGGAATCTATAAAATATATTAAAAAGCTGTAAACTTAAATAGCAATTCTTAAAAAGCCTAGTAGGGAATAGTGGCACCAATTAGTAGGACTCTGCATGCTTTATAACACTAGAAGTATTCAAGAATTGGAAGCACTATATATTTTTGAAAATGAGGCTCCATTGTAGCTGAAACTAAGATTGACTGTACATTTTGATGAGAAATGTCTATTTTCCCATATTTTCTTGCAATCCTCAGAATAAAGTTTTGGTCTCCTGAGAAATTGCACAATTTCTAACTAGAGAAATTGCACAATTGTGGACACCATGTCTAGCCTGAGATCAGGGGTGAGGTTCTGCATTTAACATTAGGGCAACAGTCATTTTTCCCCAACTGCTTTTGAAAATACTGTCAGGAAACTTATTAGCACCTAAATCTCAATACAAGCCTACTGAAGATATAAGATTACTGAAGATATATTATTAGAAGATTCCTCTCAGTGGAAATTGATCTGCCTAAATTAAAACACCTGACACTAGGGTTTGATCAAATAAAATAAATAAAATAAAAAACCTAATTCACTAACAGTGAGGCTTACCATCCACCCCCAAAGAAAGTTTATATACATACAAATTTTATGTTTGTTCTTCAATCTTAAAATTAAGCCAGAGTTTAAAACTGCCAAATATTTATAAAAATCTATGAATGAAAGACAAGACTATAAGAATAAATGGATAAAAGTAATTCAAGATTTAAAAAACATGCAAAGGGTAGAATACATTTTAAAATAAAAATTAATATCTTCAGTGGAAGTATTTTCATACATAAATACATAATAAAATAAAAAACAGAATAAAAAGAACTGTTGGAAATTAAGAATATGATGACAAAATGTAATTTCATAGACATTTTAAAAACTGTGTTTCCAGAAACTCCCAGAAAAAAAACACTATAAAATAGTAAAGAAAAATATTTTTTTAAAAAATCAGTCCAGTAGGGTCAATATACAAATAATAGTAGTTTTGTGGTTTACAGGGAAAGAATGATAAAAGACTTAAATTATTAACATCATGCCCTATTCATTATATATTAACCTGAAGATGTGATATAAATATAATGAGAGGGTGGAAAGAAAGTAAGTATCTACAAAGGGTGGTGGCAGGTTGAAAAAAAGCCAAATGCTCATCTTCTGAATTAAAACAAGATGTGACAGACTTTGTATTCACTTAAAACATCAAGAAGTAACACTGAAAAGAACTGGATGCTTACTTCACTAAAGTTTAATGAAACTTGAAAGTTAGCAAAAACTGAAAACTCTTATGATATTTAAAGTATCATAAAATAAAGTAAATGAAACAAGTTGTATATATTTTCCTATAAATACCATGGGAATATTCAATGAATAAAATAGTATAATCTCTTAAATAGTTTCATTTGTCCAATAATAGAAATAAAAACACCCCAAATCAGTTTAATAATGAAACATTTTGTAATTAAACTTAAAGGCACTTCGGCAGGTCGATTATGAAATTCCACGCAAAATGCCAGATTTGGCAAAACCTAGGAAATAAGAGAGACTGTCTTCATGTTTTTCTTAGTAGAGAAAAATATTTTCTGACTGATCACCAAGAAAACTCTCCTATCTTATTGGTTATAATTAAATTACATGCTGTAATGATATAAAAGGATTTGAGGCTGATCAAAAATTTTAAAAAATATGGCACCAGAGGGCAGATAGCAGAAGAAAGAAGAACTACAATCCTGCAGCCTGTGGGGGAAAAAAACACATTCACAGAAAGATAGACAAGATAAAAAGGCAGAGGGCTATGTACCAGATGAAGGAACAAGATAAAACCCAGAAAAACAAGGAAAAGAAACAGAGATAAGCAATCATCCAGAAAAACAATTCAGGATAATGATAGTGAAGACGATCCAGGACCTCAGAAAAACAATGGAGGCAAAGATCGAGAAGATGCAAAAAATGTTTAACAAAGATCTAGAAGAATTAAAGAACAAACAAACAGAGATGAACAATACAATAACCAAAATAAAAAATACACTAGACGGAATCAACAGCAGAAACACTGAGGCAGAAGAATGGAAAAGTGACCTGGAAGACAGAATGGTGGAATTCACTGCTGTGGAACAGAATAAAGAAAAAGAGAATGAAAAGAAATGAAGACAGCCTAAGAGACCTCTGGGACATTAAACACAACACCATTCACATTATAGGGGAGGGGTCCCAGAAGGAGAAGAGAGAGAAAGGACCAGAGAAAATATTTGAAGAGATTGTAGTCAAAAACTTCCCTAAAATGGGAAAGGAAATAGCCATCCAAGTCCAGTAACTGCAGAGACTCCCATACAGGATAAACCCAAGGAGAAACATACCAAGACACATAGTAATCAAATTGGCAAAAATTAAAGACAAAGAAAAATTCTTGAAAGCAGCAAGAGAAAAACGACTAATAACATAAAAGGGAACTCCAATAAGGTTAACAGCTGATTTCTCAGCAGAAACTCTATAAACCATAAGGGAGTGGCATGATATACTTAAAGTGATGAAAGGGAAGAACCAACAACCAAGATTACTCCACCCAGCAAGTATCTCATTCAGATTCAATGGAGAAATCAAAAGCTTTACAGACAAGCAAAAGCTAAGAGAATTCAGCACCATCAAACCAGCTCTACAACAAATGCTAAATGAACTTCTCTAAGTGGGAAGCACAAGAGAAGGGAAGGACGTACAAAAACAAACCCTCCAAAATTAAGAAAATGGCCATAGGAACATACATATAGATAATTACCTTAAATGTGAATGGATTAAGTGCTCCAACCAAAAGACACAGGCTTGCTGAATGGATACAAAAACAAGACCCATATATATGCTATCTACAAGAGACCCACTTCAGACCAAGGTACACATACAGACTGAAAGTGAGGGAATGGAAAAAGATATTCCATGCAAATGGAAATCAAAAGAAGACTGGACTAGCAATACTCTATCAGGTAAAATAGAATTTAAAATAAAGAATGTTACAAGAAACAAGGAAGGACACTACATAATGATCAAGGGATGAATCCAAGAAGAAAATATAACAATTATAAATATATATGCGCCCAACATAGGAGAACCTCAATACATAAGGCAACTGCTAACAGCTATAAAAGAGGAAATTGACAGTAACAAAATAATAGTGGAGGACTTAACATCTCACTTACACCAATGGACATATCATCCAAACAGAAAATTAATAAGGAAACACAAGCTTTAAATGACACAGTAGAACAGATAGATTTAATTGATATTTATAGGACATTCTATGCAAAAATAGCAGATTACACTTTCGTCTCAAGTGCACATGGAACATTCTCCAGGATAGATCACATCCTGGGTCACAAATCAAGCCTCAGTAAATTTAAGAAAATTGAAATCATATCAAGCATCTTTTCTGACCAAAACGCTATGAGATTAGAAATCAATTACAGGGGAAAAAAACATAAAAACCACAAACACATGGAGGCTAAACAATACATGACTAAATAACCAAGAGATCCCTGAAGAAATCAAAGAGGAAATCAAAAAACACCTAGTGACAAATGACAATGAAAACACGACAATCCAAAACCTATGGGATGCAGCAAAAGCAGTTCTAAGAGGGAAGTTTATGGCTATACAAGCTTACCTCAAGAAATAAGAAAAATCTCAAATAAACAATCTAACCTTACACCTAAAGGAACTAGAGAAAAAAGAACAAACAAAATCCAAACTTAGCAGAAGAAATAAAAAAGATCAAAGCAGAAGTAAATGAAATAGAAACAAAGAAAACAATAGCAAAGATCAATAAAACTAAAAGCTGGTTCTTGGTGAAGATAAACATAATTAATTGATAAACCATTAGCCAGACTCATCAAGAAAGAGAGGGAGAGGACTCAAGTCAACAAAATTAGAAATGAAAAAGGAGAATTTACAACAGACACTGAAGAAATACAAAGCATCCTAAGAGATTACTACAAGTAACTCTATGCCAATAATATGGACAAACTAGAAGAAATGGACAAATTCTTAGAAAGGTATAATCTTCCAAGACTGAACCAGAAAGAAATAGAAAATATGAACAGACCAATCACAAGTAATGAAATTGAAAAAATTTGTATGGAGACACAAAAGACTCTGAATAGCCAAAGCAGTCTTGAGGGAAAAAAACAGAGCTCGAGGAATCACACTCCCTGACTTCAGACTGTACTACAAAGCTATAGTAATCAAGAAAATATGGTACTGGCACTAAAACAGAAATACAGATCAATGGAATAGGATAGAAAGCCCAGAGATAAATCCACGCACCTATGGTCAACTAATCTATGACAAAGGAGGCAAGGATATACAATGGAGAAAAGACAGTCTCTTCAATTAGTGGTGCTGGGAAAACGGGACAGCTACATGGAAAAGAATGCAATTAGAACACTCCCTAACACCATACACAAAAATAAACTCAAAATGGATTAGAGATCTAAATGTAAGACTGGGCACTATAAAACTCTTAGAGGAAAACATAGGAAGAACACTCTGACATAAATCACAGTGAGATCTTTTTTAATCCACCTCCTAGAGTAATGGAAATAAAAACAAAAATAAACAAATGGGACCTAATGAAACTTCAAAGCTTTTGCACAGCAAAGGAAACCATAAACAAGATGAAAATACAACCCTCAGAATAGGAGAAAATATTTGCAAAGGAATCATCAAAGGATTAATCTTCAAAATTTATAAACAGCTCATACAGCTCAATAATTAAAAAATAAACAACCCAATCCAAAAATGGGCAGAAGACCTAAATAGACATTTCTCCAAAGAAGACATACAGATGGCCAAGAAGCACATGAAAAGCTGCTCAACATCAGTAATTATTAGAGAAATGCAAATCAAAACTACAATGAGGTATCACCTCACACCGATTAGAATGGGCATCATCAGAAAATCTACAAACAACAAATGCTGGAGAGGGTGTGGAGAAAAGGGAACCCTCTTGCACTGTTGGTGGGAATGTAAATTGATACAGCCACTATGGAGAACAGTATGGAGGTTCCTTAAAGAACTAAAAATAGAATTCCCATACGACCCAGCAGTCTTACTACTGGGTATGTTCCCAGTGAAAACCATAATTCAAAAAGACACATGCACCCCAATGTTCATTGCAGCACTATTTACAATAGCCAGGTCATGAAAGCAACCTAAATGCCCATCAACAGATGACTGGATAAAGAAGATGTGGTACATATATACAGTGGAATATTACTCCGTCATAAAAGGGAAAGAAATTGGGTCATTTGTAGAGATATGGATGCATCTAGGGACTGTCATACAGAGTGAAGTCAGAAAGAAAAAAACAAATATCGTATATTAACACATATTATGTATAACCTAGAAAATGGTACAGATGAACCAGTTTGCAGGGCAGAAATTGAGACACAGAAGTAGAGAACAAATGTATGGACACCAAGGGGGGAAAGCAGTAGGGGATGGGGCTTGTGGTGTGATGAATTGGGAGATTGGGATTGACATGTATACACTGATGTGTATAAAATGGATGACTAATAAGAAAATAAATAAATATTAAAAAAAAATTTTTAATATGATCTTGAAGGGACAGTAGCACACAATGAGACTAAGTTCAGCAGTGCATTAACAGGTTTACTTATGGGGCAAGTCCCTCACAGCATGAGACACTCCAAAAGATAAAGCATTTAAAACCCACCAAAACAAATGTGTATGAGTACATATATATGAGTGAAAATAGTCATATAGATACATACATATATATCTATATCATAAATATGTATGGAGTGTGCAAACTTCAGGAAAGTGTTACCAAGAGACTGGAGGAGAGTAGGCTGTCAAGGAGGAGAAAAGGTGGACCTCAGTTGTATGTACTGCATTTATTTAAACAGATTTTCTAAATCTGAAAAAAGACATAGAAAAATGTTAAGATATGTTAAATATCATCTGTACATAATGAAAGTTTGATCTTCTATGTATTTTTATCTATGGTTAAAATAATAAGTGATAGAAAGTGGAGAAATATGAACTACATGCCTGTAAATTAAAATGTTTAGAGGATTCAGAAAAGAACACAGGGAAAACATTATATAAAATAACACCACTACATAAAGACAGCCAGAATACTAGTCTTTTATACCCAAATTTTTGAAAATTCTGAAGTAATGATTATTTATTGCTCCAGATGAGTACATGACTCATAATCATTAAGATGATTCCAACTGACTAATTAAAAGAATCTAAATGAAACAATCCCATTGGAATATAAATTGGTACAGCCAATGTGGAAAAGGGTATACAGTCCTCAAAAAGTTAAAAACAAAACTACCATATGATATAGCAATTTTGAACCAAAGGAAATGAAATCAGTACCTCAAAATGATAACTGCACTCCCATGTTCACTGCTGCAATATTCACAATAGCCAATAAAAGAAAATGATGTAAGTGTCTGGCAACAGATGAATGGATAGCAAATGTGTATGTGTATATATATATTATCTAGCCTTAAATAAACAGGAGATCTTGCCATTGCAGCAAAATGGATGAACCTGCAAGACATTATGCTAAATAAAATAAACCAAACAGAAAGAAAAAGATGGAATGATCTCACTTATAATGTGGGATCTAAGAAGTTGAATACAGAGAAGCAGATAATAGAACAGTGCTCAGGGGTAGATAGGTGGGAGAAATGAGGAGATATTGGTCAAAGGACACAAAGCTGTTACATAGGATGAATAAAGCTAGAGTTCCAATGTACAGTATGACAACTATAAATTAGACCAAATGGACCTTACAAACATAAATAGATATGTCTACCCAACAGCAGAAGAATAAACATTCTTTTCAGTTGCACACAGAATATTCTCTAGGATTGATCGTACTATCAGCCACAAAACAAACTTTAACAAATTTAAAAAGATTTAAAATCATACCAAGCAACTTTTACAACCACAATGAGTATGAAACTAAAAATCAACAAGAGGAAAGCTGGAAAAGTTACAAACGTGGAAACTAAACAACACAATTCTGAACAACCAACTGGTCAAAAAAGAAATCAAAGGGATTTTCAAAAAACAATCTCCAAACAAATGAAAACGGAAACACAACATAACAAAACGTATGGTATGCTTCAAAAGCAGTACTCAGAGGGAAGTTTATACTGATAAATGCATATATTAAGAAAAAAAAGATCTCAAATAAATAACTGAACTTTCCATCTGAAGGAACTACAAAGAGGAACAAAGTAAGCCCAAGGTTAGGAAGGAGGGAAGGAAATAACAAAGGTCACAATGGAAAAAGTGAAATAGACACCAAACAACAGAAGAAAAATAGCAAAGAATTGCTTTTTTGGAAAGATACACACAATGCCAAACCTTTATCTAGACAAATAAAAAAAAGAGAGAAAGAAAATAAAATCAGAAATGCAAGAGGAGATATTACAACTGATATCACAGAAAAACATAGGATCATAAGTGGATACTATGAACAATAATATGCCAATGATTTGGATAACCTAGAAGAAATGGATAAATTCCCAGAAACATACAACTTATTGAGACTGAATCATAAAGAACGAATAAAGAATAAGGTGAATGAATCAGTAATGGAAAATCTCCAAAACAGAAAAATCCAGGACCAGATGGTTTCACTGGTGAATTCTACCAAATATTTAAAGAAGATTAACACCAATCCTTTTCAAATTCTTCCAAAAAAAGAAGAGATGGGAACACTTCCAAACCCAATCTACCAGGCCAGCATTACTCTAATACCAAAGGCAGATAAGGACACTACAAGAAAATATCCCTGATATATACAGATGCAAAAATACTTGACAAAATATTAGCAAACCGACTTAAACAGAATGTTAGAAGGATCATACACCATGATCATATGTGATTTATCTCTTGGATGAAAGGATGATTCAACACAAGCATGCTACTAAACGTTATACTATATGAATAGAATAAAAGATAAAAATCATTTAGTCATCTCAGTAGAGAAAAAAATTATTTAAAAAATACAATAACTTTTCATGACAAGAATCCTCAGCAAATTGGGAACAGAAGTAACAAACTTCAACACAGTGAAGGTCATACACAACAAACCCACAGTAAACATCATACTCAATGGTGAAAGTCTGAAATCTTTTGCTCTAAGTAGAACAAGACCAGAGTGCCCATATTCAACATAGTACTGGAAATTCTAGCTAAAGCAATTAGGCAAGATAAAGAAATAATAGGCATGCAAATCATAAAGAAAGAAGTAAAACTGCCTTTTTTTGTAGATGATATGATTTGCTATACAGAAAATCCTAAAGATTCAACCAAAAAACTGTTGGAATTAATCAGTAAATCCAGCAAAGTTCTGGCTATAAAAATCAACATAGAGAAATCAGTTGCACAACTATACACTATCAATGAAATATCTGAAAAAGAAATAAAACAATCCCATTCACAACAGCATTACAAAATAAAAGTATTAAAATAGCAACATAACAGCATTAAAAACAATAAAGGAATAAATTTAACAAAGGAAATGAATAATCTGTACAGTGATAACTATAAAACTTTGATGAAAAAAGTTGAAGAAGACACAAACAAATTGAAAGACATCCTATGTTCATGGATCAGAGGAATTAATATTGTGAAATGTACATACTACATAAAGTCATCTATAGATTCAATGTAATCCCCATCAAAATTCCAATGGCATTTTTTTCACATAAATAGAAAAAAGCAATCCTAAATTTGTATGGAACCACAAAGGACTCTAGATAACCAAAGCAATCCTGAGAAAAAAGAACAAAGCTGGAGGTATCATACTTTCTGATTTCAAAACATATTACAAATCTATAGTAATTAAAACAGTATGGTAGTGGCATAAAAATAGAAACACAGACCAACAGAACAAAAAAGAAAGCCCAGAAATAAACCCCTCTATATGCAGTCAATCAATATTTGACAAGGGAGCCAAGAATACTCCATGGAGAAAGGAGAATCTCTTCAATACATGGTACTGGGAAAAATTGATAACCACATACAGAAAAGTGAAATTGGACTCCTATTTCACACTACTCAGAAAAATCAAATTGAAACAGATTAAAGACTTAAACATAAGATGTGAAACTCCTTGAAGAAAACATAGGGAAAAAGCTCCTTGTTATGGGTCTTGGCAATGATTTTCTGGATATGACACCAAAAGCACAACCAACGAAAACAAAAATAAATAAATGGAACTGCATCAAACTCAAAAGCTCTGCATAGCCAAAGAAACAATCAACAAAATGATAAGGCGAGATGCAGAATGGGAAAAAAATATTTGCAATCCATAAAGTAGATAAACGGGTAATTTCCAAAATATGTAAAGAACTCATAAAACTCAATAATAATAAAAAAAATCAAACAATCCGATTTAAAAAAATGGGCAGGGGAACTGAATAGACATTTTTCCAAAGAAGACATGAAAATGGCCAACAGGTACATGAAAAGATTCTCAACACCACTAATCATCAGGGAAATGCAAATCAAACTACAATGACATATGGTAACACATATATATGGAATCTAAAAAAAAAAAAAATGGTTCTGACGAACCTAGGGGCAGAACAGGAATAAAGACACAGACATACAGAATAGACTTGAGGACGTGGGGAGGCCAAAGGGTAAGCTGGGATGAAGTGAGAGAGTGGAATGGACATATATACACTACCAAATGTAAAATAGATAGCCAGTGGGAAGCAGCCACATAGCACAGGGAGATCAGCTCGGTGCTTTGTGACCACCTAGAGGGGTGGGATAAGGGAGGGTGGGAGGGAGACACAAGAGAGAGGAGATATGGGGAGATATATATATATATATCTCTGATTAACTTTGTTATAGAGCAGAGACTAGCACACCATTGTAAAGTAATTATACTCCAATAAAGATGTTAAAAAAAAACACACACAATGAGATATCACCTCACACCTGTTAGAATGGCTATCAAAAAAAAAAGAGATAATATTTGGCAAAGATGTGGAGAAAAGGGAACCCTTGTGCACTGCTTGAGGGAATATAAAGCGGTTCAGTCACATGGAAGACAGTATGGAGGCTACTAAAAAAACTACAGATAGATCTACCATATGATGCAGAAATCCCATTTCTGAGTATATATCCAAAGGAAATGAAAACAGAATATTAAAGAGATATCTGCACTTCATGTTTACTGCAGCATTATTCAATATAACCAAGATATGGACACAACCTAACTGTCCATCAATGGATGAATAAATAAAGAAGATGTGGTATATTCAACACAATAGAATATTATTCAGCCATGAGAAAGAAGGAAATCCTGCCACTGGCAACAACACTGATGGACCTTGAGGCTATTATGCTAAGTGAGATAAGTTACACAAAAAAAGACAAATATTGTATGTTATCACTTATACATGGAATCTAAAAAATCTGAACTCGCAGAAACAGAGAGTAGTATGGTAGTTACCAGTGGCTGAGGAATGGGAGAATTGGAAAAATGTTGGCCAAAGGGTACACACTTGCAATTATAAGATGAATAAATTCTAGAGATCTAATGATTAGCATTATGGTTATACTTAACGTTACAGCATTACATAATTTAAAGTTGATTAAGAGACTAGATCTTAAATATTCTCATCACCAAGAATAAATAATAAGTATGTGACATGATGGAGGTGTTAGCCAATGCTCTGGTGGTCATCATATTACAATATATGAATGTATGAAATCAACAGGTTGTACACCTTAAAATTATACAATGTTTTATGTCAATTATATCCCCAACATAAACCATAAGAAATATAAACATAAACTTTAAAAAACAATTTAATGAATATTAACTGAGTGTTTAATATAAACCATTAAGCCAGACATTATATATATATTATCTCATTCAAGCCTTAACAATTTCTGTGAATTGGATACAGTCATTTCCAGAGTTATAGATACTTTAGCTGAAAAAGTTTAAAAGACATGGACTCTACCACAAGGCTAATAACTATCAAGGCTGTATATAAGGCAATTTAACTATAAGGCATATGTGTGTGGGGGTGTGTATTTTAATGTTACATCCTTCATATTGTATTATCTAGAAAATAACTATAGTATCTGGAACTATTATATTACTTGGGAAATTTCTTATGAATATCTCAATTTCCTCAAAACAAAATTTTCATTAAAAAAAAACCCAAAAACTGAAACTGTCCTTTTATTCAATAAGAACCGGTTATTTGAAAGACTCCTAGAATGGCTGTGTGAAGAATGTGACAAGTCTATTCTCCCCGAAACAGCAGTGTATTTTGACAAAATTGTCACGAAAAACCATTTAAATCATCTTCGCTAAAGACACGAAGCAAATTGAGAGGTATTCATTCAAGAAAATCTACTCCATCCTGGTGAAAAGTGTTGCTGCCATTTTAGTCAGGTAAAATTCCCATCTCAGTTCACTCCACCCCAGCTCCATGGTCCTGCCTAAGGGGCTGACATTATTCAGAGATGACCATGGAAAATCAGTGCCCAAGAATGTCATGAAAAAAATAAAGATCTCAGGGGCAAATAAAACATTTGACGAAATCTAGTACTGATTTATGAAAAAATTCTCAATAAACTAGAAATTAAAATATGAAATATAAGATACAAAATATGGAAAAGCTAGAGCTAATATCATATTTAGTGGTGACAGACTAAATATCTTATCCTTAAGATGAGGAAAAAGGCAAGAATGTTCACCCCTGCCACTTTTTTAGCGGCCATGGCTCATGGGCCCAGCCTCTCCGCGGCACGTGGGATCCTCCCGGACCCGGGCACAAACCCGCATCCCCTGCATCAGCAGGCGGACTACCAACCACTGCGCCACCAGGGAAGCCCCACCCTTGCCACTTTTATTCAACATTGTACTGGAGGACCTAGGCAGTGTAATAAGTTAAGGTAAATAAATAAATGGAAAATTAACTGGAAGAGAATAAAAACTACCTTTATTCCCAGATTACATGATCTTATTGAAGAGTAGAAGGACAGCTGTTTAATTCATTATAATCCATTCTATGGTGGTGGGGCAAGGCTTCTGATCATAAACATTTTTTCAGAGGAAATAACTCCTGAGCTTCATATTAAACTATGAGTAATATTTACCCAGGTCAAGAGGCTTTTGAAAGAGAAATCATTCAAAAAAAGAGGAAACTGAGAATATGGTATGAGAAACCCCAAGCTCCTCAATTTTGCCAAAGTGAACAGTGTAAGGTAAGAGTGATTAAAAAACAAAAACAATAGAAGCAAAAAAAGAAAAGAAAAGAAGAATAGTTTTTATATCTAAACTGTAGTTAATGGAAACGACATCCATTTGGTGTCATTTGCATCTGAAAACCATTCACTCAGGTTTTGGAGGACAGACTTGACAGTGGTGTGACTGACAACAGAAAGACAATTCATTTGGGTGGGTGACACAGAACTTGACAAGCAATGGTGGGGACTTGAATCATGACCTTAGTAAGAGATATGGAGAGGAGGTGATATTTCTTCAGACACATAGAGCGTAAAGGCAGCTGAGCTTTATTATTAATTGGTTTGGATGGGTGAGAAAAATCAAAAGAACTTAATAGAGATTCTGATGTTTCAATCTTGGGTAACAAGGAGAAAACACTGGTTTAGAAAAGGATGGAGCAGGATGATACATTCCTTTTCAGATACTTTCAGCTTAAAATACCTGTCAATCAAAGTATAAATGTATAATAAGAGATTTGGACATACTGTTCCAAAGATCTTTATAAATTTATGAAGAATGATGTTGGAAATAAAATTATAAAGAGGTAAACAGCAAAACATGGTAACTGATGAAATGAGATGAGGTGTAAGAAGAACAGAACCTAATATAAAATACTAAGGAGTAATTATATATAAGGGCAAGCAACAGTGCATAAAGAGGGGCCAATGCATAAGAAGCACTAGGAAGAAGGAGGGTAGACTGAAGGGGAGAAAGCTGAAGGAGGAGCAAGAAAAGCCTAAGGAGAAGAAGAAATGTTTAGATACATGTAAGGGGAAAGAGAATATAGAATTTTAAGAAGATGGGAATGGTAAATAATCTCACACGGTGAAGCACAAGTGAGACTCATTCCATATGACATTAACAAATTTACTGCCCAATTTAGTAAGGAGCATTTAAGTAGAATGTTGAGAGAAGAACCTATGTGACAGTCAGTTTTAAGACAGTTTGAGAATAGAGAAAGAGGAAATACTGAGAATAAGCCACCAGCACAACTGGTTTAATTTAATAATCAGCAACCTATAGCTAATAATCAGCAATGGACAATCCAAGGAGCAGCCACTCAGCAGATAATCAAGAGATGTCACAGCCGGCTGTGATATGTTTGTTCCCTAAGAATCACTTACTCTTGTGATCACTGCCGCTGTTATGTTGTTGCTATCAATGGTGGAAAAAGGAGCATTGTAGAAAGTGAAATAAGGGGTCCGCAAATAGAAAAATATTTCAAATGTCACATAGATATTATTTAATATTAAGAACTGTATAAATCAATTACAAGTGACAATCTAATATGTTTTTAAAATATTTCTGGTCTCTTAAATTATTTTACTATAAATGTTTGTTTTAGTCACAGATATTAAATCCTAAATAAATGAGGCGTGCTTCAATTTGTGCTCCATTTTTATATGAAAAATATGTGAATGAGAAAATTAGATTCTAAGAAAAATTGACTCAGAACTGCTAAACATGGTAGTAACTAAGATACACTGCTTACCTCTCATTGAATTTGATATGATTTTAAACCCACAAAGAAATTATTTTGGGGAGCTTTGAGGCACTTTGTTTCTCTTATGTTTTGTTAGTTCTGTATGTTCTTTGAGTGTTTGAGCTTTGACAAATATAAACACAAAATCCACAAAAAGTATGATTTTTAGATTAAGATAAGGTATCTAACTTGAAATTTTCTTATGTAAAAATGAATATTTTTTCTAATTTAAATATGTACATAAATATGTATGTGTTAGCATGACAAAATATCCTCTTTGCAAAGAAAGCAACTGTTTGATAGCAATTATTTAAAGCAGTCTAAATTATGGAATAGAGTTTTCTTTAATCTGTTCATGAATAAAATAAATAAGTGTAACTAATTTAAATTATAATTGCAGTGAAATTTGGGTTATTAAAATTCTGTTAATGATATGTTGGTTAACTTTGGATGAAATACCTACTGCATAAAATGTTGTTATTTCTTTTTGTGTATTGACATGTGAAGGAGTGGAAGAAAAAACATAAAAATTGCTACCAAAATGAAGTTCCCTAGTCATGTTCCCATATGGTATAATTTTTTTGTAAAACAAAAATAATAATAATTGCATCAGTCCCACCCAAAATGAACAAATCACAGTGATTCCCCAAAGAAAAAAGAAAATTCATCGAAAGCAGATTAGCTGCATGTCCTTCACATTGTTTTTTAGTATACTGGAGAATATATTATGATATTTTGAATTTTCCAGAAAACTCTTTTCAGTCTAAAATCTACATTATTTTGTAAACTTTTATGCCAGGACATAGTTAAGAATTATCATTAGATGGAAAGAGGACAAATATAAAAATATTATAAGGATTTCTGAGAGGTGACAAAAGAATACTGGTTTTTCTTTTATTTAATCAGTGATGGCTCCCCACTGAACATACCAATGATCAAAAAAGAGTAAAACCACCCAACAACAGTGCAGTATGTGCTCTGCAGGTTATTTTCTTATTAGAAAATCTTAGAAAATGTTTCCTTTTTTTTGTATGTCTGAACTATTATACCTGTATTTAATAGATTAGAATAATTATTTTTCCACAGATTTGCTAGGTCACAATGCAAGGATTCCTGAACTAGGAAGGGACCTGTAATTGTAGTAGGCCAGTTAAGGATTATTTAGTTTTTAAACTTGTGCAAACTTCACTGCATATCACAAAACTCTACTTTGCATAATGTGTATGCAGCCTGGCATTTCCTCAGATCTCAATATGTTTAGCCGTGCCCTTGGAATGGTCATGTTGTGAGAGCTGGAAGGTAATTAGTTGGGGGACAGAATAAGTTGCTGCAACAAAGAAATCACAGAAAACACTGGCCAAAAATTAAGGAGATATTTATTTTTTCCATAAATAGTAATCCAAAGGTAGGAAGGGATTCTAAGGCTAGTAGCATAACTCTGCCATTCTCAACATGTGCTTCTATCCCTGCATCCAAGACACTGTTCCTTTTATTGCAATGTTCAGTCAAATGGAGGAAGAAAAGGGAAAAATGTAGGGGAAGGAGGGAGATTCGTTTTCAAGTTATGTTTAAAGCAACTTATACCAAAATAATGTGTATAGTCCAGCACAATTTCAAAATTAATTTATTTTCTTTTTTCCTTTCCAAAAACTATGACCCATTCCTCAGAGAAGCTGCAGTTTTTAAGCTGAAGTTGGAAGAGAAGAGGGGAAAGTATTTCTCTGCTTGCTGATTAGTCTGTCCTTGTTGCTTCAAACTCTTCCTCCCATCCTTGCTAGCATCATTCTTTAAAGTGCCTTAAAGGAATCTGAGCTTCAAGACCAAATTCAAGTTTAGAATTATTGAACTCCTCTGCAATTTTGCATAGGAATATGGTAGTATGTATAGAGCAGATTCCAGGTTCCCTACTTTTCCCACATCAGGCTCATTACACAGAATTCAATGCCTCTCTTCCTATCTGTGAAAGTAACTATTCCTTACTCATTCCTCAGGTATACATGCTGCACTCATTAGCCCCTCTCTGGTCTACTCTGATAAAAATGGCACAGCGGAAAGTGGGCTACACAAGCCTTAAAAACAGGCTGGGAGCCTTTACGGCAGGGTTTCTAATAGTTTGCCCAGAGACTGGTCTAGAAGGCAGGGCAAGTCCCTTTGACCCCAGACTCCCTTGTTTCAGAGGAAAACCAGAGAGGGGCCCTCTCAACACATGGAGCCACCACAGGACCCCTTCCATTTGTCTAGGGTTACGGCTCATACTATGGGAATATAAAGAAGATACACCTAACCAGATGGAAAAGGGGTGGACAGAACACTGCAGAAGGCAGGCGCATGGGCTTGGTTTTCAAAGGTGAATAAACTGGGGGTCATACATCTCTTTACTGAAAAGCCGTAACTGCTCAGGATCCATATTCCTGTCTCAGTGGCAATTAGTCTTCCAGCCATAACCTACTTCTCTTCAAGAATATTGTTTTGAAATACCTAAATAACTGAGTGTTCAAAGTTTTTCTTTTTCAGTCATTCTTATTTCTGCAGCTGCTTTTTTTTTTCTTAGTTTTAACTTTACCTGCTATTCAAATTTAACTTTAATTTGACTCTACTTTTCTTCTTAACATCAGTATCTTCTTTCTAACTTTTCTACCCATGTGCTTTCCCATGGGGTCAGTTTTCCTTTTAAAGATCTCCATTAACCTTCATTAACACGTGGTAATAAGTGTTAATTAACAACAATTTGAAATAAGGAACAAAAGAAATATGAAAAGAGGGAACAGAGGCAGTAGATTAGGTTTTCTCCAATTCCTATGATAATCTCTAACCACTGATAATCATCAGTGTGGATACTACATGCCAAGACAATAGTTTCTCAAATTAATGAGTACACTCTTACTGAAACACTTTAATAATAATATTAAAAGCAAAATCACAAATGTCTTTCTTACCACTTTATATTATTTATATGTTTTTGAGTGTCTCAATAGACAGTAAGGACCTTAGTGTCAGATACTACATCTTACTTCCCTTTAAGCTTAACAAAGTGCCTGGTACATGGTACATAGACCAGGCTAATTAGTTGATTTTAAGCCATGTGTTTTTTCAATTTATGTTTTCCCTCCCCTGTCAACAAAATAAAGCAGCAGCAAATATATAAGCACTAGCTTTAATAAAAGGATAATCAAAAAGCAAATGCATTTTCTTTTGAACCCTACAATAAGCATTCTGAAAATTGTTGCAGAACAAATCTTAAAAGCTACATAATATTTCAATTGTTAGAACCATTTGCTTAAGAAGTATAGGGAAAACTATGAAAATCCCAGCCTTCAAAAAGGAGTGCATAAGTAGCTGAAAAGAGTGGAAGAAAAATAGGGCTTTCAAAATTCACAAGAAGATAATTTAGAGTATTCTGAACCACTAGATGTTACCTAGGAACAGAGATTATAAGTAGCTAACCCTACAGGGACAGAGGAAGACCTGCCCATGCATTGCAAGATGACTTAGATCTGAGCAGGGTCTAACAAAGAAAGAACAGAACCATGGACAGGCATGTAGATCACCCCTCACACCATGCTACATTGTAGGCCTCCTGGCAACCCACATGTCACCTTGTAGAATGAAAATGAATTGTAGAGAGATGTGAATGCTGACTTATTTAATAGGGACACAGGAGACAGTGAGTATAAACTAGACCTGCCTGAGTTTACCATGAACTAGCAAAATTATTCCATGAGCCAAGTTAGTTTCAGTCACAGGAAATCAGGATTATATATGTTCAGACATGAAATTTATGTTTCTTATAATTTCTCGGCTACTATAAAGACAATAATGTTTGAACGATTGGATAGTTTCTTACAAACTTAGGTCTGACTCAGGGTTGGATCTACTGTATCTAGTACACTCAATCTCCCACACTTCTCATTTTGACTCACTCTTTTGTGAACCCGTGCTTCCGCCTTCTTTGCCAACATCTAATTGACATTAGATCAATTAGATAAAATGGTTAAAGCTCTTTTACCTATTTGTCAACCTGTTGTTATGATTTCTTCCTAGTTTTCCTTGAACTTGTGCATCAGTAAGACACATTCAATTGCAAGCAATAGAAGCCTAATCAAGAGGCATAATTGATATAGATATTATTTATGAAAATATTATTTAGGAAGAGGTCTGAAGGTTGTCTCTGACTTCATCACTTAATAATACTACCAAGGAACTAGGCTTTCCAGATTTCAACCGTAATAGCTGTTGATTTTTTTAGTCATTAAGATTTTCGACTCATGATCACAAGATAGCTGTTTTAACTCCAGGCAACTTATCATTTACTAGGCAGAAATGAAGGAAAAGGAATGGTGCCAGTGAAGAATTCTCTAGCATCTGTCTCTGTTAGAGTTTGGCAAAGGCTATCCCCAAACTTTCCTATTAAATTTCCCTTTAGGTTTCATTGGCCATAAGTAGGTCGAATAATGATCCCTATCCCTCAGAGGTGTGAAGAAAAAAATATCTTTCCTGAAGACTGCTACATTAGTATTGAACAAAATCAGGGTTCAATAAGCTTAGACAGCAAGGAAGTATGTTTTCCTCTTATTTGTGATGAACTCTAAAGATTATATCTCGTTTTCCCAGCAGAAAGTTATATCCATTTTTTTCATTCTAAAAGTCTGCAAATTGAAATAGTATTCCAAATGAACTTGTACAATATCTTTTGTGTTTATACATGCTGTGAAATGTTTATCTTTTCGGAATTCAACATGTTAGCCTAAGGAAAAGGACTATATGAAGCAAATTGGAATAGGATTATTTCCTTCCCAAACTGCCACCATTTGGTCAGAAGTAAATCCTACCAGATCATACCACTTATGAAGACAATACCTCTGGTTTCTAAAGGTACATTAAAACTTTAACATTCAAATGCATATGAAATACATGATTCAGATGGTTGCCTACAGTTTCAATGAATTCTGTCATCTGAAAAATTTTCATTGACAACACTAAAGGAGCCCTAATTTTCTTTAGTACTAAGAAAGCCTCTTAAATTCTGGAAAAAATAATTTTCCATTTTGGCTTCAAACATCAAGATAAGAATTATTTTTGTTTCACTGTCTTGAAAAAACAGTGCATTGAAATTATCTAATAAAACATATGCAGGATATGTTGTCAATTCTAATGTGTTAAAAACTTAGATTGCACATGTTCATTAAATGTCATATTGTAAAAATAATACAATAAAATGTTACCATTTATATGTGTATTGAGAATATAGATAACATACCACGTTTACTTTTATTAAAATTAATGACATTTTACCAAGTTTTGCTGAAAAAGCAACAAAGATAATCAGACACTGAGTGGTCCAAAGACAAGTACCTTACCACTTCGTAATTTTTTCTAAAATTAGCCCATATCCAAATATTTGTGGGGAAAAGATGAAGAAACTTAGATTATAGCATGGAAAACTTACATAGTCAGTGACTCATTTATCGCTGTACAATTTTTAAAGAGAACAATTTTAAATGGATCATTGTATTCTTACAGAAGATTAATTCAGAGTCTGAATCATTATAATGATTGGTGTGTTGTAAAGCTCAAATGCTGAAGTCTAGAATTCAAAGTTAATTAATGTCTGGTCCCTCAAAGTTTTTCATTTATTTTCTTTATGCTTACAGTTTCCATGCTCTAGTGAAATTACATCAGTTACAGCACTTTATTCTTATGCTTATATGTTTCATATCTACATGTTTAGGTTTGGTCCCAGATCCTTAAACAATTTCCTTAGTTCACAAACACTATTTTGCAGGAGCCTTTATAAAGTTCACAAAATATTACTAGCTTCCACATACCACTTTCATTACAAATCATCTTAAACTTTTTCTACCTTCTTCAGTTCTTACTTGCCATCTTTCAGTCTCTCTATACTTTCTAGCAATCCCGGGAACATTGGCTCATCCCCAAGATTAAGCAAGCACTAAGGTGCAGAACACCCACCCCCCCCGTAACACCTCACTCCAAGAATGAACCAACCACTGGGAGAAACAGTTCCTGTTAAAGCATACTGCTTTGGCCATCACCTGTCCCTCTCCCGCACAAAGTTCCTGTAAGTCCTATTTTCCTTTCTCTATAAAAGAAAAGCCTTCTCCTGTTTGCTTTTTGAGACACTTGTAGATCCTGAGATCAGTAATACCCTTTTTGAGTACAGTTTCTTTACCTAAGTCTGGGTTTGTTTTTAAATGAAACCAGTGAGCTTGGAAGACGACCTGTACCTCAAATGTTGATTGCAGCCTTTTAAGACACTGATCAGAGGATTTAGCTAAGCTGTGCTAAGCTAAATAGCACATAGATAATTATATATATTATAATTATATAATTATATAGATATAATAATCTATAATATAATAGATAATAATGTTTTAAGCCACTAAGTTTGTAGTAATTTGTCACTCAGCAATAGAAAACCAATAAATATAGAAATGTACAACATGAACTTGACTCCCAGTATAGATCACAACTTAAGGTTGCTTTTCTTTAAATAGAAAAACTTCCTTAATATATTCCACGTAATTGTTTTCTTCTGTATTTTCCTTGATACTAACGAGAAAAAAAACTTTACTCTCAATTTACTATAGTTAATATACTGGTCTATACTCATTTAAATAAAATTAAAATATTAAAATATTAATTATAACATTTAAAATAAACTCTTCCAGGAGATGCCTAGAGAGTGGTGTTATTTCATGATCAAAGCATTTCCCACTTACATATATGAGAAAATATGACAATATGTATTTAACATCGGTACTACACACATTATTTGGAAATAGAGATTTTCCTGTAGTGCATTACATCTACAAATGAAAAAAAACTGTTCTGTTGGTTGACCAATAAATTCAGTTAAGGTCAATATTAACAGACATGATTTCCATTTCATTTTCATTAGAGCCGTTTCTGGCAGATTGTAAAACAGGGATAGAACTCAGTAGGAAGGATAATGATTATTCTAAGATGGGAGGACTTAGTGTAACGATGATTTTGACATTCAGTAGAGTAAATATTTTTGTGAGAGAATAAAGCTAAATTTGGAGATATAGTTTTGACCTGGTAATAAGCAGATACTTATTTTTACCAGTTGTACAATGGTGCTGTTAGATCATTCCTATAGTGATTTATGGAAGTTTGTTTAATCTTACCCAGATGTATCTAAAGAGATTTTTTTGAATTATGAATTTAGAAAAAGATATGTCCAATAATTGACCATGCTGGGTAATATTTGAATCAGAAGCCATTTTTACAGAAATTCTGTAACTTGCTGAACTAACACAGACTGCTGAGTTCCCTTGGTCCTTTGCAGGAGGTATTTAGGACATTTGAGGGAATAACCAGTCATCTACTGGGACATAGCCAAGTTCCTCACACTAGCAGAGTGTACCTCAGAGGAAGCACAATACACTCAAATTATAATAATAATGATATTTTTCAACTGCATCTCAAGAAAGAGAAAACTGAGAATGTGAATGTTTCATCACATTCTTCTATGTTTACTCCAAGGATTTAAGGATAATAAAGGACATGTTATTTTGTTAAGGCAGCAAATACCCAATACTCTATCCCAGTGCTGTGGATTAAATTTGCAGATTAAGAATAAGGAAACTGTTACTGGTGCTACAAGACATAAAAATTAAAGCTGACACAAAAAGGGTTATAAACTTATATAACCACAAATAGAGTTAAAACATGCCCAGCATAAAAGTTTTAAAAAGAGATATATATTTGCAAATTTTTTAGAAACAAATATGTTTAATAAATTGTAAATGGTGCATGAACTTCAACTAAATATCTGGCAACTTGGCCTCATAGGACACAAAAAGGAGAGCTAAAATTTTGCAATTAATTCATATTTGGAAATTCTTTATATAAAAGAAGACTTTTTCCAGAAATATAAGAAAAAATTAAAAGGACAGCTGCTATCATAACAGTGTGTTCTTTCTCAAGTCATCAGAAATAAATAAATTTAGGCAAATTAATGATGTAGAATCTGTCATTGATGAAAGAAATAAGATTCACTACAAAAAAACTTATTCTGAGAATTTTCTAATTCATCGTGGCATCAAGTGTTAATTTACAAGTAGAAATACTAGTGTGTCCGTCCCATAGTATCAAAGCTGGCTCTCATTTTGAGACAATATACTCCTCCTTCTCCTCCTCCTACTACTACAAATAACAGATATTTTTAAATGTGTATCAGATTATATTATAGGCACTTTAAATACACTTCCTTTTTAATCTTCAAAACAACCTTATGAGGTACGTACTGTTATTATTCCTGTTTCACAAATAGGGTAACTTAGGCGCAGAAAGATTAATATTAATTCACCTAAGATTCGCAACCAGATCTGAAAGTCTTCACCTATTCTTTCTATCTACTCTCACAAAAGTCAGCTAAGACTAGGCACAGTGTTACAAAATAAGGAAACTGTTCTCTGATGCTTCCTTTCCTTCCTGCTCCCTCACTAGGATCCATTACATACTATGTCAGGCTCCATGCAACATCAGAGGCCAACCATGCAACATTAAAACAGAATGGGATTTGAGAGACATTTTTATTTTTATTAAAACTCACTCATTGCGGGCTTCCCTGGTGGCGCAGTGGTTGAGAGTCCGCCTGCCAAAGCAGGGGACATGGGTTCGTGCCCCGGTGCGGGAAGGTCCCATGTGCCCCGGAGTGGCTGGGCCCGTGAGCCATGGCTGCTGAGCCTGCGTGTCCGGAGCCTGTGCTCCACAACGGGAGAGGCCACAACAGTGAGAGGCCTGTGTACCGTAAAAAACAAAACAAAACAAAACAAAAAAACTCACTCATTGCAGTACATTTCTCAGAGAATATGTAGTTTTAGCTTTCTTTCTATAATTATGAGAGCGGCCTGTTTTTAAAGTCATTTCTGACTACCAACAATATATTGGCAAGTTATTAGGAGAGAGGATATGAGAGCTAGGCTATTTCTAAAGCTGCACATGATGGCAGTGCTGATAAAACAGCTGCCCATTGCCTCTTCCTCTTGCTCTATGGCCACCTCTCTCCCTCCTCTAACCTCAAATGCCCAGATACCACAGATGACAGTCAGGCTGCTGTGGTATGATCAGGGTTCATAGACATAGGTCCCAGAATTTCTGCTGCTTCAAGACCCAGAATAGAAAAAAATTGTTGCACAAAGCTATGGCCTCACTGGTGTAGATCTGTGAAAGCCATTGTGAGAAAGGTTACTGAAATGATGAAATACCCGAGGATGGCCATGTTTTAAAGTGGCTTCTTTTTCAGGTGACACTTGCAGACGCCCTCAAAGCTACTTTATTTGGTCACCTAATTGCTAGATTTTAAACACAGTCTGCCTTTATAATCCATATCAATTTATTTATGAATTTTGCATGTGCAGTAATTATATACATTAAAATCTTACAAACAAATGTAACTTAAGATGAAATAAAAATTATGATTTATTCCAGAACCCCTACACATTCCTTTGTTTATGCCAAAATGTGCACACAGTACACATAGAAGACTACCACTCCAGAAGTCTCAGGGGTCTCTCTTTTTCTCATAAACTCATGTTTAAGCTCTCTTGCTTTATTCTGGTACTGCTTATTTCCTTTCTGCTCTATCCTAAATGGATGCTCTCTCTTTACAGGCACTTTGGAACGTCCATGTGATTTTACCTTCAGTTTCATGTTATTTATGGGATTATTTTAGATTCATATTTTGCTTCATATGTACCTACTAGAGAGGGCTCAGGACTCTGAAGTCATAAACATGATATTGTCAAAACATATATGTGTGAAAATAATGTAGATGTAAAGTTGGTAATGGTTCATTCATTCTCTGACTGCTTCTATAAATATTTGAGGCCTACTATGAGCCAGACATTCTAGTTAATGAGGGTCAGCAGTGTAAAAAAGAAAAAGAAAAATCTGTATTGTTAAAGAGCCTGCATCCTTTTGGGGAGAGAGAGAAGATAAATAGATAAACATACACACACAAAAATATACAATATGCAAAGTGGCAGTAAGTTGTATGAAAGAAGAGACAGTTTTGTACAGTTGCTTAGGGCACAAACTCTGGACAAACTGCCAGGTTTTGAAACCTGGGGCCCCCTTCCTTCACTTACTAGCTGTATGACATGCATGACATTGGACTCATTTCTAAGTCTCTGTGTATTTCTGTTTCCTAGTTTGTAAATCACAGATAATAATAACCCAATTATAGAGCATATTAAATAAATTAATACATGCAAAACACTTAGAACAGAACTTTGAGTGTTAGTGATACTGCAGTATGTGTCAGCTACAGTTATAAAGAAAGGGAGTATGAAGCATAAAGGAGAATAGTGGGAAGCTTTGGGAAATGCTATTTTATATAAAATGGTCATAGAAAATTCTTAGTATATATAATGAGGGCATACTGTACTTGATCACAAATATCTATACTGACACTTTCTACATGTAGGGTTATGCTAGCTTCCCAGATAACTAAAAGAGTAGGAATTTCTCCTCCTTTTAGTCTTAAAATTTGATTCCCAGATTGATAAATAAAATGTGGATTCATTCTATTTATATGTAATTGGAGAACTAACCACATGTAAAAAAGGCAAAGCTACATAATCATTTAGGATGTACAGAAGTTATAATTGTTGCCTTTTGTGTTAATGGATAAAATATATGCATTAAATTGCCACTCAGAGTAACAATACATATTTATATTATTTAATACTTAAGATAAACTTGAAGATTATTTATTACTTTTTAAGAACATGAAGCATCTTAATAAACCCTTACTATTGGAGAAAGGAGAAATTATATAGATCTTCCCTCAAAGAAATTTATCATCTGCAGATAGCATCTATCATCTATCAAATAACATGGAAACAGACATATATTAATAAAGCACAATGGACAGGGTGAGGGAAAATATAAGTAAAGAAAGCGAGCTGATTTTGAAAATGCACAAAATAAGAGCACTGGTGTTTGGCTGTGGATCAGACTTAAACCTATCCCAGCATCAAAGTGTATGCTATGAAATTCTTCCCAGATTTGTGTCACTGAGGTATGTTTCATTCCAATAGTAAGTTCAATACATATATGATGAGCCTTTAGAATCTGACGCTCAAGCTGTACGTTTTTCCATCTACAACAATCACAAAATTGGAAGTGGCATTAGTCTGTACCTAGCGCCCTTCTTCTTTTGTTCTTCTAATATCACTAAAACTCTTCCACAGACATTGAACAGGAACACTGAGGCTTAATTACTTCTGCCCAAAATAATACTCATTTTCTTCTTTTCCCGCATGAGAAAGACTAATCAAACTGTCACTCAGCATTACCTTACTTTTGGGTATGCGATGTCTTCAGAGTTTTTTACATTGAAACCAGGTCACTATCACAAGCCATGAAAAATGACCAATTTTAATTTAACACAGGAACTGCACTGTGTTGGACTGAACAATATATAAATATTTTCAGAAACCCATGATTTTGCTCCAGTTATACAAGTAATTTTTCAAAATTATATATATATATATATATAAACTTTTAAACATTTGATGTTAAAAAAAAATCC
>NW_020172145.1:3612119-3623411 GCF_003031525.2 Neophocaena asiaeorientalis asiaeorientalis
AAAATATATATATATATATCCACTCATATAATGATCAAAAAAAAAATTAGAAGGTTAGCAATCATCACTGCCATAATGTGTGAAACTTCTGTTTTATTACAAGTCGCCTTACCTAAATTAGTAAGCAGGAATCCGGATTTCAGGACTCTCAGTTCGAGTCCCCTTTCCGCCATTCCAATTCAGGCTGATAATGTTTCTTCCCAAACATGGCGAGGAAAAACAAAACAAAACACCGCTGTTTGTTGGTTTCTTGGAGCCAAACAGCCTATTTGTGGTCTCTTTGAACCACAAACCAGCCAAACTGGGACGCTGGGCCCTGCAGTGCTGCGAGGCGCGGGCAGGATGGAACGAACAGCCTCTGGGCCGCGCAGGGCGAGCTGGGTAATTCATCAGGCAAGTCTGCGGGACGGAGTCCCGCCCAGGTGTGGCTCCAGCGAAAGCGGCGAGCTTATTGAAGGCAGCTGCTGAGATGGCTGTTCCAGGAATAACCTGCTAAGAGATGACAGAGACCCAAGTGGAGGAATTCGAGATGAAGGAAGACAAGCCCGTTGTATGTTGTATGACCTCCAGGACTCCAGCAACATCTCCAGCTTGCTACTGAGTGTAAGAATATCTCCTCAGCAGATGTACACAATCGATCAGGACCAGTTACTGTAATTTGAGTATTTGGCCAAGCATGTGGTGCTTCTGAGGAACAATAAATACCATGCAAATGTTTTTGAGCAATTAGATGTCATAGCAAGGGAAATGGAGAGAAAAATTCAGTTTGCTGTTAACAAGGCATCAAAAAGGAAAGATTCTGTGTCTGTCTTTAAAAACTGATGCCTAAAAACCCACACTGATAATCTCTTGAACTAGCTAGAGGAATTGAAAACTTTTGGCCAAGGGAGAAGGAAAGAGGAGAAATATGACCACCATAAATCAGTGCACAACTTCTCATGTCTGACAAAGTATCATGACCTCTGGGGAAACAAAAAATGAAAACAACCACACACCACAGAGCAAGTAAATCCTCCTCTTTACTCCTTATAGAAGATGAAAAAACATCTGTGGGAATGTGGTATCTGCAAAGATCATCATGAAGTGTTTGAATATTAAATAGAAAATTTGGACAAAAGTCACTACCATGAAAAGCAAAAAAAAAAAGATTTTCTGAGTCAAGAATAGTTGGGTCAATAAGATGGCTGAGTTCCAGAAAGAAACGTGTTCACTTTCTGAGAGTGGATGAGAGTATAATAAAGACAGCAAAAGCAAGAAGGCCAAACACAACAGCAAGGGCCTGAAAATTGGGTATATTTTAGATGTAATCAAATATGGAATCACCAAAACAGATTCTGATAAATCCTGCTAGTGATGTAACATGGCTCTATTTAGTACACTCAAGCTGACTTTTGTGTCTAACAGTACTTACTTGGCTTGCTAAATAAAGGTAAGTATACCATCAGAAGGACACATTGATACAAGGTGAAATACATTAAACCAAATCATCATCATGGCAGTGTTTCCAAGAGGACAAATGCAGCAGGAAAGCTAATGCATATAAAGGAACACCATAGAAATCTGATAACTTCAACAGCATTATATCTTAAAATTATCTCAAAAATATCCAAAATTGGTTAATTCAGAACTTTCTGGATGATTAAATTAAAATTATCTAAGGAGAAAAGAAGCAGGGTTATCCCAGCAATATGTGACTATCCTAAAATAACGCCAAATTTTTATTTGTCAAGTAATCAAACATGATCAATAAAAAGTTCACTTTGTTTTAAGAATAACAGTAGGCATATGTGCTGAAACATTAATTATAATAGCTAATACTACACAAATAGCCAATGCTTACTCAATCACTCTGTGTTCAGGCTTGTACAAGTTCTTTACATGCACAATCTCATTGAATACTTACAATAACCCTAAAAGAAACTATAAGGAAAAAATAATGATATTATAAATTTGTTATATGATCTGGGATTGCAAAAGTAGCAATTCAAATGCTTTCAGAGGCCACACAATGAATATATAAAGAACTGAAGATATGAAGATAGAGGGGATGAGGTGGATAACTAAATGAAGTTGACACATTCAAATTCATTTGTTTTAACAAATTCTGGAAAAATTAAAATATCTCTAATATCCACTCAGTTTTGACTCTTTAGACAGAAAAATTGCAATTCCTCAAATAGGTCAGAATATGGACCACTTCAGAGCATCTTAAAATAGTTGTTCTTAACGTTAAAGCAGTTCATCTTAAATTATTCAATTTATTAGTATAAAGTGTAATGTGGGCTATCATATGAAGGGAAGACTATTTTGACTGCAGAATGTTTCTCAAATATTTTAAAAATAATAATTTCATATTATGTATCATGGATATCTCTGTTTAACCACTATTTAAACTGTAAGATCCTTGAGAGCAAAGCAACATTTTTGTCTGTGTATCTCTTTCATTACTTACTAGTATGGTTTTCACTTAGGATAGCTGTGATTTCCAAGAAAAGTTTTGGGAAATGGGAGGGGAGTTTTTAGTTATCATGATCACTGGAGATACTTAGTGACTGTAACTGGGTGAGGACAATGTTGCTAGATTGTAGCTATGTAATCAAGAGCTGTTCTATATCCTCTGTGATCTTCCAGTGTCCAGCCAGAAAGTCATTTAGGTTAAAAAAACAAAACAAAACAACAACAACAAAAAAAACAGCCTCTAATTTTTGGAGGCAAAACATAAATCTGCTACATTTTGACATAATGTAAACTGAACTTTCAAAAACATATTTATCGTGTAATTTAAGGGGATGTTGAATTTGTTTTATTGTAAACTTACTAGAGATGGTTGTTCTAGCTTAAGGTCTACAACCTTAAGTAAATCTGCGAAGTCCCTTTTGACATGTAACATAACATATTCATAGCTTCCAGGGATTACTGCATGGACATCTTTGATGGGCCATTCTGCTACCGTAGTTGACTAGGCCCTCAGATTGTTAGCTGATCTTAAACTCAGGCTTTTTTTTCTAACTTACTCTCTGCTTTCTTAACTATTCTCTGCCACACAAAGTCCAGGGCTGAGTGTTTGCAGCTAAGAACTGGGCAAATGTGCTGGAATTCCCCTTAGCAAAATCTTAATATGTCTTGTTCTTCCTTAAATGTGTAACTTACTATTTCTGTTACGGTCAATGCCTTTAACATCTTTACAATTACTCTCTGTTTTTTCCAAGATGGTTAAGAAGTAAAAATGAGAAGATACTTGTATGCTGATATTCCATGAATAACCCTCAAAATTATTTTTGCCTTTCAGAATCCTATGTCACATATAAACAAATTTTAGAGGCAAAATTTATTTTATTTATTAGAGATAATATTTTTTCAAAGAAAGCCTGATGTTCACATAAGAAAAAAAAAAAAAGGTCTTGGATCTGAAATACCATTAAAGCAAGATAGTTATATTTTCTGTCAATGAAGTAAATGTAAAAATAACACAGAGCTATAGATATAAATTTTACCCTAATAAGTAATTATTCCAGAGAAATGTTGAGTATTTTCAATAGGAATCTTCATTTAATATTCATTCGTGCAGTAAAATTATTATAATGAACAATGCAAAGCAATGAAGCACTGTAAATGAAGTTAGATTTTTTAAAAGCTTAAAGAAATAAATTCTTTTTGAGTGTTTAAATATGATTTATATTCCATGCAAATTATGTTTTCACTATTTCAACATACTCTGTTAGCCATAGAACTTATTTCAAACCGGCAATATACCAATATCATTTTAGGTCCATTAGATGTCTTAATTTTTCAAAGATCAAGAAAGCCTACATTTTTTAAAACTTTTGTATTTTCATTTGTATTTCACCATAAATTTTAAGTTTTAAGAGGTATAGTTTTTTATCTGAATGAAATACATAGCATAGGGAGATCAGCTTGGTACTCTGTGACGACCTAGAGGGGTGGGATAGGGATGGTGGGAGAGAGCTCAAGAGGGAAGGGATATGGGGATATATGTATGCATATGATTGATTCACTTTTTTGTACAACAGAAACTAACACAGTATTGTGAAGCAATTATACTCCAATAAAGATTTATTTAAAAAAGTAACAGTTTTTGGTCCCCTGCTATGAGCCAAGCCATGAGCTAGATGCTTTCTAGGAACAATTACTATTAACCATCACAACCCTGTAAGGCAGATAATTTGTAACTACTATTTTATTAACTGGAAAATTTTGGCTGATAAAGATAATAGAAGTCCAAGGTTTTGAAGCTGATAAATAGAAGACGCAGGTCTGTTTGAAACCAACAACGGTGTTCTTCATCTATAAGCAATACTATCTCAAAGTATAAATCTGCCTATCTGTAAGAATGTAGAGAAAACTGTGATGTACTGACTTAAAATGTAACCAACTAAAACTGTAATCAGAAGAGTCAGGTATGATTCCAAGAAAGCCCCATGGCCCCATTGGTAAAGCTCAGTAGGAGTGGAGAGGGTTGCCCTGTGATGGTCATGAGTATGACTACCACCAGTTCATTGTCATCACTGGATTCTGCTGTTGATAATCCTTGGAATTCTTGGAGCCATCTGGAATCAACCTTATCGATTAATATAATTTCAGGTCATTATGTGATAGAAGGGAACTGCTGTTACTTACTGAAAAACAACTCCTGCAACTTTTTTAAGTCTTTACTTTTGAACAGTTATGTTATTTTTGTGGGAAAGAAGTTTTATTTATTTTTTCCTTCTAAAAGCCTATCATGTGGCTATACATATCAAACAGCTGATATATTTTAACCTATTCCTATGTATAGTTTGTGTGTAGAGGATACATGTGTCATGTGAACAAAATGAACTGTATAAATAGCATTGTTCCATCTACTATAACAGTGAACTCCAAAGCTGAAGTGAACTTTAACAAGGTAATCTTTCCAAAAAGGAAAGCAGAATATCCAGATTCTATCTTTTATTAGTATTAGAATGTAGATTTATGAGGAAGCCGAAAGGGAAAAGAAAGATGCAAGTTTTCCTTATTTATTTTGTGGACAGTATATTTTTCTTCTTTGAAAAGTTGGTTATGCTTTATATGTTGCCTTTCCAACATAATAATGGTTTTGATCCAGGTCAGATGAAGCATGATTCTAGAAAATGCCAAAAGGTAATAGATGACAAAAACAACTTATTTTATTCTTTTGTTAGATTATAAAATATTTACACTCAAATTCATTCATACATTATAAGTGTTTGAAGTTAGTATAGATGCACTGCATGTGTATTTTCTATTATTATTTAAAATAAAAGAACCTGTAGTCACAACCCTGGCTCCAACCTGCTTTTTTTTCACTGCATTAACTGTCTTTGATTTGAAGCCAAAACAATCCCTTATAAATTTTATGGTCAATTAAACTTCCCAAACATGCATTTTTATTTATTTTATTTATTTATTTGCGGTACACGGGTCTCTCACTGCCGTAGCCTCTCCCGTTGCGGAGCAGAGGCTCCGGACGCGTAGGCTCAGCGGCCATGGCTCACGGGCCCAGCCGCTCCGCGGCGTGTGGGATCCTCCCGGACCGGGACACGAACCCGTGTCCCCTGCATCGGCAGGCGGACTCTCAACCACTGTGCCACCAGGGAAGCCCCCAAACATGTATTTTTAAACTTCTAACATTAATATATTAATAACATCAATGTTATTTCTCATCTCCCCAGAACTCCTGTTGTAAATTTCCATTGAGAGGTCCTGAATTGACCTTAAAATCAGCCTTCTACAAGTAATTTTGTATTTGCCCTCTCACTAACTCCAAACCTTGATTCTTAAAGTTCTGTTAATTGAACCACCATTCTCCAATTCACCCATACTAAAAAGGTGTTATTGGCATTGATTAGTCCATAACATTTTCTCCTGATAGCTAACTAGCCAATAGATCTTGCTGACTGAGTTTTCCTTCAAAATACCACTTGAAGTCATCTCATTCTTTCTATTTCCTCTGCCACGACCAACATTCATATCATTCATCTCTCATTCTGCATACAACCCTAAACTCACTGTCCTTTTAGAAAAAATACACACACATTTCTCTCTCTATCTACCTATCTATTTATCTATAAAATAACTAGATTTGAATGATAATTCTATTAGGGCCTTAAGTATCATTTAATAGCTATAACTTTTGGAAAATTACTTAAATCCATGAAACTAATTTTTCTCAGCTAGTAAGTGACAATGATAATACCTAACTCAAAAATCTAATATGAAGATTAAATAAAATATTTTTATAAATGCATGTCTTATGGAAATATGACCATAATTGGAAATATTATTTCTTCACCCTTTTATTTTTTTTAGTCTTTCCTTTCTTTAATCAGCCAATCATTCATTTAGTAATTCACTTATTTATTTGTTCAACAAATAATTATTTGTTTGGGAGGCATTGAGCTAGGTCCTAGAAGAATAGATTTATTTCTTGTGAATTTAGAGTTATACTATTAAGTCTTATTCCTCACAACAGATTAAAGACATTTCAATTCCAGAGCCTGCAAGCATATAATTACTTTTTCTCCCTCTCTGACTTGGTCTTTTGCCTTAAGGAACTTACATCACACTAGAGTAACAGATGTATCTGTTAACGCTATAATGTTTAAAATACTATTACAGAAGTATTTACAATATTTTTCAGTACGTACAATATATCTAAGTCAGGCTAAAAGTTAGGTAAAGACTTCTAAAAAGGTGACACTGAAGCTGATATTTAATAGATAAGTATAAATTAGCTAAACAAGTAAAGGGTAGGTGGAAGAAGACAGATAAAAGTATATATAAGAATGCAGATATAGGAAACAGTATGGCACATTCAAGCCCTTAGTTATTGCATGAGGTTACAACTATTTACTGATATCACTAGAGTCTAATTATGAAGATGGTATACATCATTTTTAGTATATATGCAGGAAAGAGTGTTATTTCTTACTTTGAGATGAATATATACTAAGTATGAATATATACTGTAAGCATTTTTTAAGAAAGCAGTTTGCCATAGTTTGTATTCCTGGGAAGCAGTCTCTGAGACAGTGATTTTCCTGAAAGAAGTTTACTTAGAATGCTCTGGACAATAAAACCTATGAGGGCATGAGAGAAGTGACCAGTTGTTGAGTGTGAGCTCTCCTTGGGAAGAGGATTTACTTTGGGTGAGGCTGTGAAGGTCAACTCTAGGATAAGGAGTCAGTTGTGAAGCATATACACCTATCTTTTTAGCTGGGAGACATGCATGCCTCTGTCCTTAGGTGGGATCTGTGTGGAAAACTACAGCCTCTACAAGATTCTACCCATTTCCCATTTAGGATTCACTTGCTACATATAATAAAGTCATCCATCTGGGAACAACTCCTCCAGGATCCATATTGCTCTCTTTTTCTGGGTAAACTTAGAAAAGGAAGACTTTGAAGATTAATTAGGGTTCCTACCCCTGCATCTGGTCTTGACATCTCAATCAATACCAGTCGTCTCCCTTCATTATTCTAGATTGTCTTCATTATAAATTCCCTTCACCTATGTCAGTACCTATGCTAGACTACATAAGACTGGGTGACTTTACTTCTGCTGTGACTCAGATGCAGACACAGATCCTCAGGACTGTCATCTTGCCCTTCTAAGTTTATAACTCCTATACTTGTCCATCTAATGTCCATTTGGATAAGTAAGTAACAAAACCCATCCCCACAGATCATCTTGGTACCAAACATGTTATTCCTTGCTTACATTGTATAACAGCATCCATACCATTCCCATTCCTTTCTGTGACTGCTTTTCTCTCGCCACAAGAAACCTGTCACGACCATGATTAAATTAAATGGAACACGTCAGGGTCCCCTGGCGAAAGTGTTCCTTGTCTCCTCCATTTCTCAGTCCTCAATCCCCCACTCATGTTTCCTAGGATCACTTCCTAACAAACTACCTGGATGCAACCACATATCTATGTCTCTGCTTTGGTAGTGGTGGTGGAGAGAGGCATCACGGCTAAGAAAATGTTTAAATATGAAATTCATAAATTACTTAGGATGCATCCTAGACCAATATTTGCAATACAGAAAGATTACCAAAATAATATATGGCCAATAAAGCATGAATGTACATCTAAGATGGTATAATGCCTTCTGTATCCACAGTTTAACTGTACATTATATAATGTATAATATATATATAATATATATTGTACAGAAATTTTTCTCTTCCACATTAAAATATCACATATTTAAATCTTTACAACAGAAATTTATTGAAATATTCAGAAATTACTGTTCTTAGAGGAATAAAATTAAAGCTGGCATTTTAATCCCATGGCACTATTACTCAACTGTTTCATAGAAAAAGGAATGACACTGACTATAGAGTCTTGAAGGAAAAGTTCTGAAACCAGGATGGGGTAATATTTATAGAAGACAAAAAGTTGGTGACTGCAGAAGATAGCAAAGTTATAAACTACAGGGAGATGCCATGGTATATAACCTCTGTCAAATAGCATATTTCGTATACTTTTGTGACTTTTCTATTCTTGTTTTTTCATAATTTTTTCTCTAGTGTTCAAGGCATACTGTTAACTGTATCTCCAAACTTCAAACAACATAATCTTAAAAGAGCACATTTATGAAAAACCCCCAAAGGCAATTTAGATAACTAGATTTAGTGAAAATTTGAAAATTGGTTGTGATTTCATGAGGGTGCATTTTCTTGTACTCTATAATCAGCAGTCAATTACTTTAGGACAAACTCTGGGGCTTCTGTCTCTGTTGCATATGAAAGGCTATTATTATACTTATTTTAAAGTCTGGTTTTCTTTAGGCCTGTAGGATGTTTTTTAAAGTCCTAAAGAAAATCATTGGCACATCTTAAAAATTGCATTATTATTGCTATTATTGTTTGTGTTTTAGAGCACTTTAAGGATTGTAAAGCATATTTGTGTTAAATATTGGACCTCATAATGATTTCAAAACATATAAGTAAATAATATTAACTTCATTTAGAGGTAAAAAAACTAGTGTTTCAGATAGGTTTGGAGAAAAGCCAAGTTTTGAATTTCTAAGTTTTCACATTTTTAAGTTTTTAGTTTTCTACGTTTTCAAAGATAAACAAATAGAAGAATGCTTGGAAAGAGGAGCAGTTCTCTGTAAGACGAAATCAATACAAGTTACAATCCAGACAACCTATCAACAACTTTGAAATGTATGTAGTCTCTTATTTACCTCTCCCTCAGTTAGAGATAAAATTGGAAGTCAACACAGATGGCAAAGTTAGGCTCTTAGCAGTACATTGGTACTGCTTACCAGTGTAAGCACTAGATAATCATTCAGGTCCACGGGGAGATATAATTATCCTATAATTACGACTCTCTCAGTCACTATTAAAGGGTGCTTTCCTCAAACAGATTTTAGAAATGTGAAAGCCTTGCCTATTATGACTCAATGAAGCAAAATTTTCAGCAAGGACTTTTCATATACTTGTTTTTAATAAAAAGTTATATACTCTATTTTTTTTTTTAGAAATAATATATTGCAAGCCTAGAAATTTTTCATTTGAGGCCCAAAAGAGACAAAAGATATCATGGCGTCATATTAGATTTAGTTTCAGCAATCAATAGCAAGAGAATTTTTCACGAATATGCATGAAACAAAAGATAGGGGAATCATTAGACTAGATTAATTCAGTGTTCATATTTGGGATACAGCCTACTGAAACAAACTGCAACCTCTTTAACAAGGTATTGCTTTTTAAAGTAAGAACAATGTATAGTCATGTTAATCCCATAAAAAATTAGGATATAAGGAGAAAAGGGTATCTGCACTCAATTTATAGTTAAAAATAACATTTTTATTCTATCATATGCATATGCCATTTTTACTTTTTATATAATTCCTAAAACTATTACTCCAAAAGTGACTGTTATAAAGACTAGGAAACGTAAATCATATCATTTGTTATTTAGTCCAGGGCCTGGTAATTGGAGTTACGTTAATAGTTAAATTACTTAGCTTTCCTAAATCTTATATCCCTCCCTGCCCCACCCCCAGGGGGTAATTATAGTAACATACTTTACTTACAGATTTTGTCTATATGAGAAAAATGATTTTAAAACATGTTTTCAAAATGATTCACAATGTGAAAATAAGATATCTTTTCCATTTTTAATATGAAGAGCCCTAATGTGGTTGTTTAACTAGGTATGATCCTTTGATCCACAATTTATGTTATACCTCAGGAATAATGGATCTCTTCATTGAAAAAAAAATACTTAAGTGTTTGAATGTGTTTACTTACATCTATCACTTAACCCTTGATTTCAATTAAAAATACTAATTTTGATATTTTTCTTTCATGATAACAGTTACTTTGCCCCTCCCTCAAGTTGTGTTATGTCAGCTGCATTTATATTAAGTCATTATGCAGAATTGCTGAAGAACAGTAACACTGACTTTAATCCTATGTTAGCTATTTTTCCCCTCATTTTTGAGTAGTCAGTCACAATGGGCTAAGAACTACCAAGCTAAAATAAACGTGTTCATAATATGACCACAGAATGTACTACCCATCTAATTCTCCTTGAATGTAAGGGGTATAAAGTTCAGAAAAAAATAAATGTAGCTATGATGATGTGGCACTAGGGTTATATAGGTTTTTATTATAGGAGCTTTGCGATCTCCTAGCTAAGTGAGTTTTGACAAGTCACATTATCTCTCTAGATCCTTTTTTTCCCCATGTAATCAAATCTGTGCCTTTCTGTCTTGAAAGAACTTTTTCTGTGAAGATATTCTTGCCCATCTTGCTCTTACATTTGATAGCTTTTCTATCCAGATAAAAGATTTTGTGCCCCAAAATAACTACATCATATATTGCTACACTTTTGATGATGTAAGTTTTAGAAAAGAAAATCTAAATGGAAATATAATGTATCATTAGGAAATATTAAAGGAAAAATAACTTGTACTTCTTTATCACTTTAATGATTTGCCAAATATGAAGTCATGAAATACTAAAAAATTGGGTACTTAATTTATAATAACAATAATCTTTTCTTTAACATAAATTTTATGTTAAATCTTTCCTGTGTGGTAAATAAAACTGAGTGGCAACTATCCCAAACTAAAAAATATAATGTGAACAAATAGCTAAAAATACAAGCCCAGCAGTTCCATTTTTTAAAGTTTTAAAATATATTTCTTATTCCTGATAAAGTGCTGAGGTGAACATACACATATAAAATTTACTAAAAGTAGAATGATTATATGTCTACAAAAAAAGGCATAGGGGCTTCCCTGGTGG
>NW_020172145.1:3623482-3694695 GCF_003031525.2 Neophocaena asiaeorientalis asiaeorientalis
TCCCAAAAAAAAAAAAAAAAAAAAAAAAAAGGCATAAACATTTCTGAACTGGGAGCACTAGAAGAAAAGGAGAGGATAATACAAAAGTATTCTTTTGGAAACTGCATGGTGGAATGGATCTATAAATGAGTTAAAACACCCACTTACGGGCTTCCCTGGTGGCGCAGTGGTTGAGAGTCCACCTGCCGATGCAGGGGACACGGGTTCGTGCCCCGATCCAGGAAGATCCCACATGCCGCGGAGCGGCTGGGCCCGTGAGCCATGGCCGCTGAGCCTGCGCACCCGGAGCCTGTGCTCCGCAGCGGGAGAGGCCACAACAGTGAGAGGCCCACGTACCGCAAAAAAACAAACAAACAAAAAAAAACAACACCCACTTAAGCAAAAAACTAAGCAGCACAGGAGGAATAGAGAATAAATCCTACTTACACAAATTACTTCCTTAAAACCTCAGTAGTTCCAAAAATAAAAGTTGGGGGGGGGGACACAAACAAATTAGCAATGAAATAATTCAAGACAACTTTACAATATTAAAAGTAAAAAGTTACCAGACAGAAAGGACCTACCTTGTGCTCAAAGCATTGATTAAACAGAACCTCAGAGAGAAGTATGTTGGACTTTCTAAGGGAAAATAGAGGGAAAGAGTATATATAGAAGGAGTTGTGAATGATTTTAACTTTGGAATTCTCATTGATAACATTGGAAGCTAGGGGTCATTGGAACAATGCCTTCAAGTTCTGCAGAAGCATGTCTTCTAACCAGAATCTAGAGCTCTAAACTTAAATATCCCATCAATTCTCAGGGTTAAAGACATTATCAAATATTCAAGTTCTGGAAAATTGACTGCCCACATATGGCCTCTCTTACAAAGCAAATGGAAGTTAGTATCAATCGAAATAACAAAGAAAACAAGATTGATAAGTACAAAATGTAGAAACCCAAGTTCAACACAGGAGACAAGCAAAAGAATATCCGTAAGATGATGGTAAGTGCATATCACATATCCTGTAAATCAGACATACAGATTAAGAACACCAATTTGGAGCAGGTCGAGATGCATAACGTGGGAAGAAACCAAATATGTATGCTGTCATCATACACACCTCTGACTTGGTGGAATTAAAGAACTAACTTCAGTGTTCTAAACATTACTCTGTTATTTGTGATTCATGACTTTTTTTTTTTCCATGACCAGCAATAAACTTGGGTAAGTCCAGAAAAAAAAAAATAATGCCTAGAATTTCAAACCAAATCACTATTATTCTATATGTAAATTTTATGTTTCTCCCTTAAAATTTATGTCAATTATAGCGTAAGCACTATAGTTGTAGCATCCAGAGAATAATAACAATGGGTTTTTTATTTATAGCAGACTAAAAACCCTTTAACTTATTTATTGAGATATTCAGGATCCATCGAATATTTTCATGAACAATAAAAATATACCTACAAATACATTTTGTTTGGATATTTCAAGAGTAAACTAGTGAGATATGGTCACTGAAAGCTCCTTAATGCACAATGATATAATAAAAATATTAAAGGAGCTTCAGTGTAATCAATAATACCATGAAGACACTGCATTTTAAACACTGGCAACCACAATGTGTGTAATAGTGTGCTGTATCATGTTGTTAAAACATGTATCAATAGTTTTTGTTTTTTTTAAGCTCTATTTAAATTAACAAGAAATTAAATATTTTAGCATCAAATTTTTTCTTTGATGTACGTACTTTCTTCCTTTCAGTCCTCACATATAGGTTGATTGAATAATTTCATGCAGACATGATGGGAAAAAAATCTGAATTATATACTAGTATCTAGAAGTAAAGCTGATTAATTCCATTAAACTGAGTTATTACAAAAGTTAGATCCAACTAGGTTTTTTTTTCTTTTTTGTTGTTTTGTTGTTTACATAGGTCTTTAAATTTAGCTATAAATCTAGCAGTTAGGGAAATACATATGATCCTAACTTCTTCATTGTCATTAGTGCTTGGAAAAATAAAGGAATGTTTATAGAGGTATTTTTAATAAACAGAACTCCAAATTGTTTTCTTCCAGTATAAAAAACTAGGTGTGTAGCAGAAATTAATATGATGTGACGAATCTAGTTTCTTTTCTTGGAATCTGCCATTTTCAGTTAGAATGATATTTTTTACATTTGCCGGAATAGGACTGCATGAAAAAATTTAAGTCTGTGGGGCAATTCTGTGAGTTCAGCTTTGAACAACTCAATCGGAGGAGTCTGTGGATTGTAAATATATCCATTAAGCTACTAGATTCTAGGTTGGTGCTCATGAGAGAGATATGAATTAGGAAGTAGATAAGCCATAAACAGGTAAGTCCATTAAATAACCCAAAGGGAGTATATCGATTAATTCTGAACTTGGACTAAAATAGAATCCCAAGACACACCAATATTTAAGTTGTGGTTGACAAAAAAACACATTAGCATCCAGATAAGTAGAACACGACCCACAATAAAATAGCATTATAGAAGCCAGAAGAATGTGTTTTGAGGGTAAAAGAACAACAATATCAAGCACTTAAGAGAAAACTTTGATAGCCTTGGTGACACTAATCTAGAAAAATAATGGGCATGGAAAATAAGTTTTAGTCCATGTTGATAAATAAATAGAGGCAGTAAATACAGATAACTATAAGCATGCCAGGAAACCACCTGTGACTGAGATTTAGTCTAAATCTGTAGTTCCAGAATTGAAGGCTTCTCTAAAGACCTCAGCAAAGAGCCTGAGCTTCCCATAAATTTGTCATAGTCCTGGAGGTGATTTGGGGGAAAAGACAGTAGAATCATAAAGAACCAAATCTGTGTTACAAATTCCAAAATGTTTCTGATAATAGATGGTATTTATATGGTAGTTACTTGGTTCCAGGCACTCTTCTACATGCTGAACACTAAGATGTATACTTGTGATAGTTACTATATGAGGTAATCAGTAGTTTAACCATTATCCCACATTTTACATTTGAAGAAACTGAGGGGTAGAAATGTTAATAACTTACGCTAGGCCTCAAAAGAAATGAACACTGGAGCCAGCACTTGGTCCTAGCCTGTTTGATCCAGAAATTCGGACCCTATCCACTGTGTTCACAGCCACTTTTTTGCTTCCTTGTAACAAACCATACTTACCAGTTGACTAAAAGAATGAAATCATGGTGGATGGGGTTTAGAAAAGAAAAAACTATGGCTTACTTTAGACGTTAACATCAATAGTCCCGGATAGACCTTTCTTTTTTCTGCCTTTCCTTCTCTCAAGTATTTCTAACAGTCAAATGTAATCAAGCCCGTTACATAAATAATCATCTTCAGCTTTCCCAAATGACAAAAACTTGTGCTTAATTTGTAAATGCTATGATCATCAAATGACAGTTTACTACATACTCACCAGCTCAAATTATAGAAATTGGTTTTTTAAATTGCTGTATAATAGAAAATGCATCTAAACATTAGGAGTTTTGATTTGTGAGAACAGAAAAAAAATTGAGCTTGTCTAAAAGTAGAGAATGAATATTAAAAATAACAGAATAATATGACTTCCCAAAGCTTATGTTCAGTTTAATTTATACAATAAATGATTTAAGAAAAACAATTAATAGGCTATAATTTAAAAATCTGCAAAGTTGAGAGTAGAACATAATGGTTCATTAGATTCACTTAGCATTATAAAATTAATAATAGAGTAATCAGGAAATTATAATTTGACAGATAAATAGGATAGATGGATGGATGGGTTGATACATATATAAATAGACATTTCAATAAAGATAAATAGATAAAGACATTGAAACAAGAGCAACAGATATTTATTATTACTATATCTCAGTATTCATTTTCTAGGCTTCCATAGCAAAGTACTTCAAACTAAGTGGCTTAAACAATGGAAAGATTATATCTAATATAACTTTGAGAGGCTGGAAGTCTGAGACCAAAGTGTGAATGTGCATCTGTTTGAAAAGAGTTTAATAAAAACAAAATTCTGCATAATGGTTGTTTCTGGGAAGAGATAAGGAGATGAAATAAAAATAAAGTCATGTATAATATAACAAGTTTCTAGTAAGAGCTTAGTTATTAGGTGATACAGCCATTTAAAATATCATCCTTCAGGTGAGGCATAGTATTTTTAAAATTATACTCAGGAACCTCGATCCCTGAGTTAAAACCCTAGTGTTTATGCTAAGTAGTTATGTTGATACATTCTCAGAAAGTTTAGTAATCTCTCTAAATTGGGCTCCTTCCTAAAAATGTGAATATAGTAATAACTTCCTTCTGCATTATTTTAAGGATTTAATGAAAAAGTATTTGTGAAACACTTGGAATTGTGCATCATATATTGTAAGCACTGTAGGAATAGTTGTCAAATAAAAACATATTATTATTTAAATAAAATAAGATAAATGATATGAAAAGGTCATTTACCAAGAATTATAATTAATTCAGTTAGTTGTGACTGAGTTCCACAGGATGAGAAGGAATGTGGTGAGGGAAAATAGAAGGAAATATTTTAACATTTATACAGTCTATGTACTTTTAGATAGAAATGCACAATTTAAGATTTGGTGGGGGGGTCTGTAAAACTGTCAGTTGTTTCCTACAATTTATTTTAACTAGAAAGGTGTAAGCTGTTCACAGCAGGGAAGATGCCTCATTTTTCTGTTGACCCTCCCTCAGATAGTCCTCTGAACTCTCTTCTGCATGAGGAAAATTTAATCACCACCATGCTCTGATTACATCTCAAATCCCAGTATTTGTTTGAATAAGTTATTCAATAGAAGACCAGGAATGGAGCCCTCGGCAGTGAAAGGTGAGGGACTAAATGGATCATTCTCTACCTATCACCAAGAGCACATAGAACGTATGGGGTAGGAAATACTGCTCATTTTATGCACCTGAGACATTCTATCATGTTCCTAACAGACACCATTTCCACACCTCACTCTCACCCTTCTACAGTTGAACTCTATACGGGTGTGTGTGGGGAGGGGTGGGGGATGGGGTTCCTGTCTTATAGACAAACTTGTCCCTTTGTTTATACCTCTTCCTGGGTCATGATTTGCCTACATATATGATTTGGTTTTTGGTCCATCAGCACTTAGCAATCTAATTTTAGACTCATTTATAGGCTTGGAATTTTCAGGCTTGGAACAGCAAATGGGCACTGATAGGAAGGAATTGAGGATACTGATGAGAAAATGGTCTAAATGATCAAGCAGATAGTTTTAAGGATAACAAGGCATATTACAACCCTAGTGAAAAGTTGAAGTTCTTAGGGGTATGAAGTCTCTAAGGAATCAAAGAGCAATGAGAATAGAAAGAGGAAAGGGGTGACAAGACAGATTGCTATAATCAAAGATTGGGATTTTGACCTTTAATATAAAATATTCTTTCTTTAATTATTCATTAGTTATTTGATTATTATCTAATAATATATGTTAAGACATTCTGGACAAAGTCTTGAACATAAAATACAAAAATCTTTGATTTCTGAAATTTAAAATCTATTAGAGGGAGATAGAAATAAACAAAATAACGTTTTTAGACTATATTATTGGAGAAAAACAAAGCAGTGATGAATATAGGGTGTATCAGAAAAGGTTAGTAATTTTAAATAGGGTGGTTAGGAAAGGCTTCACTGAAGACAACTTGGAGTAAACTATCTGAAGGATTTTATGTGAGGGAATGAACTAAGCAGATATACTGGGAAAGAACATTCCAGAGAGAGTGAACAGCAAGTGCAAAACTGAGGTCAGAAGGTGTGCCTGGCAAGTATGAGAAACAGCAAACTGGCCTCTCTATCAGCTGTAAATTTTTAAAAATATACTTTAACAGCTCTATGTCATTTCACTATTATTTTGGGAAAGAGAATGACAAACAGATCATAATTTTAAAATATATTAAAAGCTTTTTTTCTAAAAATAAAATAGTTTTAACTTGTCCCAAGATTATCTGTTTGACATGTTTTTTTAATAAATGAGCCCTGGTTATGAGCCTTTGGTCAAATAACAGGCTGAGAGTGAAACAGTCTCCCTCCCTCTTGTGACATCAGACAGAGTAGCAGAAGAAAGCCATACGGACACCTGAAGGAAATTGCAGACAAAAAATAACATAGAGTTTTAAAAATATCCTTTTTCCTATTTTAATTATGACTTGGATCAATATGCAAATTTAAGTGCCTCTGGGGACCCTATAGCACCCCTCCCCTCTACCCATTCCTGGTCACCAACTTTTACACAGACTGAGACTCTGACCTCCTTGGGGTATCTTATTTCAGGTTCAATGTAAGTGCATGTGTAGGCATAATTGTTCTAGAGGTAAACACTATTTCTTTTCATAACTCCTAACCTATCATCTATGTGACCATTTAAATTCAAATATTCTTGGCACTCCAGACCTTTATACATAAGCTATTTTTCTGTATGTCTGGGCCATGGTGATAAAAACCAATTAGGAACATTAATTATGTCTGCCATTTCCTTCCTCACTCATCACACACACTTCTTACATCCCAGGTTCCAAAGAATCCTTGTCCTTATGATCTAGCAAACAGAAGATGCAATGGAAGATATTCTCTGTTCATTTCCTAGATATCGGAATATAACCTATCTCTAATCACTCCTACTAGGAAAGGTATTAAAAAGCCAGATATAAAGGAGACAGGCAGAAGACACCCACTCAGGCAGGTCAGGCAGAAGATGACCCTAACCATCTCGCCTTGAATAGGGACTTAGTCTTTTATCATCTTTTTCCTTAAGGGTTTGTGATTCAGTAAAAATGGTATGCAGAGATAGGATAACTACAAGATTAATAGATACATCTTTACCTCTAATAGAAGTCCCCTTTATCTTTCAAATCAATGTAACAGCAGGAGATAAATACAGCAGGTGTGCTTAACACACACACACACACACACACACACATCTTTGAAAAGGTAGTCCTGAACAAAAGTTTGTACAAGGACTATAGTACTACATTAAGAATTGCCTCTCAACAGTGTGCAGTCAAAACATAACTGTTGAGTATGTGTGAAATAGACAAAGCAATCTTGTGAAAGGGTTAAATAATTAAACTTTACATGATCATAAATGACTTGTGCATTTTTATAAACTAATTCAGTTTAGCTAATGCATCTTGAATTAATAACCAATATTAAAGAGTAGCTCATATTTGACTCCAGTTGTTTGATTTGCATACAGAATTGTGAAGAGTTGAGAATACATAATTGAAAATTTTGCCATAATAATTTAAGATGTTAAATTTTTAAACAAGTATGCAGAGTTAGATAATATTAGGCTTGGGCACTTGAAATCTAAAAATGAGCTTACCAAAATTATGTATATGTCACAAATTAACATTAAATTAATAAATGTTTTTAACAAAAATGAAATTCTAAACCCTTGAGTATGTGATAGTATTATATACAACCTACAAGAGAAGACATGTTAACTAATAATCCTCAACATAATATAGAAAGTACTATTTTAAAACTATAAGCAAATGCACATGTGTATGGAAGAAGAACACAGCTCTTGTTCCTTAAGTTCTTACTGCTCTTTCCTTAAGTTATAAGTGCGATCCAATTACTTGTCTTTGTATGATCTCTTAAATATGACTACCAATATATATACTGGTATATATTTTATGTGATATATATACTATATATATATACCGTATATACTATATCATAGAATTACTTGGCACACAGTGTTTTCCCCAAGTACACATTTATCTATCTATCTATCTAACAATTAAATCTTTTGCCAAATAAGGATTGGTTACAGGAGCACAGAATTACATGTGATTTTAAAATTATGATAACATTACTGGATAGTATAAGTAAAATATACATATATAACAATATCTAAATTCAAATACTGCATATGAAATAAGCTTTGCCTGATTTACACAAAAATATAAAGGCAGAGTGTGTTCAGTTATACTACCAATCACATATATGAAGTAAGGATTAAAGAGAAAAAAAAAGGTCCATGATTTAGAAAAACTGTGTTTTAAAGAAAATATTTCTGAAGAAAAGGTCCACATTTAATACTTTTCATATAAAGTGATACTTTACAAACCAAAAAAAAGACCCTATACTTCCTTTGTTTTTGCTATAAAAGGGACCCAGCTTTTTGACAACTTCTGACTATCTGGTAAAGCCCACTACATTCCTGCCTTCAGCTCCCTAAGATTTCTATGTTAGATTCAGAATATTCTAGGCATGTTTTCAGAAAATAAAATGCATTTTTATTAGGAGTCTTCTTTTCAAATACAAAATACTAAACATTTTATGTATAAGCCAAGAAATGATAAGGTAATTTTTTGAGAATTTTCTCCTATAGATTGTTACCCTGACTATATTCTCTCAAATCAATTACTTTTCTTCCTGGACTCCCATTTCCTAATTTTCAGAAACAAAACTAGAACTTTAGAGAATTTTAACTGTTAATAAAGTTTTTCTTTTTAGTGCCTTGACACCACTGAGTTGAGTAAACTACAAAGCATAATGCACGTTTAAGCTCCTGGAACCTCCAGGGGTTTAAAAATAGCAGTGAATATAAACACAAACCTTAACCTAAAATAATTTTAACTCTTTTCTCTAGAATACAGAATTGTTTCTACTGGAAAAGTAGGTTCACAATTTTAACGCATCCTTTACTTGAATGTAAATCCCACTGTTTATTAATAGCAATATTTTTTTTGACTAATTTACTATCTCCACAAAGACAATATTTCAGAAAAGAAGAGCAATTATACAGAATGACAACTATGGACACAAAAATCAATGTCACTTCTGAAAATGTACCATCCACATGACAGAAACTTTTAGAAATCTCTATAAGATATTGTGACACTAATGCCAAGTTAAAGATAGAATTAATCAAAGACATAACTAGAGAAACAGAGTTTTCAAATATTGGCATGCAAAAAACACATAAATAAAATATTAGTACATAATCAGACCCAAAGCAGAACTAGTGTTTCCCTCAGATGCACTCATTCTTTTCGCCCCAGAGTTTTCTATTTGGATTATATCAAAGGACATGACCTCTGGCTTCCTTATTATTTTGTAAGGTCTTTTTACTCACACAAAGACCTTATTTTCCAGGTAAAGTTACTAAATCTCAGCAATGTTAAATAACTTAAGGAATAGTCACAATGTTAATAGTTGATGAACGTTAAACTTTTATCTAATTTTTGCTATATTTTAGCATTATTTCTTAAGCTTCACTATATGTCAGAATAGCCTAGTGAGTATTTAAGCACAGGGATTCCCCATGTCTACCCTGTAGATTTGCCTGCAGGGCAATCAGATTGAATCAGAATATCAGAGTGTTTGATACTTCATAACACATCTTGAGAGACATAGTGTTTAGGACGTATACAGAAATACAGTGAAGTGAAAAAAGTCTGAAAATTAATAATCCAAGCATACAACTTATGATATTAGAAGACAGGCAACATTAGAAGAGAACAGTAGGAAGGAAATTATGATAAAAGAACAAAATAATGAGCTGGATGTCTAAGGAGCAGCAGAACAAAAATTTTTTTAAATGTTGTTCTTGGAACTTCCCTGGTTGGCACAGTGGATGAGAATCCGCCTGCCAATGCAGGGGACACGGATTTGATCCCTGGCCCGGGAAGATCCCACATGCCACAGAGCAACTAAGCCCATGCACCACAACTACTGAGCCTGTGCTCTAGAGCCCGAGAGCCACAACTACTGAGCCCATGTGCCTAGGGCCTGTGTTCCACAAGAGAAGCCACCACAATGAGAAGCCTGTGTACCGCAACAAAGTGTAGCCCCCGACTGCCGCAACTAAAGAAAGCCCAACCCAATGCAGCCAAAAATAAATAAATTAATTTTTTAAAAATATTCTTTTTCTGGAAAAATTACCAAATTACCAAGACTACCATAGCATTGATTTTATAGAATAATGAGCTTACTAAATATAAAGGAAAGTAATGTATATATTCTGGTAAAATTCTTGAAAATTTTCTGAATTTAAACTAGAAATCTATAATTATAATAATTCTATAATTGAGAAACATAATACTTCTATAATTAACTATATTTAGGTAAAGAATTACAAGAGACAGGTGAGAAGAGAATGATGATAAATGGTTGGATATATTTATACTTTAGAAACATGGTAGGGGACAATCTACTAGTGAAAGAGATTGTGATACATAATTACAGAATTAGGGGTAGAATTAAAAAGGTGCAGTATTATGGAAGAAAAGTTGACCAAAATTTCAAGCAAGCTGGATTTTCAACATGGGCAAAGAGTGTAGAGTGAGCAAGAAAGAATAAAGGTAGAGTTTCAAGAATTTTTTTTTTTAATTAGAAATTAGTAAACATTCCTCAGGGAAAATGCAAATTATTTGGTTTTCCACATGGTGCCTTTAAAAATCCATTTTACTAGTTATTCATGTGTAATTTTCCATAAACAATGTTAACATTGCCCCAAATGTGCATTTATTTTATTGTCAGAGGAAAGAGGAAAGAAATATAGCTTTTGTTTAATTGGAATAACAGAGAGCTCAGACCAAAATAACTGATCTTAAGGATTAACTGAATTTGTATATTAATGTTCATTTTTCATAGTGAACACTACATAAAACTATTAAAGGTAAAAAGAATTCTTTGCCTTGATTTTTCATAATGTATTTTATTACTTTTTGTATTCTAATATCTTAGAAATGATGAAAAAGTAACCCTGAAGTGAAATATTTAGGTCATATGTGAATACTTTTTTTCCTAAAACCGCTCATCCTGCTTAGTATATTCACATATTAATTTTCAGTCAACACTTGTAATGATTCATCATGGAATCCCATAGTCATAGAAATGTATTGCTATGTCCCACAGCAAAATTGAAATTCTAAAACTAATTTTTCTCTTGGGTAGAAATATTCTATTTGTAAAAATGCAGTTGTCAACAATCATATTCAACTTGAATTGATACGTTGCTAAACCTTAAAATGGAAAATCGGAAAGTTAAAGTATAAACTTGAAGGAGTATAATTTCTTATGAAATACACACATAAAAATTTTTTCTAAGAAACTTGAATTCCATTATTGAGTTTCCTGTGATACGTCTGCTATTTAATGTGGCTGACGCTTTTTTTTGTTTGATTAATTTTGAAGGCAAGAGTAAAAGCAAAATTGGTTGTCATACCATTGTACTACATTTAAATTCTTCATATGACCGCACTGATGCTTTGGAGTCATTGTTAAAAATATTGTGCTCAGACTGCTAGTCTAAACATCTGAGTATGTTATGCTCATGAAACAAAAGTATACTATGGGGGTACTCTGTACATTATCTTAGTCTCAAGAACTTATGAAGTTTATTGTTATCCTAGTTTTATAAATGAACAAAATGAAAGTTAAAGTGTATTAGATTGTCAAAAACACACACTAGTAAATAGTCAAAACACACTTTGAAATCAGGTCTTGACATCAGAATTCAGTTCCTTCTGGTGTATGTTGCTGAACCACAAATTGTTTTCTGTATTTGTTGTACAAAGGCATGTACTAAACAGCAAGCTCACAGTTCTTAACTACTTTTCTCTGAAATCAGTGAAGTCAGTACACAAGGAAGATAAGTCTCATTTTGAGTAACACCCTAGTCTGCAAAGTTCTGGCACAATCATTGTTATTAATTAACTCTGCAAGTTTTGGTTTTCTAGCCCATTTTACAGATGAGATTGCTTGGATACAGATTTCAGCTGAATGCTTCAAGTTTCACAGCTCGTAATTTCTATATAATGTGGACTTGGAGACATAGAGTCTCCCCACCCCCCAAAAAGAGACAAACAAAAGAAGCCCTCCTTCCATAACTCAATCTCTGCCACCGTCCCCCACCAAAAAAAAAAGAAAAAGAAAAAGGAAAAAAACCCTCTGAAATGACCAAAGGAATATAAATGTACATAGAAAAACAAAAACAAAACTTGCATTCATTTAGGAAACTAAGAGTGTCACAAATTTTGAGGAATGTCTACACTTAATGGGATCAAATGAAAGGAAATCATTGTAAGCCAATTCTTACATTTGCTTCTGAGAAAGAAGTCTAGTGACTTGTCATGGGGAGTCATATAAAGACTATTATTTAACTGGCATTGCCATTACACAATGGGAGCATTAATATTGAACTTTTCAAATGTAAATGCTTACTAGTGATTTTCTTTAACATATGATATCTTAGGACAAGATAGAATGATTAAGACCTCCAGTAATTCTCAGAATAGCTTTTATTAATGTATGCTTTAGTGTTATCTTTCCCTTATAATAGCTCCCTCTGTCCTTTTATAGACAGGGGTAGGGTAGACAGAGTGACTTGAGTCTATGGTTATTGAGATGTTTCAGAGGAAAAGGAAGGAGAGGAAAGATAATGACCCACTATCTTCTTTCTCCTCTACTCCCACCCACCACCATATCCCACCTGTCTAGCCTCGAGTATTTTCCTCAGTGCATAACTGAATGGAAACTACCTAGAGGGTTCCAGTGACTAACCGTGAACGCTATTCTATAGTAGACCATCATTAATATGTAATTCACCATCCTCAAACTGCAGGTGAGAGCTGAGGATTACTAAATGGCTATGCTTTCATCTGCATATTGACCAGGATTAGATGTTACTTGGTATCCCCAATTCTCAGTACAGTATCTTACACCAAGTAGTTACACAATGTGCATTTATTGAATTAATGCTGAATGTTAGGTCTTTCTCTGTAAATTAGGTTAAAATGTTTGCAGACAAAATCTTTAAAGTGGTTGAGAAAATGCATTGTTAAATTTAAAACTAACACTTCTTTACCCAAAAAACACACAAAACTTTGTAATATTCTAAAATCACTATTGTCTGTTCTGTGAAACATCTTTACTCAAGTCCAGATGTAGGGGTTTAAACACTTGAACTTAATAAAAGTAAATGTTTCACATACTTATTTATATTCTGAATGGCCTTTGCCCTTTCCATATTAGTGAAGCAGGCACATTCTATTGCCTTTGCCCTGATATATCTGTAAAAGGGAACATGCTTCTTTTACAACGTCCACGGAAGGATCTGCTTAAACAAGAAACTTGAATTAAGCACTAAAGGAGTAACACAACTTTATTGTTATAATAGATATAGGGAAGCCTGCATACATAGTTCTATTATTTTTGTATTTTTACTAAGAATCAAGACAGTTCCTATTTAGTGGGCTTCTATATAGAGTGTGTTCTTTCCCAAACCTAAGGGATGTAGGGTAGAAACACACAGATCTGGAGCGTGATGACTGTATTTCATAATAACTACATTGACTACATTCCTCAAATATGTAGAAACTTACCATTTGTGAACCTAAATGTTCTCTAAATTCTTTCAAGGCAAGGCAGTGAGATCCATTACTTTTTATTATGCCTAGTTATCTTTCAATGCATTAGAACATTACCTCACGCATTTCCGGCCTCCTTCTATCTCTAAGATTGATTATGGCTGACATCTCAGCAGTGAAAACATTTTGCAAATGACTTCTTAGCCTGGAGAGCCCAACTAGAATGTTGTTCACTTCACTGCCTGCCTACCTTGTCTCCCATCTAGCCATTGAAGCATTTACAAGAACACTTTTATTAAATTTGTTCCAACATGTGTTCAATTAGATGAAATCTTCTTAAATACTGCATTAGATGTGAATTGGGAAAATGCTAAATTGCCTCTGTATTTGTTAAGTGTATTCTCAAAAGTAGATGAAGCCATATTATATCACTGAATTCAAGCAATAAAGTAAACAGAAGAAAAAGATGTTCTTCTAGTCTGGTTATGGCTATACATTAAGTTTTCTTTTCTAGATATATTAGAATCCATTAGGTAAATGTAATGTAAATCAGTAGCCCTGGATGAAATGTCATACTTCATTTTCAATGTATTAATTTTATGGGAGAGTAGAAAAATATGCTCTCCCATCTAATATAAAGAATGATACGGGGGAAAGAACTAAGAGTTAGCTTAGTGACATTATTTATTCTCCTTATTTGATAAATGGGAAACTAAATAGTTACTACTTGTTTTGTTACACGGAGAATGTATTTAGTATCAATGCTTTATTCCTTGGAAAATAGAGTGGAAATTTCAAATAACACATTATACAGATTATATTAATACTACATCTGCAGATCAAATACATTTCCTTTTCTTAATATTAGATATCATTTAATTACAAGTGTCCCTTAGAAGTTATTTAATATAAGTAATATAAGTAAATAAATGTAAAAATCTGGAATTCCTGACAGATTAAAATAAAAATGACCTAAAACAGGGTGCCTGGTAAATGCACAATGTTTATATTGGAGGGCGGCAAATTGCCCATGATTGACTGATTGATTGATTTTGTTTAGTAGACTAATACTTGCACTCTTTTAATCTCACTGTGTATATAGATGCATCTAAATAATATACGGTGCTAGATGGAGCCATCTCTGTACATTTTTGTGGGTGGGGATGTTCAAGTAAAAGGCTTTTAATTAAGGGTTTAGAATTGAAGAGCTCTGTACTTTTTAATAAGACACATTTCAACATTATTATCCCTTGCCACTCCAATATTAGATGTTTACTTGTATATTTGTTCATCTTTGAGGATCTTAATCGCTGATCTATAAGCCAAAATTGAAATTATAGCTGCATATTTGTGGATTTTTAAAAATTATGTGCAAATTTTGATTATGCATTTTGAAGGGAGAATGTTAGAGCTTCCATGAGACTCTTTAGAGGTCTGTGACTCTAACATAAAGATCACTTTTCTAAGTATTTTGTGAGTGATATTAAGTCTTGAATCATTTGGAATGTATTATAAATACTTTAATGTCAGATATTACTTTATTCCATATATTTAAAGCACTTTTTTCCTTTGTGCTTTTGTTAATTTGGCTTATCTTTATTCCAACTTACTGTAAACTAATTTTGAAACAGTCTGTATAAGACAATACTGAATATGATGAATCCAGAGCAATGACAGAACAAGGGTTTAAAGAAGAGAAATAACAAGCATCTTATCATACATTAAAGTGGTCTTAAGTTCAGCTCTCAGGTTCCTACTAAACTAAAGTGAAAAAAGTATCATCAATTACAGAAATCAAGATAAAATCATTGTAACTTAGCTTAGGGAATTCTTTTCTATGATTTTTCCTAAGCATAAAACAATTAAATTACAAGGATTCTCATCTCCAGCTCTCCCTTGCTCTATGTAACTTGTTCCACTCCAATCTGTATTGTAAGAAAGAATACCAGTTAAGAACAGCAAGCCAAACTTTTTCAGGATGGTAAGGAGGGAGAGAGAGATTACTCTGCTCATGAAAGGGTGAGAGATTGTAAAAGTTAGGAAGGAGAATGTTGGCACGTGAGAATGAGTTTGAGGAGAGAGACACGCATAAGGAGAAGAGCTGCAGTTATAATGAGAAAAATATAGAACAATGAGAAAGACCCTTTTAAAGCTTTTCCTCTGTACTTTGCAATGCCACCTTCGGAAGAAAACTAGCTTCTGGAGAACGCTTAGGGCTTTTGGAGTTAGACTTTGGGGTGAAGTGTGTTAAATTATTAAATAAGGCCTTTAGACTGAGGTGGCTCTAATGCCATGGCAGCCTTTGTAAGCAAACCAAAATCTAAGCATGTAAATGCCTCAAGAGAATAAAGTCAAAATCTAAAGTCAACCAATAACAGACAGACAAGCAGGCTTGAAGCTACAGCCAATCAATAATTTCCTTTGTCTTTTCTCTGTAGAAGCATCTTCTGGAGCTCCTATAGGTAGAGCCTTCCTAACCACTTCCGATTTGGCACTACCTTCTTCCAATCGATTTTTTTCTCAAAGTCTTAAAATTTTTAGTATACCTCAGTTTATGTTTAACAAATAGTTGGCTACATCAAATTGCCTTAAACAAAGATTTGGGTTTACAGGAAAAGAATACTTGGGTTAAATGAAAATTGCTATTAATCTAAAATGTTATGTTAGCCTGTCCAACTTTTTTTCCACTAGCTCCTTGATCCTACTTTGAAGGGAAAAGTCAGTGTTTCCTCCATTTAAATATATGCCCTTGGGAAATTTTAATAAAATGGGCAATGAATGGGTAGCATAAGATGTCAGAGGCCAGCAAATGACATGTCAGACAATAAAACACTGGATATTCTAAAACTGCTTGCATAAAGATCTTGCTTATTTCACACCTGTATTAGCAGATGTATATTTCTTCTTTGTATGCGCTAGTACATATTCAAAGTAGATGGTTTTAATCTCTTTTAAGTCATTTTTTGTGTTAAATGAAATAATGAGTAAACTAAAAAAAGCATTTTGAACATTTTCTTATATTTCCTTTCAGTATTTTTTGTGTCTAGTTTGTAATATTTCTAGCTGCATGTTTGTATCCTTAAAATGTAACATATGCAGCTTAAGTAATTATAAATCTTAATTAGTATAAGACAAATTGTGTATTATTTTATTCCATTGTCAAATGCCGGCCTAAGCTGTTATTTTGTTGATTGGATCTTAGCTTGACATAAGAACAACTAATTGTACTACTTATTTTATTGAGTGTGCAATTGCTTAATTATCCTTTCATTCTTAGTTCAGCTAATATATGTTTTGGAGAAATTGAAAATATTAACATTAAGAGGAATGTATTTTTTAATAACGGCAGCAAGTCCCCTGAAATTAACAGTATGAATAGTTAGCGATTTATTCTATTGGCAAAGTAGAAATTTAAATATTGTTCTTCTCAGATAACCTTTTATATATCAACAGCATATGCTTTATAATCATCTTACAAAAATCTTGTCAGTAAATATGAATAAAGATTTTTTATATAACTATGACTCTGCAAAAATACCCAGCATTTATAAAGCCGTTCACATTTTAACTTAGAACATTTTCTTCCCTTTTTAAATTTTTAAACATAAAGGAACAGAAACACATGAAATGACAAAATCTTATGTGTTATGTCCTTTGCCCACCTTATATCAGCAATGTAACAATCTGAACATTTCTGTTCATTGTTTTTCCTTATTTATTGATAGAAGACACAGACTTCTTGCTATAAATGGATGAGTCACTATCCCCTGGTTTTTCCAACATTTATCCTTTTGTTCTAAAATTATATATAAACTTGAATTGAAAAAGTAATTCAGACAATCATATAATTTTACATTTTAGAGCACAAAATTCAGCATTTTTATTTTCACTTAATGTCTACAGTAGTTCCAGTTTGGAGTAAAATAATGATTATTTTGTAAATATCGATATAACATGGAGAATTAGATTGTGAAATAAGCCTTACAAGAACCAAATATAAAATTAAAATCAAGCTTTACTAATACAAAGACAAGTATTTTACAGCCACATACAAAACAGAAAGTAGTCTAGGACCACCAATACATCTCCCTATATCTTCCCTTGCATCTTAGGATGTGCTCTGGCTCAGATTCAAATATGAGATTTCTAAGGTTGTTATTGCTTATCAAAAGAGTATTGTTTTGATCATGAAAATCTCCATTTTTATATGAAGTTATATACCTAACTTGAAGTTATATACCTTACTTGACATTTTGTCATGTGCCACAAAACCATAGATTCATGTTTATTTACCCTAAGCAATCCAGACAAACTAGGTACACACTGCCAAGGCATTCCATAAATAAGGAGAGTTTGCCAGGGATCTGTCATTAGCATATTTATAGGTCATTTAACAGGATCTTTTTTTCCTTTACTTCCTAGAAAGTCTATCCCAAAGAAGATGATAGATTGAAGGTCTTCTGCTAAACTTTTCCTTTATAAAGACCTATTTACTTGTCTGGCACTTAATGGATCATAATTCTAGATTAATTCTCAAAATATTCTGATATAATTTGGGTTTGCTTTAATTATCTTAGTTATTTTTTAAATTAGCAAATCGAGGCTCAGGGATATTTAGAGATTCATTCAAGGACAGAACTGGGATTGAGATACTGAACTCAGGTACACAGGATTGAGTAAATTTTCAAACACTTAAAAATATCTTAGATGAAATTAAATTCAGGAAAAATGTGCATTCTAGAGGACTAAATAATGTTTAGGTCTTGGCTTTCTGGACATCTGACATATCTTCTCTAGGTGGCTCAAAAACAAGAAGAGAAAAATAATAGACATAGATATGGGAAATGAGGAAAATGGAGAAATCAAGGAATATGCAGATTTTCCTATTTTAATAATTTAGTAATTACATATATTGTAGAATTAGAAATAGTTTATAGCTTTTACTAATTAGCTTTAGCTTCCTGAACGTTTGAAAACATAATATTACTAAATTTATTGAAAGTTATGTTTTATTTTAACATGAAATTATATTTTTATTGAAATCTTTTGAAATACATAATTTCTAGTTAATAGTTTTATTTTATCTTTATTATGTTTATTTATATTATTATTATTCTCAAATAATTTTAATTTCAGTTAAATATATTAATCTCATATTCCTATAGTAGATAGTTTCTACTTTCTACTATCTAATAATGAATTCATTATGCAAGTGTTATATAACCAGTGCTTAAATCTCAGTTTATTTATAAAATAACATTAAATTTCATCCTTACTGATTTGGATAAATATTAACAGGAAATCAATGGGAAACATTTTTTTATACCTTCTGAAAATAAACTCACAATACTTTCCCAAGGTCATGTGCATACATTTTGCCTAATGCCAATCAGTAATTTCCCTAATACACCAAACATTAAGCAATAATCCTGGCATCATATGGAATGTTTGCACTCTGTGGGTCCAGAACAGGAAGAGAAGATTTCTTTCATTTTTTCTGAATTCCTTTAAAATCATAAATATATAACCAACAAAATTATGAAGAAATAACATTAAACCACATTCTGAACTTCATGAAAATTGTTGTATTTGGTTAGTTTGTTTCCTGAAAATTCTGTTTTATAATTTCATGGTAAATAGTATTATCATTTATACTTATTCTCTTCCTTCCCTTGGAGAGAATTTTAGATTCTATCTGAAAGGACAAAAGACTTGACAACATGAATTGCCTTAGCTATGGAATATGAAGGGAAATGACATGTCTCACCTCTCAGTACAACTCTCAAGGGCTGCTATTTTCTCTCTTCAGTTTAGGTCCCAGATTGAAGATGTGGAACAACACCATGACCAAATCTTAATAGATATGTAGCTTGACAAAATCTTTATTATTTTAAGTCACTGAGGTTTTTTTGTTTCTTTTATTACAATACAACCTAAGCTACTATAAATTACAGTCATGTTTATATATTCTATCCTCTCAACTTTTCCTGCATGGGTCCAGGATTCTCCAATTCCCCACTTAAGTGATTTATCCATGAATACTAACTTTGATAGAGGACATAATAAGGAACCTCCTTTGTTAAGGTTGATGGAACTCTACTAATGGTGATGGTGCCATGTCTACTGAACAGTAGAAATCTCTACCAAACAATTTCCAATTCCAATATCATAAGTGTTAGTCATTAACTGACAATTTCAGGTTTGCTACCTGAATCTGATTCTCACATCCCTGATAACTTATCTGTTCTATATTTGGAAAGCTCTGCTGTGCATTTGAAACTTGAAGTAGAAGCAGGAAGATGAGGCTAAAGAGATAGCATCAAAATGCTCCCTTTATGTGAATGTCAAGGGTAGGGTCTGAAGGCAAGAACCAGGCTGAGGAGTTATACTGGTGTAGTCAGCAATGAAAAAAGTCAAGAGGGAAATATAAAACAAAATAGAGAACAGTGCAAAACGCAAGAGAGATGTTGATAAACTCCAAATATTCAAAGGCAGAATCAGAATGAGATTGGGAGTCAAGGCAAGACTTCAGAGTAGAAACAAAGATGGTGTAGGGATAAGAATAGTCCAGGAGAGACAGAAATGCTTAGTGCAAATGACAGAACCAGCATGGTAGATTTCATAATATGCCCCTAGTGGTTGTGAAGCTAGTAAAGGGCAGGCATCAGAGTTAGATCATGAACTATCTTGTGGCCAAGCAATGGAATCTGCACTTTATTTGGAAGGCAAGTGGGAGCTCTTGAAGGATTTTTAGCTAGGGAGTGACATGATCAGCTCTGTGTTGTATAGAGGTCACTCTGGCAGCTGTGTGGAGCCTGTAACTGAGAATGGTAATAAACTTGGAGAACAGAATTTAGACTTTCCTGGAGTAATTAAATTAAACCTTCTTTAATGAACAAGAACACTATTACCCAACATCCAGATCAATATATAAAACTTAATTAATAAAAGCACAAGAATTTCCTCTCCAGAAATCAAATCAACAGGCCTGTTAATATAAGCTATTTTATTGTGTATTTAAAACCAGTGATGCCTATAATAAACATGTTCTATCTTTGTCTTACCCTAACTCCAGCTCTGATTTATGTTACTTCAGACTGCTTACAAAATTAATATTATGAGAGGTGATTTAAGTACTTGTAAGGAACTTGTTCCACAGATGTTCAAGCCCCTTAGAGTACACATATATCTTCATCCTAAGCTAAAATTATTAAGGACTTCAATATGGTAAGGACTCTAAAACCTTCATGGATAGACCATTCCTTCTTGAATCTTACCAAGCTCTTGAACTCTTTCTTATATTAACAGAAACATGGCCTTTTTTTCCCTTTTACCCATTTTTTCAGAACTTGTGCTAGGGTTCAAAATACACTACTTTAGAAAGGAATCTGCTGTTGATTCCTTGAAAGCAGATGAAATATTTATTTTCCTTTCAAATAATACCTGTTTTTCAATAGCCCTTAAGTTATCTGTACATTTAAATATTTCAGCAATAATTATCAGTCATTATGCATAGTGCTAACAGAGGGAAGACTAAATTAGGTTGCAAAAAGTATTTATTTCTGGTCTGCATGGCTGACAAATAGTAAAATTTTCTTAAGGAACTTTGCAGTAGAGAAGCAAAGCTCCATGCAGATCTGAATTGTAGATCCATACAATTGTAGATCCATCTCCTTGTAGATCCATAAAAGGGATGTCACTGAGCTCACCATTTTAAATTTTCCATTCAAAAATGTGCTGTAAAATACATCTTAAAACAAACAAATCTTAACTAGACGTTTATTATATTCATCTCTCCTCTAAACATTTAAGGAAATGTGATATTGTGACGTGTCTCACTTGGACAAGAAGCTGGTATAATCCAGTAGGATTAGGAATAGGAATATAGATCCTACAGCCCAAGGTTAATATTTTACTTTTTTTTTCACTCTTTATTATTATTACTTCTTTTTCTAAACAAAACAACACTGAAAAAAGGTTTAGCTTCATTCAAAAGAATGGCTCAGTTTTTCTTAGGCCTAACTAATCTGCATACAAAGTAAACCTAGGTTGAAAGAACATGAGATGAACCTGGCATTACGAACTAAGATGAAATATTATATATGGATACAATAATTTTACTTCATTTTTATTTTATTCCACCATTAGCAACTGCCTTACATGCCTTGAAAAGAAGAATTGACCTCATGTGCAAAGCTAAGAATTATAATTACAACCATACCTTTTTCATAGAATCAATATGAGCATTTGTTAGGGGCGTTATTTAAGACGCTGTTGAGTCCTTGACTGAATGTGGTATTAAATAAGGCCACAGTTTGCTAATTCTAATTGCCTCTGGCAGGTTAAGCAGTAATTGTCCACTTTGAAAAAACTCCTTAAAAGGTTCACATTTACCAAACTCAATTTACTTTTCAATGGAAATCTGAAGTAAATTGAAACTATCTCATTTTAAAATACAATTTGAGTAGTTTTGCTTCATTTTCCCAAAAAGAGCTTTCAATATATTATTCCATCTCGTGATAAAAGTGATGGGAGGGTAATAAAACAACTGAAACTTAATGAAAAACTATGAGCAACTTCTCTGAGCAATAGAATATTTTGTTTCCGAAAGTGTTCTTTTAATTTAATGATTAACATGAATGAATAAACACTTAAAAGTAAAGATTTACCATTTTAGGCATCAATTAAACTGAGTTTCATTAGTAATAAAGTAACAAAATATTCATCCATTTTACTTTTGGATATGGAATTCCAAATAACCCTATGCTATTTTACAAAACAATTTTGAATGGAAAAAAATTAAAATTGTGAACTTGGTGATATCCCTTGTATGGATCTAATTAGAAAAAATAAATAATAAATTTAATACTAAATTTCAGGATCTAAGATGGAATATGCTGAAAGTTTCTTCTTGATGTTGCCTCATGGTATTTCAAGGGCCCTGGTTCAAACACTTTACTTTTGGTTGGTAGCTAATCACCTTCAGTTTTTTGTTGCCTATCTTTGATGTATTAAATCTACACAGTAAGTGCCACTAAATTCCACTGTATTTAAAATTACTACTTTTTACTTTAGTTTTAAAAAGTCTGTCAGTAATGGGCTTCCCTGGTGGCGCAGTGGTTAAGAGTCCGCCTACCGATGCAGGCGACACGGGTTCGTGCCCCGATCCGGGAAAATCCCACATGCCGTGGAGCGGCTGGACCCGTGAGCCATGGCCGCTGAGCCTGCGCGTCCGGAGCCTGTGCTCCGCAACGGGAGAGGCCACAACAGTGAGAGGTCCGGTCTGTCAGTGCATTCTTTGCACTGGAATCCTTTCATAGTCTACTACATTATTTATTTATTTTTAATGCATTGTTACAGCATAAAGCCTTTCAGGACTGCATGTTTCACCCATAACATGGTCCTCATTATCATTCATTTAGAAAGTGATCCAACACAAATCCACAAAATCCCATTTTAGAGTTTGCTTACCCAGACCATGTCTGATACCACTTGTATGTCTCAGTTCCCTGAGAAAAGGATGAAGATTCACAGGCAGGAGGTATACTGAGGAGTGCCTCAGGCCTATGAGGAAGGGACAGAAAGGATACAGGGCAAAGGTAGGTACTGGACTGTGATGCAGGTTTAACAAAGACCTCACCTGATCTTGTTCATAACTGTCCCTCCTCAGCGAGGGGAGCTTAGCCCTTTTACTCCACACTGTGGCCACTCAGTTGATATGGACTGCTCTCTAGGGGGTTTGTATACTGGAAAGTGGTCTTTCAATTGGACTGTTTCAAAATAATTTGGCTAAGCCTGTCAAAGCAACATTTCTAGCAGCTCAGTATCTCAGGACTGATGGTGGAATTCCAGTGATGTACTATAACACCTGCTATATGCCATTTAAGCTTTCTTTAAAAGAATGGGGAAATTATACAAAACAGAGTAGTAAAAGAGGGCTAGGACGGCTCTAAACTTCTAGAAAGCATTCATAATTATCTCTTAATTGTTGTAAAAGTAATAGCATCACTTTTCCATAGTAGTCTCTTTCAAGCAAAAATGATAAAATAAAATCTGTTAAATACAGCCATATTTAGGGTGACCAATTAAGAGGACTAGGCTTTCCATATTGCCCACTATTTAGGGATAAAATTTCTGAACTCAATCTGTCCAGTCTGAAAATTGTGGAAGTCCTTGACTTTCTGTGGTGTGGGATAACCAGGGAAGGCCAAGAGAAAACAATTAAGAATACCTTACTTACAGAATTATACTTTTTTGTTGCACTGTAGCTTATTGTAACTAAATACCTATCTTCTAAAATTAAGAAAGCCCCATTGTTTCTTTTTCATTTTTTTTTTTTTTTTTTTTTGCCTAGAACTAATATTTTATTGTATCAAGTCTAGTGCTTCTTCCATGTTTCATTGCTTTTGAAATCCCTAGGAAATCTTCCTGTATCCTCATAACTCTGAATCCAGGGAGACCTCAAAAGGAATCTGACTGTTTTTCATGGTACTGGTTACGGTTTCTAGCTGGATAACACTCCAGGGCTTTTCCCTGATAAGTCATCTTATCAGGACCCAGGAGGAGATTAGGATATCTCACCCCTTCTCCACTGTAACTTCATCTTTGTACCACCAGGTTGTGAGGTCTGCCACTCTAGGTGCTGAAGTGAATTGTGCTTTCTGGAGCTCTTCTCTAAATTATTTCCTTTCTGGATAAATTTGCTTAAATAAGTCCTGTCTGAAAAGTACCTCCTTCCCATTAGCCTTCTTTAGTCCCTTTCCTCACCTTACCTTTGTCTTCCAGACCTTAACTCTTTGTATTTTAAGCACAATGGACACTGTTGTTCACTGAATCTGCTTGAGAAAAGTGGGGACTGATGTATCACTTACGCAAACATATGCCACTGTTGCAGCCTGTAATATAGCAAGATATACACATTTTCATTTCTGTTACTCTGCATATTTCCCTTGAAGCCAGCCGGAAAGCTATGCTGCCTTTCAATATATGATAGACCTGGATTCTATTTCAGGTGCATAAAAATAAGAAATATTCTCCCAAGATCTGTTTCTATCATTAGTGGGCCACACTCTAAAAGGGAGATGACACTTGATATCCATCCCGTACAAAATCAGCGGTATTTATTTTTCAGGAGCAAACACCCTAGCTAGGCAAAGTGGTTATATCTAGATACCAAGGCTGTGGAAAGAACATTTATCTAGTAGATTACATACTAAAACTCTTTTTTCTAGGCTTCTTCCTCTCTAGAATTTTTTTTCATGTATATATATATATACACACACACACATATATGCATATATATATATACACACATACACACTTTTTAAAGATTTTTCAATATAGGTTATTATAAAATATTGAATATATTTCTCTATGCATATACCTATTTTCAAATTATTCCAAAAGATTTAAGAGGGAACACTTGCAAATACCTTCTATGAAGTCACCATCACCTCAATACCAAAACCAGATGAAGATACCACATAAAAAGCAAATTATAGGCCAATATCTCTGATGAATATAGATGCAAAAATCCTTAACAAAGTATTAGCAAATGGAATCCAACAATACATAAAAATGATCATACATCACGATCAAGTAAGCTTCATTCCAGTGTTGCAAGGATGGTTCAACATAGGCAAATAAATGTGATAGGCCACATTAACAAAAGAAAAGACAAAAACCACATGATCATCTCAATAGACACAGAAAAAGCATTTGATAAAATTCAATATCCATTCATGATAAAAATTCTCACCAAAGAGGTATAGAAGGAATATATCTCAACATAATAAAAGTCATTTATGACAAACCCACAGCCAACAGAATACTCAATGGTGAAAAGCTGAAAGCCTTCCTGCTAAATTTAGGAACAAAAATGAGGATTGCACTCTCACCACTTCTATTTAATATAATATTGTATGTCCTAGCCACAGCAATCAGAGAAGAAATAAAATTATCCAAATTGGATTGGAAGACGTAAAACTGTCACTGTTTGCAGATGACATGACACTCTGTATAGAGAACCCGTTGTTTCTTTTTTCATTTATTTCTGCTCTGACCTTTATGATTTCTTTCCTTCTACTAACTTTGGGTTTTGTTTGTTCTTCTTTCTCCAGTTCCTTTAGGCGTAAGGTTAGATTGTTTATTTGAGATTCTTCTTGTTTCTTGAGGTAGGCTTTTACTGTTATAAACTTACTTCTTAGAACGGCTTTTGCTGCATCCCATAGGTTTTGGATCATCGTGTTTTCATTTTAATTTGTCTCTAGGTATTTTTTTTTTTTTTTTTGCAGTACGCGGGCCTTTCACTGTTGTGGTCTCTCCTGTTGTGGAGCACAGGATCCGGACGCGCAGGCTCAGCGGCCATGGCTCATGGGCCCAGCCGCTCCGCGGCATGTGGGATCTTCCCGGACCGGGGCACGAACCCGTGTCCCCTGCATCGGCACGTGGACTCTCAATCACTGTGCCACCAGGGAAGTCCTGTCTCTAGGCATTTTTTGATTTCTTCTTTGATTTCTTCAGTGATCTCTTGGTTATTTAGTAATGTATCGTTTAGCCTCTATGTGTTTGTGTTTTTTATGTTTTTTTACCTGTAATTGATTTCTAACCTCAAAGTGATGTGGTCAGAAAAGATGCTTGATATGATTTCAATTTTCTTAAATTTACTGAGGCTTGATTTGTGACCCAAGATGTGATCTATCCTGGAGAATATTCCATGTGCAGTTGAGAAGAAAGTGTAATCTGCTGTTTTTGGATGGAATGTCCTATAAATAGGAATTAAATCTATCTGGTCTACTGTGTCATTTAAAGCTTGTGTTTCCTTATTAATTTTCTGTTTGGATGATCTGTCCATTGGTGTAAGTGAGGTGTTAAAGTCCCCCACTATTATGGTGTCAGTGTCGATTTCCTTTTATGGCTGTTAACAGTTGCCTTATGTATTGAGGTGCTCCTGTGTTGGGTGCATATATATTTATAATTATTGTATCTTCTTCTTGGATTGATCCCTTGATCATTATGTAGTGTCCTCCCTTGTCTCTTGTAACGTTCTTTATTTTAAACTCTATTTTATCTGATATGAGTATTGCTATTCCAGCTGTTTTTTGATTTCCATTTGCATGGAATATCTTTCTCCATCCCCTCACTCTCAGCCTGTATGTGTCCCTAGGTCTGAAGTGGGTCTCTTGTAGACAGCATATATATAAGGGCCTTGTTTTTGTATCCATTCAGCGAGCCTGTGTCTTTTGGTTGGAACATTTAATCCATTCACGTTTAAGGTAATTATCGATATGTATGTTCCTATGACCATTTTCTTAATTGTTTTGGGTTTGTTTTTGTAGGTCCTTTTCTTCTCTTGTGTTTCCCACTTTGAGAAGTTCCTTTAGCATTTGTTGTAGAGCTGGTTTGGTGGTGCTCAATTCTCTTAGTTTTTTTTTTTCTCTTTCTCTAACTTTTGCTTGTCTGTAAAGCTTTTGATTTCTCCGTTGAATCTGAATGAGATCCTTGTCGGGCAGAATAATCTTTGTTGTAGGGTCTTCCCTTTCAGCACTTTAAATATATCATGCCACTCCCTTCTGGCTTGTAGAGTTTCTGCTGAGAAATAACCGTATGGGAGTTCCCTTGTATGTTATTTGTCATTTTTCCCTTGTTGCTTTCAATAATTTTTCTTTGTCTTTAATTTTTGTCAATTTGATTAATATGTGTCTCAGCATGTTTCTCTTTGGGTTTATCCTACCTCAGACTCCCTGCCCTTCCTGGACTTTGGTGGCTATTTCCTCTCCCATGTTAGGGAAGTTTTTGACTATAATGTCTTCAAATATTTTCCCAGGTCCTTTCTCTCTCTCTTCTCCTTCTGGGACCCCTATAATGTGAATGTTGTTATGTTTAATGTTGTCCCAGAGGTCTCTTAGGCTGTCTTCATTTCTTTTCATTCTTTTTTCTTTATTCTGTTCCACAGCAGCAAATTGCACCTTTCTGTCTTCTAGGTCACTTATCCGTTCTTCTGCCTCAGTTATTCTGCTATTGATTCCTTCTGGTGTATTTTTCATTTCAGTTATTGTATTGTTAATCTCTGTTTGTTTGTTCTTTAATTCTTCTAGGTGTTTGTTCTTTAATTCTTCTACGTCTTTGTTAAACATTTCTTGCATCTTGTTGATCTTTGCCTCCATTCTTTTTCTGAAGTCCTGTATCATCTTCACTATCATTATTCTGAATTCTTTTTCTGGAAGGTTGCCTATCTCAACTCCATTTAGTTGTTTTCCTGGGGTTTTATCTTGTTCCTTCATCTGGTACATAGCCCTCTGCCTTTTCATCTTGTCTATCCTTCTGTGAATGTGTTTTTTCCCCCCACAGGCTGCAGGATTGTAGTTCTTGCTTCTGCTGTCTGCCCTCTGGTGGATGTGGCTATCTCCCCACTGTTTCTTTTATTCACAGTAACTATAAGGTCTAGGAAAGTGGAATTAGTCTTTGAAAAGTGTTTAGGGGACACCTTTGGCAAGATTCAAAGAGACAGCTATCTACTCAGATGCAGGACAGAAAAAGCTAAAGATTGGAATAGCACATGTCCATAAAGCATTCAGTTCTAAATCCTGCCAAGTCTACTATTACTAAGTTAGAGCTCACATGAGTTCATTCACTCTGCCAATCTCTGTCTTTTTATTGATGCATTTAGACCATTTTCATTTAAGGTAATTATTAATATGTTTGTGCTTAAGTCTACCCTTTTATTATTTTTCTTCTGTTTGTTTCCTTTGGTAATTTTCCCCCGTTTCTCTTTTTGCTTTCTTCTTACTTTAACTCTCCCTTCTGCCTTGTATTTGGTCTTGATTTATTTATAGACTTTTCTGAGTATATCTCTGTATATGGTTTTGTATACTTTCTCTGGGTATATTATATGTATATATATCTTATGCAGTCTCCTGCTGTCAACAGATTACCACTTCAAGTGAAGTGTAGAAATGACACTTCCATTTAGGTCCCTTTATCTTCCTCACTTTTAAATACCATTGTTTTGAGTATCCAAGGATGCTTCTGCTTTTGTTTTAGTCATAAAATATAATCCGTAAAATTTATGAGGAAAAAGAACAGTCTATTGTAAGTACAAATATCCCTTGTTTATTCCAATGTTTATTCTTCCTTTCTGATGCTACAAGATTCTTTCTCTCTTCATTTTATATTTGCTAGAAGAACTCTCTTCAGCCATTTTTTTCTTTCTTTTTTTTTTTTTTTTTTTTTTTTATTGTGGCCTCTCCCGTTGTGGAGCACAGGCTCTGGACGCACAGGCCCAGCCGCTCCGCGGCATGTGGGATCTTCCCGGACCAGGGCACGGACCCGTGTACCCTGCATCGGCAGGCGGACTCTCAACTACTGTGCCACCAGGGAAGCCCTCTTCAGACAATTTTTAAGGACAGTTCTACTAGTGATAGATTCTTTTTATTTTCCTTTGCCTGAGAATGTCTTTATTTCTTCTTTATTTTTCAGAGATGGTTTTAGTAGATATAGAATTCATAATTGACAGTTCTTTTCCTGTAGAGCTTCCTTCTGGCTTCCATGGTTTCAGATGAGAAATCAACAGTTATGTGAATTGCTATTGCCCTATAAGCAATACATTGTTTCTCCTTAACTGCTTTCAAGACTTTTTCCTTGTCTTTAGTTTTCAGAACTGTAATTATGATTTATCTTGGCATGGATTTCTTTGGGTTTATCCTCTTTAGAATTCACTCAGCTTCTTAAATCTATATACTTTTGTCTTTTGCCAAATATGGGAAGCTTTTAGCCATTATTTTTTTCAATACTCTTTTAGCCTCACTCTCTTTCTCCTTTCCTCTGGGACTCTGATGATATAAATGTTGGATCTTTGTTGCTCCACAGGTCCCTGAAGCTCTGTTTTTTGTTTTTTAAATTTCTGTTAGTATATTTTTTAGTTTCCATAATTTCCATTTGCTTCTTTTTAAATCAGAATTTGAGAATGTGCATTTTATTTTTTTTGAGATTTTTATTTAATCTTTAAAACAATTTTTTAATTGAAGTATAATTTACAATGTTGTGTGAGTTTTAGGTGTACAGCAAAATGATTCAGTTCTCTCTCTCTCTCTCTATATATATATATATATTCAGTTCTCTCTCTATATATATATATATTCTTTTTCAGATTCTTTTCTATTACAGGTTATTACAAGATATTTAGTATGGTTCCCTGTCCTTGTTGTTTATCTGTTTTACATAGAGTAATGTGTATATGTTAATCCCAAACTCCTAATTTATCTACCATTTGCTTCTTTTATATTTCTTTGCTCAGATGTTCTATTTTTCTCATGTGTTTCAAGACAATTTGTAATTCATTGCTGAAAAATTTCTATGAGGTCTTCTTTAAAATTCTGTCAGATAATTCCATCATATGATTCATCTTAGTGTTTGCATGACTGTCTTATATGCAAGCTGTGGTTTTCTTGGTTCTTGGCATAATGGATGATTTTTTATGTATACTGGACATTTTTTCTCTTATGTTAGAGGAGACTCTGGCTCCTGTTTAAATCTTTTATTTTAAGAGGAAGTCACCCCATTTAAATTTAGCAGACAGGTCTTGGCCTACTTTTGTGTGCTGTGGTTCCAATGACCCATTTAATTTTCAGAGTTTTTGCAACGTTCCTTTCGTCTTCTTGGTATCTGTTGCTGCTGGGGATCCCACTTATATTATACTGAAAACAGTAACTATATGATAAGGTAGTTTCCTCATGGGGGCCTCTTATGTAAAATAAAAGATACCTCTCAGTTTTATGTAACAGAGTTTGCTGTACAAAAATGCTCTATAAAGACTTTCCACATGTCATCCTCTAGAAACCCAGAAAGGTGGAAGAATGAGTCCAAGTGCCTGCCACTTAAAGAAATGCAGCAAACTTTTGCTTCAAAGTTTAAGGCAATATTCAAAATTCTTTCAGATGCAATTTTCTTCAATCTCAGCCTTCCAATGTCCCCAGGTCTATCTCTGGAGCTTGTTCAAAGACATGATTACTTATTGTCAATGCCTAATAATAGTAGGTCCATCTGTCTTTCCTCATCTCGGTGATAAGTGAAAACTAAATTGCAACTAAATTCACAGCAGCATAAATTAAGCATCCCTGCTAACTGGGAGGAAAAAAAAAAAAAAAAACCCAAAAAACAGAAAGCCACCTTGTGGCCCTAGGGAAGTCTGTGCACCAAATGATAGAAGACAGAGGATTAGAGGACATCTGTGTCTGGGTCAAAAAGAGATATTGCTGTGCCCAAGCTATGGTTTGGCTTAAAATGTTTGCTATTTGCATATTATGCTTATTAATGCTTCAAATGAAAAAGCACACTTGCTAATCCTAAACTAAGATTAGACTACTGTGATGTTTGAGAATGGGTCAGAAAATTTAGAGTGTGAACAGGGCTTAGATCTTGAAATTTGGTATTTAACTTCTACATTCAGCTTCTCCTGCCACCAGCTGGCATGCAGTAGGTAGTCCTTTACATATCCCAACCAAGTGAGGGAATAAAATTCAACTAGACTTCATTGAATCATCACCTGCATATGACAAGGAAATACAGAGACAGGTTTCTTGAACACCATCTTTAGGTAACATTGGCAAATAAGAGGGTAAAGGGAGAGGATCATATTCCACTTGGAAGCCTAGGTAGTAACATAAATGTCCATCTGCCTGATGTAGTTTATAAACTGCCTCTGCCAATGGGATGGTCAAGGTAACCTTGGACTTTATTCCAGTTCAGTAGTTTCTGGCTCTTCAGCAAAACAGAAGATGAGTCAGGGCTCACACTTAAGAAGGCTGAGCCAACAATTCTGTGATGCTTATCCTGAAATCTCTCTGGAGAAACACCACCTGTCTATGTCTGCCTGACACTGGAACCTTGTTATGTCTCTGCCTCCTTTCCATATCACATGCATTTCACGTTTTCCTCAAAGTCATGGCAGGATTCTGTCTGCGCTAAGCTGTGATACATGCACAACCACCTTATAACAATTGGTCTGGATTGCTTTTTAAAAATAGTTCCCAGTGCCTATGCCAACATTCAGGTCAAACTGGCAATATTTCTTGATATTCCTGTAACATGAGGTGACTTCTCTGGAGCCAATATTTCTAAAACGTTCCCAAGTTCCTCTAGTCCCCTCATATCCTCAGGGATATGAGCCATAAGGCTTAGAAGCCAGGGCACTAAGGCTGTAGCCTGCTGGCCAGCAGCCTGAGATTGTGCACACTGCCAGCTAGCTTACTCAAGGCCAGCTGGCAGAGCAAGATGTGGGGACAGCTGCATCTTATAAATGGACATCTGTAGAAACGCTGCACTCCAGGCCTTCCAGGCTGGCATGGAATCAAAGGGACCATTCTTCTTCCTCGATGATGGGAAGTAAAACCTAACCAAAGATGCAATACCCAGTTGGCAGAGAAAAAGAAAGAACACACCAAAGGCTGAGATATTAAATGGATTGACATTGCAATCTGTCAACCCTGTGAGTTTAAGAGGAAAAGAATCCTAATAGAATCATGTTTGTTTGTTTTTTTTTGCCCCATCCTTCATCTAGGATGAAAACAATAGTGAACTGCAGAGAGAAAAATCAATTTTATTGTTTTGTGTAGTTCCCCAAAGAGCAGACATTATTTGGGTGTTTTTACATACATTGCATGTGTGGGTATATAAGTATATGTGTTAGTGTAATAAATAAATATATGCATAGTGACAAATACATATGAATACATATAGACACATATGTACACACATACATATATACATATGCATACATATATATGTGTGTGTATGCATAGAGAGAGAGTATATATGTATAAAATTTCATACAGAAAATCTCAGTTTGTTTAAATTCTTAAGTTTTAACCATGTCTGGGCAATAACTGGTGAATGGCTTTGTGGGTTGGAATTCTCAGAAGTCTTTCTCCAGGAGAGATTGCTTATATTCCTATGAGAGATTAGTGTTAGTAGAGAAAATTGTCCAGAAGACAATGAGGCTCCATAGAAAAGCCCTAGTGCCGTGTTTCCACAGACATTGACTCTATCAATATGCTTAGGTACACACACACACACACACACACACAGAGCATTCTGGGATAAAATAACTATGCAATGTAATGGATGAAACAAAGACATTCTGATTTCCTCTCACAGCATTTCACAAAGGTTTTTATAAGCACATGTGTGTGTGTTTGTATAAAGAATGTCCATGATTAGGCTATAGTATGCCATATCCCAGCTAACTGATCTGATGGATAGTATGTCACAGGACAACATTTAGGAAATGCTGTCCTGATCAATAGAAGATGGAGTGTGTCTTAACATGGCAGGGATTTTTAAGAATTAAACGTGTTTCTTGACTCAGTCCTGTAAGAACTCGTGTCTGAGTACAGGTTACAGGAGGAAGAAGCAATGAGGGGAAAGTAGGAGAAGATACTGAGTTGTTCATAGAACTGTGTGACGATGGGGCATAAGCGATGCTATAAAACTCTGTTTGCGGGGTTCCCTGGTGGCGCAGTGGTTAAGAATCCACCTGCCAATGCAGGAGACACTGGTTCGAGCCCTGGTCTGGGAAGATCCCACATGCTGTGGAGCAACTAACCCCGTGCACCACAGCTACTGAGCCTGTGCTCTAGAGCCCATGAGCTATAACTACTGAGCCGGTGTGCCACAACTAATGAAGCCCTCTCGCCTAGAGCCCGTGCTCCACAAGAGAAGCCACCACAATGAGAAGCCCGTGCACTGCAACGAACAGTAGCCCCCACTCGCTGCAACTAGAGAAAGCCCGTATGCAGCAACAAAGACCCAACACAGCCAAAAATAGAAGTAAATATGAATAAATAAATAAAAACTCTGTTTGGACCAATGTTGCTAGGTTTTTAGTGCTTCCCTGCAGAGCTCCACTTCAGGACAACGATGACTCCAGAGAACATTATCTCCTTAGCACCTAGGAAGGTCCTGCACAGCAGTGGAATGTCTAGTGAAAGCTGGCAGCAAACAACAGTACTGATGTCTGTGCCCACCAAAAACTGAGATACCCAGGACCATGCAGTTAGAACCAGGTGTACTGATTCTTGGTAGACCTCTTGGTCTTCAGAAGGAGTCTTGGTGCATTGAAGAAAGAAAGAGCAAGGGCAGCTAGCCATTGTGATGGTGCCTAAGAAGACATGGTCCCTAGTATGATGTACCAGTGCTCTGCAAAGCAGTTAGAAGTCTTCTCTTTGACCTCTGGAGTGGTGAACCTTCCTGGATGAGGTTAGTGATACCTGGGGATGTAATGCTATCTAGCTGCAGGGTCAATGACCATAGGAGGTGGTGCTGCCTGTCAAAACAGCCCATTCAGGAGCAGCAGGAACAGTCCATAGCTGGATGTTTTCCTCTCTTTTTTTGGCGTCGGCTGGATGGCTTGCGAGATCTTAGTTCCCTGACCAGGGATTGAACCCGGGCCATGGCAGTGAAAGTGCCCAGTTTTAACCACTGGATCATCAGAGAATTCCCACAGTGGATGTTTCAAGCACAATCAGGCATTAGTGCCCAGGAGATTGTATGTCTTGTCTAAGTAGGTCCACAGTTATGTCTGTGGTAGGATAACAGTTGCCACCTATGTGCCCTCTGAACTATTTTTTTGCCTGGCAGTGGGATGGAATCTAACTTTGCAAATAGTTCTATAGTTTTATACATCAAACTCTAAGGAATTATTTTTTCTCCAGTGAAATTTTATTTCTTACAATGTAATTTTAATAACATGACTTGATATGGAAATTGTTAATATAAAAAAGGTTATAAAATGTATCTGGGATGTTATTCTAGAAAATAGATTAAAATAAAAGTCTGAAAAACTTAAAAATCAATGTAGATAAAGTTGATATTGATAGAATTCTGTCTGAAAGATGATCATTTATTATGCATGTAAAGTGGGCTATTGCTTCAGAGAAGGAATATTTGACCATAACATAGCATAGGAAAGCCTTCTTATTTAAAAAAAAATTTGTGAAGATTTTCAAGAGCTTCACTGTTTGTCTACACTGGAATATATTAGGGAGAGGAAAGCAGGCATGTGTTCATGTACATTTCAGTCATTAATTTAGAGCTTACTCTGTCTGAAGCTCTCTGCTTATCCCTGGGGAGAAAAAGTTGAACAATATATAGTCCACACATGCCAGAACCTCAGAGAACAGCAGAGCTGTCAAACTGGGAGAGGGTGCATACGCAAGCCACTATGATGTGTTTTGATAGTTTCCATGGTAGATATATGTACAGACTACTCTGAGAATACAGAGGAAGGAAGCACTATTATTGCCAAGGGTACTAAGAAACATTTCAGAGAAAGGTGATGTTAATGCTGACTCCTGAAGGGTAATTAGAAATCTTGCCAGCAGAATGTGAATGTAAAGTAGGCCAAGCAGTGGGAACATTGCTTAATGGGCATAATTCGTCAAAGGGCACAAGTCAAAGGGCACAAGACCCTCAGGGAATCCTAAATAGATAAATATGACCAGAACACAGACTATGTCTAAAAGGGATGGAGGGAGGGGGAGTTACCATGAAACTATAGTAAATGAGAAGTAGGGCAAAATTAAAATTATATTTAAATGTAAGCAGAGAAACTGATTGGAGAATTACTGTAAAATACCGTGTCAGAAATGATAAAGGGCTGAGGGACTTCCCTGGTGGTGCAGTGGTTAAGAATCTGCCTGCCAATGCAAGGGACACAGGTTCGATCCCTGGTCCAAGAAGACCTCACATGCCGCGGAGCAACTAAGCCCGTGCGCCACTACTGAGCCTACACTCCAGAGCCCGTGAGCCACAACTACCAAGCCCACGTGCCACAACTACTGAAGCCCGCGAACCTAGAGCCCATGATCCACAACAAGAGAAGCCCCTGCTTGCCACAACTAGAGAAAGCCCATGCGCAGCAACGAAGACCCAATCAGCCAAAGATAAATAAAGAAAATAAATAAATTTATATATAAAAAAAGAAATGATAAAGGGCTGAAATAAGATAGTAGAGATCTGTGAAGGGCACAGAATCTAGATATACAGATGATGTAGAATATGTAGATGATATGACATTTGAAAGATAAATATAAGTTCAGTTTTGGACATGCTAAGTTTGATATTTGTTAATTCAATGCCTTTGTTTGTACTGTCAATTAAGCATGTGTTGGACGGTAACTAGATTTACTGTGATCATTTCACAATGTATACAAATGCTGAATCATTATGTTGTACAACTGAAAATCATGACAATAAAAGAATATAAAAAAGAAGACGAATAAAATAAAAAATTAGTTTCCAGGAAAACAATGAAGGTGTTCAAATCAGGAGTTGAAATCTGTAATCCAGGAGGGTTGTGATTATGAGACAAGTAGATTTTGAAATCATCCAAATGCGTACATATACACAGTCATTGAAGACACAGGGAGAGATGAGACTGTCCAGGAGAAAATGGGAAGTGCGAATGAGTGTTATGGGCTCAAGTATGATCCTTCCTCCTGCTTTTTAAATTTACCTCCTTCCCAGTTGTGTTTGGACAATCCTGTCCTCCTCTTCACGGCCCTGGGTTTGCCTGTGCAGTGATGGGTTTAGGATTCAGCATGTGATTCATTTCTAATCAGTGGCAATGGAGAAGAATCCATGCATGTTTGGGCAGGACAGGGAGGATTGGTGCTGCTTATTGGAAAGCTTCCTTTGCTACTAAAAGAGATAGAAAGGAAGAGATGAAAACTAAATAAGACATTTTCAATTCTTCCCAAGAAATGTTACGTAAGTTTATTTCAGGAACATACATCTATAATAACTAGTAGTTTCAACATTTCCTTTTATTAAATGATTATATGTATATGTACCGGGACTATTTACATCAGTGGCAGAGATGAATGATCCATAACTCATGCATGTATTCAGAAAATAATGCTCTCTGAGTAGAAGCAGGGTTGGATTTTTACAGGATGAGGAGAAGAGAGGGGTACTTATTGTGGTGATATAGCTCAGGTAGCAGTTTTCATCTTTAACTGCTAGGAAACTTGTGGTTGAAATGTTTGCAGGTTTGTGTATTTTTCCAGTTTTTCATGCCTCTTACTTGGTATCTCTGACACAGTCCCATCCTGCTAATTGACAGAATAATCCTTTCAAGAGCTTTTTAAAAATGTTTATCTATCTATCTATTTATTTCTGACAAGCCTTATGGTTCATCAAAGTTCAGAAGCAGTGAGGGGGGATTTCAAAAATAAAGGAGGTGGGGAAGATAATTTTTTTAAAAAAGGAAAAAGTAGCAAGGACTCAAGGCAAGGGGACCTAGAGACCCACTATCACGTCTGTTTTATACTCTTGCAGTTTGATACCAAATCTCTTTTCTCTGATGCTTCTCTGCCACACTGCTCTGATATTAGCCTTTGACTTCTAGAATCTGCAGTGTGAATCGAGAAGCAGTAACAAATAACTACCTGAGAGAGAAGGCTTAAGCTTTAGAGATGAGATGACATAGGGTTTAAAGCTATAGAGAAAAGTGGCAGTTCATCACTTAGATAAAGTGGAAGCAGAGGTACCTCAACCAGCATGGTATCTTGAAGAAAAAGTCCTGAAATTACAAGCATAAGGACATCAAGTTGAATGACAGAAAATGAGGTCAGAAATATTACTTGGAACCACTGAAATAGAATGTGACAGAAATGAAGGCTGGAAGCATGCTTGGGAATTAATAATTTTCTGATCACAGTCAGATTTAGTATGTGACTTAAACTCCATTGCCCTAGGCAGGCAGTGAAGGGTCAATAAAAACTTTGAAGTGATTCATTCCAGGGGTAATTTGAAACCAGGCGCAAAGTTGAGCTAGAGATATCAGAGGGAAGAGAAATAGCACACGGGAGTAACCTTCAGTGAGGGGTTTACTCAGATAAATTCTTCTGATGCACGAAAAGAAGCTCAAAGTCATGATAAAGCACATGGAGTCCTGTGCTCTGAAAAGATTCTGAAGCCAGATTGGCTGGGTTCCATTCTTAGCATTGGCATTTACTAGCGAGCTAAAATTAGGTAAGTTATTTAAATGTAGGAAAATTACATACCTATTTCATAAAGTTGTTATGAAGGTTCACTGATCTAATTAAATTTAATTAATAATTTAATTTAATAATTAAAATTCTTAAAATAATAATTAAGAATTCTTAAAATTCTTAAAATACTGTCAGGCAATTAATACTGTCTCTTATTAGTTTATCAAAGTGATCATACTGACCTGAAAGCAGTGATTCCCAAAGTGTAATTCCCTGACCAGGAGCATCAGTATCCACCTGGAAACTGTTGGAAATGGGAGTATTTGGATCCTATTCAGAGCTATGGAATCAAAAACTGCAGGGTGGAGAGGACAGCAATCTGAGGTTTAACACGCCCTCTTGGTGATTTAGTAAACCAAATGCTTGAGACCCACTGCCTTAGAGCACCTGAAAGTTCCAAGAGGACTTACACCTAGGGGAAGTAGAATCATTTTTAAGCAGGTTTCAAGCAAGAGTGTGACAATATGACTAACTATGTCATTTTATGGCCACAATATTGGCCATATTGAAATACATAAAAAGATGTATGTCCTTCACTGTCTAGTGATTTGTGGCTTTGAGTTAAGCAGTGCCCACGACAGATATCCTATTTTTAAAATGCAAATGGTTCTGGAGTAAATAACATTGTCAGGCAAACTGTAAGACAAATCCAACTTAACACTTAACAAGAATATTATAATTTACAAAGTGATTTCTCGTAATAACTTTAAGATTTACACAGGGGAAACATTATTATTACTCTATTTTTATAATGAGAAAACTCACAGAAATTTAAAATGATTTGACAAGAATTATTTCCATGTCTGCAGACTCTAAATCTCATGTTTATTTTATTTATTTAATAAAAATCTAGCACTTACAATGTACAGCTAACATTTGTTCTTAATAATTATTGATACATTTTTCTACTACTCCTCTAAATTCTTAGTATTACTTGGGTATTCAGCGTTCCCTCCTTGCAAGAGAAGAACTGAGGTTCTGGGGATGGAAGATAAGAAACCTGGGTTCAGTTAATTTAAACAGAGATTAATTATGTACTTCATACAAAGCACTGAGTATACAACGACTACTGGACACAGCGTTTTCCCTCAGAGAGCCTATATATTGATACAAGATTTTACAGCGTAATGGTAAATGTTAGGGAATTGAGTAGAAAACATTACTGGAGGTAACAGCTATTACTAACTTTATTATGTTCCCTTGATGTTGCCATAGACAATGTTTGGATACCTTCCACCAATTAATGTTATGGTTCATTGCATTAAGTTGACCACTGGACCTAGGGTATTTGGTTAACATATCAAGAATGTGTGACTTTATAGATAAAACATCTCCTTTTAATCCCTTCTGAGTTCCCTATACCCAAAGTTTACTGGAACTCTAATTTTAGTTTGTTTCAGTAACTTTAGGTGCTATAATTGGGTAGATTTCATGTTTTGGGGGGGCGGCATTGAAGACCTTGATTCTTTAAAGGCCAGCTTTTCTTATAGCTACTGCCTTATTTCCTCTTACAAGTCTCACATGCATGCAGGTGACTGTAAGGGATAAAAGTTGTCAGGTTCTAGTTTTGATTTTGTATATTATTCTTCTATTGCTATTTAGATGGTAAATAGATGTTATTCTATTAGATGCCATGCTATTTAGACATTCAACTTTCATGTTGACTAGTTGTATCTATTTGTTATTTTTTGTCACATCTCACATTAGATGTTTCTGTACCGTGACTGTCATGTGCCAGTGTTCAACCTAATCATCCAAACTGCTCAAGTGACTGAGTTAATCATTTGATCAAAAAAAAAATATTAAGTATATCAGGTGCATAGAAAACTAAAGAACTGATAAGCAATTCCACTCATAAGGCAGATTGAACTGACAAAAAGAATAAGAATCCCTCTCATTTCAAACACAGTAGACTTCTGCACCAAAACTCCATGTGCCTAGAAATTGGAATAATCTCCTCTAAAGCCTGAAGGGAGAAATAATTATAGACCTACAGTTCTATACCAGTTGTCATTCAAGACTGAAGAAAAAAATAAAAACATTTTTAGACTAACAAAAACAGTTTTCTACTCAGAGATCCTTGCTAAAGGAGCTAATAACAAATATTCATAGAGGGAAAGAAACAAGTGAGGAAGAAGCCATTACAAGAACCAGTGGTGGATAATAAAACTGGCAAATATTGGGGACCCTAAATTAATATTGGTGTAACAATGTATAACTAGTGTCTGGGATATGCTGCTAATAAAATGATGTGAAGGAATGTGATCAGATTTAAAGTATTCTAAGGTCCTTACATAAATTGAGTAAGATGAGAGCAATTTGATTAAAATATTCAGGTTAAAATTATAAACATAACCACTTGTAAATGAGAAATAAGTCAAATGACTTCCAAACCAGTATAATAAAAGAGGAAAAGGGAACATTGTCAAATAGAACCCTGAAAATATTAAAATAAATATTAAATGTTTATTTAATATCAAATGTTAAAATAAATAAATAAAGGTAGCAAGGAAAGTAGATGGTAACTATTATTATTTATGTATATATCTTTATGTATTAAATATACAAAGTTGGGCTTGCAAGACTCCTGCAATGTCTGAGGGTTATGTTAGGGTTGATAGGAGGGGAGTAAATTTAGGGAGATAAATGGTGTTATTTAGATTTTGTCTGCAATATTTAGAATATGTATTTAAATAATATTTGAAAAAATAAAATATCAATATTCATTAATTTGGGGCAATCAATACTCTGTAATTCATTAAATAATTCTCTATACTTTTCTAAATTTTTAATGCTATCAAACCTGTGGTACTCTTTTTTTTACCAAATAATATTGTTAAGTTTATATATGACAAAACAGTCATATGGTTAGGTCTAAATTTGAACCCTACATAAATTTGTTTTAAATAATTTTAGTTCGAATTATACTGAGGTTGGCCAAAAAGTTCATTCAGGTTTTTCTGAACATCTTACGAAAAAACAGAAGGAACTTTTGGGCCAACCCAGTAATATTATTTTCTGATAATAACAACAAGACATTTCCCTAGATCTGGCAAAGGACCAGAGCTATCAATGGCTACATTCTAACCTCAGAATCCCTGAAGTGAAACCATAGATCTACGCTTCTGGGAAAAAAGTCTACTTGCCTAATTATGTATGAATGTTCTTATTTTGTGCTTAAGAAAAAAAATAGTCTTGAAAGAAGATTTTCGCCTTGTTTTGCTAATTATTGTTTAGCATACTAGGTGTCACTATGCTGGTAGTTTGAACCAGGTGGAAATTTTTATTTTAGGAGGATATACTTCCAAGATGGTGCATCTTGACTATTCAAGATTTACCAGTGAATCAGCACTATACCCACCTTTCCCCTCAAAATGAAAATTAAACAAATGCTGAGTGGAATAGCGAGAAAAAAACGAAAGGGTGATAGATTGAGATAGAAAATAATTAGCACTTGTTATAAATAATGTGACCATATAATTTATCACACAGTGTAAACCACATTTGAAAATAAAAGAAAGTACTTACTAACAAGATTAGAAGAAAACAGGCATAAACTGAATCTCTGCAAACCCCAAAGATAAAGGGTTTTCTTACTTCTCACATTTTCTAGATGATGCCACTTCAATAAAGTTAAAAGAGGAGAGGGTACGTTATGTTTTAACCAAAGACAGGAACTCCAGGAAATTTTAAAATTAAAACAATATAAATTGTTGGTATGGAAGTACTTCTAGTTATTTTATTTTATGCATTATTGACCATAGGAGTTAAAGAGATTCACAGTAGAAGGGTTAATCTAACAGTCGAACAGCTTATACTTCATAATGTTTAACTTGGTAATTTCCAATATTACTGTAGGTAAAATGCAACTGGAATAAGAGAGCATTTATTTGTTGTGCTTGATTATTTAATCCTTTTATGCATGCCAGACTCAATTTCAAGAAATGATTTGAAGCCACTTTCAATAACTTCATATATATAAATAGAAAAATATAAACTTAAGTGTCTAGGACATGTAAAGGTAGAATAGGAGCCAGAATTGGGGCAGGAGGAGGGGCATTCATACAGATTTAGAATATAAGGGTTGGTGGTATTTTTATATTTGAATCTCAAATTTAAAATGGTCTCACTGAAGAAAAATGTTTATATGTATATACACACATGTATGTATGTATGTATATGTGTGTGTGTGTGTTTGGTGTGCATAGATCATAGATATACATTATTTTCCTCAGGGCTATATAATGGGTATACACACACACATATATATACATACATACACAGAAACATACATACACACTAGCATACACTTATTCACACATACGCACATTGTTTAAGAGAAACAAAACTTTATGTAGACTGATTTCTAAAATAGGTTTTATAAATGAAAGATTCCATTTAGAGGAACTGAAAGGTTCTCTGTTTCTGTTTTGGTTTTTTCCTAAAGCCGTTTCATATACTATTGATCATACATGTGAACATTTATTCATTCATTCATTCATCCAGGTATCAGGTGTTCATCATCTGCTCACAGATTGGAAGCAATATGCTAAGTACTTAGATGCAGTAGTGAGCAAATTAGACATGTTTTTATATTTATGGAGTTAGTCTTATTTGGAAAACTAATTATATAATCACATAGATACAATATAATAAAATTAAAGCATATATTTATATCCACATAGATCTATGTCTACATATCTCTGTATATCTAGGTCTATCTCTCTCTCTCTCCTTTTCTATCTATCTGTCTGGCTCTCTCTTTCTCTGTTTCTCTATATTTATATATAGATATATTTTGATAGCTATAGATATAGATCTATATCTATCTATTTATCTATCTACCTACCTATCTAAATATCAGCATGTTGCCACAGACCTGTGGTAGTGTGTGTATATATAGAAATACAGATATATACCTACATATACCTATATCTATATTTATGATCTTGTTAAATCCACATCACATTTTTCAAGGAGCAGGGACTCTTCACAATAAATTAGCAAACAGATATTCAGGTATACGGTATGTCTTTTCATCATAGAATATGAGATCAAAATAACAGCAGATGTTGAAATCAGTGCTAAAATGGAAACCAATGATAAATTGTTCCTTATTTTACTGTAACCCACTTTATGTTTTCACTTTTGTTTGTCATTCACCCTTGACCAGATGTGTTACTCCCTGTAACATAATGCACACTCCAAAAGCAAAGACTCTATTCTCCTAGTAGTTCTAAATATTGTTCACAAGTAACTATTAGATACCTAAGCATATGCATCAGTTAAATTGAAACCAATGATTGTTAGTCAAGTTGACTGAATGAAAAACAACCCTTAACAATTCGCTACAGGAAACATGGAGCTCATATACAGTCCACTGGGAAAAACAGAAAGTCCAAGCCATGGCCATTTCATTCAAGTGTAAGCCAACAATACACAGATCTCCTTTAAGTCAGCCAACTTTCAATGTAAGTATAAAAATCCAATAAGTAATTAGACAGGGAAATTAATACAAAGCAGGGAGACAACGAAAGAAAAGGGTATTAGAATTCAAAAAATGCTGTTTATAACTCAGTCATTTTTTTCCAGCTGTTTCTGTGTGTTAGCCTCTATTGTTTAACATTTCTGAATAAGCAAAATGATGGTTTTCTCTTGCTTTGCAACTTGATATTTTGGTTGTTGCTGTCACCATTGCATAGCCAGACTATGACAACCAAGATATTTACTTATTCTGAAAGCTAATCACATTAATATTCTCTATCTCATTGCTCAGTGCCTCCTAAGGACAAACATGCCATAAAACATTAACTATAAATCAAATTTAAGTGTACTGCAGGGATAATGGAGATTGTAAAAATGTCATGCTTTGGCAGTGTTTGAGTGGAGAATGACCCATTATCATATTAAAGTGATAAAAATCGGGGCTTCCCTGGTGGCGCAGTGGTTGAGAGTCCGCCTGCCGATGCAGGGGACACGGGTTCGTGCCCCGGTCCGGGAAGATCCCACATGCCGCGGAGCGGCTGGGCCCGTGAGCCATGGCCGCTGAGCCTGCGCGTCCGGAGCCTGTGCTCCACAACGAGAGAGGCCACAGCAGTGAGAGGCCCGCGTACCGCAAAAAAAAAAAAGTGATAAAAATCTATGTGGTAGGGCTTCCCTGGTGGCACAGTGGTTGAGAGTCCGCCTGCCGATTCAGGGGACATGGGTTCGTGCCCCGGTCCGGGAAGATCTCACATGCCGCGTGGAGCGGCTGGGCCAGTGAACACATAAACATTGTAACATTTCTGCTTCTGAGTAACCCAGAAAATTTTAGATCAAAGTTATAGTGTCAGATTGAGTCCCAATAATTTAAAAGATAATTGAACCTTCAAAGAAATTGGGGAATTTAAAAGTATTTCTTTTCTTCTGCATGATATTTAAATTTATGAAAGCCAAATAACCTATATTAATGTGTAATACATTTAAGGGGACATGTTTGTGATAAAATTTTTCCACAATCTGTAAATTGCTGTACAAAAAACAAGGACCGGAGGAAATATTGTTGAGTTACCTTCAGAACAAAGTAGCATCCAGAATGAACCACTTTCACATTTAAAAAAACATACAGTTGTCCATGCAACATACTGACATATGGTTCAGTCAACACATGTTAATTTCTAGTTGAATTGGAGGCTCATAAAGAAATGAGAACTATTAATTACAGTTAGAAATTTTTTCAGAACTTAAAAAAATCACAAATGTTACTACAGACCAGCAGTGAATACTAACAAATTTCTCCCATCAATATAAAAGAGCTTTATAGGTGCTCCCAAAACAAACAGATAAAAAACAAAAAGCTACAACTTTTTTAGCCTCAAGTAATTTCATCCAATAATGAGATATTGCATCATTCATCATTGTCCAATTAGTTGGCTCATTTGGTCAACCAAATTAAAGCAGTTACATTGCTGACCTCACAAGCTTTAAGTAGAAAACAATTCTGCTGAAAGCATCTAATTGCATGGCATACATACACCCCATTATGAAATCAATATGACATTAGAGTATGGGTACAGAGAAACAGGGAAAATAGTAGCTTTCTTTCCCAAATATCTAATTAATTAAAAATTACAGCTTATTGTTAAATAGACAAAATAAGGAATGCACTTCCTCAATAAATAGAGATTTGATTTTGTGCTCTAACTAAAGGTAAGAAGAAGACTATTAGAGCAAAAATGATTCACATATGACCTTATCCAAATATTACCTTTCAGGTGAAGAGCCGAACTAAATGATGCATTAACTACACACATGAATTTTGAAATACAGAGAAACTCCTGTTTGCCTTTTATACAGGGGTGTGCATGAATAAAATAACCTCTTTATAGCAATTACTGAAGTTGTAATATATTACTTTTTTTTTGGTTGAATACTTGAGAAATGGCTTGGTTTTCAAATCATTCAAACCTGGCCTAAAAGAAGCATTAAACGAAGAATAAGCTATTTACTTTTTTGAACCAAATTTAATCAGAGTGGGCAAATACTAGATGATGCATGACTGTTGATGAGCAGTTACAAGATACCTTTTATTAATTTAAGCTTCTCCATATTGGGACACAATTCTCTATTGTTTTCTTGCATTTATGCATATCTTACAAGCAGAGGCACTGACAACTTCCATTTCACATTGTCTTTTCAAGAACTTTTGAATAGTGAAAACCTGGATGATAGAAATAGTGTTACTTTCCAGACCAAAGGGCTCATATTTCCCTCCAGGGTAAAGATCAGGCAGTGTTATCAAAGCCTATTATCAAATGTCTGTCAGCTGCATTAGGTTCTTTAGCTGTGACACAAATCTATTGTGTGCACAGCACCTACATACTTTCGTCCGAGTCTCCACCATGGGACTGAGGAGACATGAAGAGCCACCATGAACACGAGGCTCATGCTGCTTGCTGTGCAGTGAGAAATAAAAATCTTTGTCTCTGACCCAGGAATCTCACGTCTCTTGTCAGTATCTTATGAAACTGTCAAGGTAACATGTTATCTTGTAAGTAAAGTAAAATCTCAGACCCTCTGAGGTCCTTGAAAGTGCCCATATATAAATTCCTGAAATATGCAGTAGTTGTCAGATGATGGTAAACTAGAAAACTGGACCAAAAACCACCCAATATGACAACAAATTTGGAAAAAAAGTGCAAATAAGTGGTTATAATATATACAAAGCCTGCTGCAGTTTACAATCTAAAAATGAAGTTTTGAAATTTAGTAAAAAACAAATGGACATGTCATAGTAAAAATAAAAATTGCTTCAGCTGAATGACAAACTGATTGAGATCTACGTAATTACATGAATTACTACTTCAGAGCCAGAATTCAATGGAGCAAGTCATCTTAAGAATTGTCCTATTTTGAAATGCATATTTAAAACAAACAAACAAAATACAGTGCTTTTGTTTTAGCCTTTTTTGATGTGGAAAAGTATAAACTGCATATGCTAAGGCAGAAACTGTCATTAAATAATTGGCAGAAATATCCCCAGTACGTATGGGCTAGGAAATAATTGATAGTTTACTTTTCTCTTAATGAAGAGAAAACACCCTAACCTGTACTTTAGTGATTATCAAGAGGGACTGTTGCAAAGAATTGTGACTCAGTCTGGCTCTACCATTTTCTGTCTTTGACAGCTTGTTGAAGAAATTTGATCTCTTGTTATGGGCTGAATCATCCTCCCCAACCTCCCCGGGCAATTCACATGCTGAAGTCCTAACCTCCACCAGCTCAGAATGTGACTGTATTTGGAAATAAAGTCTTTAAAAAGGTAAAATGAGGTCCTTAGGGTGGACCCCGATCCAACGTGAGTGGAGTCCTTATAAGAAGAGATTAGGACATGGATATGCACACAGGGAAAGACCATGTGAAGACACAAAGGTGGTGGGCACCTATAAACCAAAAGACTGAGTACTCAAGAAAGCAACCCTGTTTACACTTTGATCTCAGACTTCTAGCCTCTTGAACTGTGAGGAAAATAAATTCTCTTAAGTCCCCCAGTCTGTGGTACTTTGTTATGGCACAACTAACAAATGAATACACCTCCCTTATACCTTAATTCTGGCACTACAGATAAAGAAATAATACTATATATCTTTTAATATTTCTGGGAAATTTAAATAAGACAATATAGTTCAAGCATCTACTATATCTCTAATTAATAGAAAAATGAATGCTCAAAGACATCTCAGAACCCTCCTCTAAGAATTTAAACAGCATTGTATACTCAAGGAGAAAATCCTGAAGATGAGTAGCATGTGCCCTGCTGACAATATAGTCAAGGGAAACATAAACGTATGTGTGGAATGAATAAAGATATTGTATATATTTGACATTGTCATTTAGACCACAAAGGAGAAGAAGGACATTTTGGGTATAATACCAGCAGAGAAAGCATGGGTGTTGATGGGTATTCTGAAGTTTCAAGGGTAAAATATTTAGAACTATAAAAGAAAGTCAGGATTATAAGAGAATTTTTGAGTACAGACTGATGAATGTGATGTCTACACAGTTCAAATATGATATGTAAGTAACTAAATGAATATTTATTAAGCCATTCAAAGTAATTGCCCAGAATTCTATAAAGAGGTATGGGCAACTTACAAAAATTGGGAATTTAATATTTACAGAGAGGGGTTTATTAAAGTTCTAAGAAGATCAGGTTGTCAGAGGAAGGGAGTTTAAAAAACAAAATCCTTGTCGTTTACAAATAGAATTGGGTGATGTGAGGACACAGCAGTAGTCGCACAAATAATAAGGCTTAATGAAATATGACACAGTATAAGACAATACAGAATTAAACTCTAAACAAAGAAGAGAATCCTCAAGAATTTCTAAGCTGCTGAAGTAGAACTGTAGTTCTCAGAATGTAGAGCAGGGATCCCCAACCCCCCATCTTCAGCAGCCTGTTAGGAACCAGCCCGCACAGCAGGAGGTGAACAGTGGGTGAGTACACAAAGCTTCATCTGCCGCTCGCTCCCCATTGCTCTCCAATGCTCGCGTTACCCCCTGAACCATCCCCCCGCCCCCCCATCGCTCACATTACCGCCTCTACCATCACTCAATCTCCCCCCGCCACCATCCATGGAAAAATTGTCTTCCATGAAACCGGTCCCTGATGTCAAAAAGGTTGGGGAGTGCTGATGTAAAGTATTAGAGAAACATCTCAAGATTACAGTCTGCATCCCTGTGATAGAAAAAGTTTTGTCATTGTTTTCTTGGTTTGCTTTTCCATCTCCCACTCAATTAATAGGAGGAAAGATACTGATGTCATGAAGAGCTCTGTTTTGCTGAGCACCTCATTGGGTTTATACACACAAATCTGAAAGTGGTGGATTTCCCAACGAAAATCCAATCCCAGTGAAATTCCTGGTGTCCCTTGATATCAAAGCTTCAAGGGAATGGAAAGAGTTCTTACATAAAATACATAAAATGGGGGAAAATTCCAAGCACCTGGAAAGTGAAAGGAGGTAAATGAAAAGAAGGCATAAGGAGCAAAGTGAAATCCAAAGAAGGCAGAACAAACAGTTATCAGTACCTCTACTTAATCCCCCAAATTACAAATAAATTAGACTAAAACTCACACAGTGGTTTTCACACAAACATCTCTAAAGGGACTGACTGCACCGTGTGGTGAATTTTGAAAATAAAGAAGACCTCAGGATACAAGGATACATTTTTCCCCATAGAAAAATGAACACCAGAAATCCCAAAAATGCAAAGAGAGGGTTACACATTTACAGGCTGTGGAATTAGATGGCATCTGGACCAATCATTCTTTGATTTTACAAAGGGATGCCAAGGTACAACTTCCTGATAGCTAAAGTAGAATTGAAAGTGAGGTGGAAGGCAATAGGGTAAGATGGCTGAGGTGGTATCCCAGGGATGGATGTTTATGCTTTAAATACTAATATTTGAAAACATGTTTAAATTTCCATAGTTGATTTTTGTTGTTGATGGTGGGGGTAAGGTAGGAGAAGGATAGTTTTGCTATGTATATTGAAATTTATTGCTAGAATGCTAGCTATTCTGAAAAAAAAAAAAAAAGTGCTGCTTAGCTCAAAATAATATTCCCTTTAAGCACCATGAGACTCCATTCTTCCAAATCCAAGAAACAGATTAGGTCATAATTCTATACAAAACTATTCTTTATCCATGCTACAATTTGCATGCATTTGAATTTTCAGCAAAAGTGTTTCTTTCCAAAAAGCACTAAATGCATAGCTATGAGAAAAAACAGAACTGATTTATTGGCAAGAACTACTAAGTAAAGGACTCTTAATTTTAAATGAACTTATATATTTGCCAAGGTAATTCACACATTCTATTATCATGAACAAAGAAAGCTGTGGGAGAACAAGAAAAGTAACTTTCTTGTAGAAGAGGATACTCTGATCCCTGGTATGATTAGGACAATATTAGCCATGTCTTCCTTTGGTGACCAATCTGGAATTTTTCAAATTTTAATGACATTAATTTTTGGACCACTGAAAATTCACCTTCTTAGGTATCCCTCCTATCTTTGAATATTCTCCAGCACATTAATTTAATCTAGTCTTATTCATGTGCATTAACTAATATTTATACATACACAAATAAAAAACACATGCCTAAATCTTAATGTACAACCAGTAACAGGATTTCATCTTTTCTTTGTTGGCTTTCAAATTTAGGACAAAGCTGCTTATTAGCTACATTTTTATACACTGCTTTTGTGTTATTCTTCCAGAAACCAGTATGAATGTAAAATAGCTTTCCCTTGTCATTGTTCAGGATTTGTACAGGAAGTGCATTTCGCATACAAGTCACTGTAGTATTTTTAAACTATGTCTGAAAATGGAGTTTGACTCACGGGATGGATGGAATAGTAGGACAGATTAACTGCCATATAAATTGATACTCTATAAAATAAAAATTATTTCTATTAAAATTTTCAAATATTGAATTGAACAAAAAACTAAGAAATAATGATTACTTTCCTTGTCAATATCCCTTCAATATATACAAGTTAAAAAGAAATGGCAGAAACTATAAGATTAATTAATTGATTAAACAAATTTATTTTTGTGCTCTAAGTTCTAATTTCTATGTTAGTTAAAACATGAAGTAATAGTTTTCATGTTTTTTATGTTTCTACTGCAGATAATGACAGAAAAGTAAACGATTAATTATAGTTTAGTGGAATAAATAATACTGGAAATAATTTGCATGGGGCTGATTACTATACTGGGAAATGTTTATAGGGAGTAAAACTATGAGTGTGAAATGATATTTATAGCCATAAATACATTTTAAAATTAATTATTTTGAGATATATATTGGAAAAATTTTCCCTCAAACTTTTATCATATTGAAATCATTACTGCCTGTCAAGTCTGATATAATGTAAATATTAGAATTAAAAAGCAAGAATCTGGCCTCCATACCCAGTCCTGCCAGTCAGTATCCATTATGTTGCTCTCAGGAAGACGGTTTCTTCATTTTAAAAAAATGAGATGGAGAGGGCAGACAGCAGAAGCAAGAAGAACTACAATCCTACAGCCTGTGGAACAAAAACCACACTCACAGAAAGATAGACAAGATGAAAAGGCAGAGGGTTACATACCAGATGAGAGGAACAAGATAAAACTCCAGAAAAACAACTAAATGAAGTGGAGATAGGCAATCTTCCAGAAAAAGAATTCAGAATAATGATAGTGAACATGATCCAGGACCTCAGGAAAAGGATGGAGGCAAAGATTGAGAAGATGCAAGAAATGTTTAACAAAGACCCAGAAGAATTAAGGAACAAACAAAGAGAGATTAACAATACAATAACTGAAATGAAAACTACACTATAAGGAATCAATAGCAGAATAACTGAGGCAGAAGAATGGATAAGTGACCTTGAAGACAAAATGGTGGAATTCACTGCTGCAGAACAGAATAAAGGAAAAAGAATGAAAAGAAATGAAAACAGCCTAAGAGACCTCTGGGACAACATTAAACGCAATAACATTAGCATAATAGGGGTCCCAGAAGGAGAAGAGAGAGAGAAAGGACCAGAGAAAATATGTGAAGAGATTATAATTGAAAACTTCTTCAACAGGGGAAAGGAAATAGCCGCCCAAGTCCAGGAAGCGCAGAGAGTCCCATACAGGATAAACCCAAGGAGAACCATGCTGAGACACATAGTAATCAAATTGGCAAAAATTAAAGACAAAGAAAAATTCCTGAAAGCAGCAAGGGAAACATGACAAATAACATACAAGAGAACTCCCATAAGGTTAACAGCTGATTTCTCAGCAGAAACTTTACAAGCCAGAAGGGAGTGGCATGATATACTTAAAGTGATGAAAGGGAAGAACTTACAACCAAGATTACTCTACCCAGCAAGGATCTCATTCAGATTCGATGGAGAAATCAAAAGCTTTACAGACAAGCAAAAGCTAAGAGAATTCAGCACCAACAAACCAGCTCTACAACGAATGCTAACGGAACTTCTCTAAGTGGGAAGCACAAGAGAAGAAAAGGTCCTACAGAAACAAACACAAAACAATTAAGAAAATGGTCATAGGAACATACGTATCAATAATTACCTTAAACGTGAATGGATTAAATGCTCCAACCAAAAGCCACAGGCTCGCTGAATGGATACAAAAACAAGAGCTGTATATATGCTGTCCACAAGAAACCCACTTCAGACCTAGGGACACACATACAGACTGAAAGTGAGGGGATGGAAAAAGATATTCCATGCAAATGGAAATCAAAAGAAGGCTGGACTAGCAATACTCATATCAGGTAAAATAGAATTTAAAATAAAGAACGTTACAACAGACAAGGAAGGACACTACATAATGATCAAGGGATCAATCCAAGAAGAAGATATAACAATTATAAATATACATGCACGACAAAAAAAAAAAAATTACAGACCAATAACACTGATGAATATAGATGTAACAATCCTCAACAAAACACTAGCAAACAGAATCCAACAACATATTAAAAGGATCATACACCATGATCAAGTGGGATTTATCCCAGGGTTGCAAGGATTCTTTAATATATGCAAATCAATCAATGTGATACACCATATTTACAAATTGAAGAATAAAAACCATATGATCATCTCAATAGATGCAGAAAAAGTTTTTGACAAAATTCAACACCTATTTATGATAAAAAATCTCCAGAAAGTGGGCATAGAGGGAATATTCCTCAACATAATAATGGCCATATGACAAACCCACAGGAAACATCATTCTCAATGGTGAAAAACTGAAAGCATTTCCTTTAAGATCAGGAACAAGACAAGGATGTCCACTCCCACCACTATTATTCAACATAGTTTTGGAAGTCTTAGCCATGGCCATCAGAGAAGAAAAAGAAATAAAAGGAATACAAGTTGGAAAAGAAGAAGTAAAACTCTCACTGTTTGCAGATGGCATGATACTATACATAGAGAATCCTAGAAATGCCACCAGAATACTACTAGAGCTGATCAATGAATTTGTTAAAGTTGCAGGATACAAAATTAATGTACAGAAATCTCTTGCATTCCTATACACTAATGATGAAAAAGCTGAAAGAGAAATTAAGGAAACACTCCCATCTACCATTGAAACAAAAACAATAAAATACCTAGGAATAAACTTACCTAGGGAGACAAAAGACCTGTATGCGGAAAACTATAAGACACTGATAAAAGAAATTAAAGATGATACCAACAGATGGAGAGATATACCATGTTCTTGGATTGGAAGAATCAATATTGTGAAAATGACTATACTACCCAAAGCAATCTACATATTCAATGCAATCCTTATCAATTTACCAATGACAGTTTTTACAGAACTAGAACAAAAAATCTTAAAATTTGTATGGAGACACAAAAGACCCTGAATAGCCAAAGCAGTCTTGAAGGAAAATAACGGAGCTGGAGGAATCAGACTCCCTGACTTCAGACTATACTACCAAGCTACAGTAATCAAGACAATATGGTATTGCACAAAAACAGAAACATAGATCAATGGAACAAGATAGAAAGCCCAGAGATAAACCCATGCACCTATGGTCAACTAATCTATGACAAAGGAGGCAAGGATATACAATGGAGAAAAGACAGTCTCTTCAATAAGTGATACTGGGAAGACTGTACAGCTACATGTAAAAGAATGAAATTAGAACACTCCCTAACACCATACACAAAAATAAACTCAAAATGGATTAGAGACCTAAATGTAAGACCAAACACTATAAAACTCTTAGAGGAAAATATAGGAAGAACACTCTTTGACAAAAACAGTGAGATCTTTTTTGATCCACCTCCTAGAGTAATGGAAATAAAAACAAAAATAAACAAATGGGACCTAATGAAACTTCAAAGCTTTTGCACAGCAAAGGAAACCATAAACAAGACGAAAAGACAACCCTCAGAATAGGAGAACATATTTGCAAATGAATCAATGGACAAAGGATTAATCTCCAAAATATATAAACAGCTCATGCACCTAAATATATAAAAAAAAAATCCAAAAATGGGCAGAAGACCTAAATAGACATTTCTCCCAAGAAGACATAGAGATGGCCAAGAAGCACATGAAAAGCTGTGCAACATCACTAATTATTAGAGAAATGCAAATCAAAACTACAGTGAGGTATCACCTCACACCAGTTAGAATGGGCATCATCAGAAAATCTACAAACAACAAATGCTGGAGAGGGTGTGGAGAAAAGGGAACCCTCTTGCACTGTTTTGGGAATGTAAATTGATACAGCCACTATGGAGAACAGTATGGAGGTTCCTTAAAAAACTAAAAATAGAATTACCATATGATCCAGCAATCCCACTACTGGGCATATACCCAGAGAAAACCATAATTCAAAAAGACACATGCACCCCAATGTTCATTGAAGCACTATTTACAATAGCCAGGTCATGGAAGCAACCTAAATGCCCATCAACAGACGACTGAATAAAGAAGATGTGGTACATATATACAGTGGAATATTACTCAGCCATAAAAAGAATGAAATTGGGTCATTTGTAGAGACGTGAATGGATCTAGAGACTGTCATGCCGAGTGAAGTAAGTCAGAAAGAGAAAAACAAATATCATATGTTAACACATATATGTGGAATCTAGAAAAATGGTACAGGTGAACCTGTTTGCAAGGCAGAAATAGAGACACAGATGTAGAGAACATACGTATGGACACCAAGGGGGAAAGTGGGGTGGTGGTGGGATGAATTGGGAGATTGGGATTGACATATATACACTAATATGTATACAATAGATAACTGATAGTCTGCTGTATAAATAATAAATAAATAAAATAAAATTCATTAAACAGGAGAACAGAATGCAGAGAAGTTGAAATGCAATAAAGATTATAACTCATTGGAGGGCATAAAATCTTAAATGAAAGTTGAAGAAACGGGTATAGAAATTTTAGAAGGTAAACTTAATTAATTCCCTTAGAATCACTGCAATAAAAAAGAGACAAAAAAGGGCCGGTTTGCAGGGCAGAAATTGATAAATAGATGTAGAGAACAAACGTATGGACACCAAAGAGGGAAAGCGGCGGGGTGGTGGGGATGGTGGTGTGCTGAATTGGGCAATTGGGATTGACATATATACACTGATGTGTATAAAATTGATGACTAATAAGAACCTGCTGTACAAAAAAAAATAAATTAAATTAAATTAAAAATTGTTTTTTTAAAAATGGGCTCACTGAAATTGATCAATGTCTGAGGAGCCTTCGGATTGCCCAGAGATTCCCAAGTCCCCAGAGAAAAATTAATTTCTACCCTTGCTTTAATAAGAGCAAATCTGCTTTGATCTACCTTCTGTAATGCCTGGAAAATATTTCACTTGGAAATAACAGCTCCATTGGTTAAATTAATTTTAAAAGCGATAAATGATATCTATGTCCTTGCTGATCTAAACAGAATGAGATTCTAACAAATTGCACAATGAATTTCTATGACAATCAGGCCAAAAAAATTCAGATTAGGTAAATTTAATTTTTAATTAAAACTTAACCTAATATCAAAAAATAATATCCCTAATCAAATCAAGGACATTTGATAAACTTTTATTGTTGTATCTATTTATTTGCATATCCAAATTGAGAAAGCTGAATGAGCAAGTAAATGAATTAGTGGATCACACATATATTATTTGTTAGATAAGATTATGATTCACTCTGCCTTTGTTATAAGTGTAAGAACATGGATTTTTTTTTTTTTTTGCGGTACGCGGGCCTCTCACCACTGTGCCCTCTCCCGCTGTGGAGCACAGCCTCTGGACGCGCAGGCTCAGCGGCCACGGCTCACAGGCCCAGCCACTCCGCGGCATGCGGGATCCTCCCAGACTGGGGAATGAACCCGTGTCGCCTGCATCGGCAGGCGGACTCTCAGCCACTGCACCACCAGGGAAGCCCGAACACGGATATTTTTATTCTAAGTGTTTACTGTAAAAATATATGTATCAAGTGCAATCCAACATTTAAAATCTTAGGGGGCAAGTCCCTGAAACTGCAGGGTTTATTACCCACTATCTGGCATTATGGCATCTAGAATACTAAGGCACCTCTGCTTAATTCCAGTCAATAAGCATGATGTTATTGCTATATTACATTAATGTGATATTACGATGTTTCTCAGGATATTTAGGTGGTCTAGATCTTTTGTGACTATGTTAAGGCAGAGGGAAAGCGATCCCTAGTTCAAAACCATGAATAAATACTGTTGTCCTTTCAGCACAATGGAAACTGATTCTGACTCTCTCTCCTAACTAGAAAGCAATACATTTGTCATATCAATGGCCACTTATCATATACTTGAGGTCTTATTAATCTGTTTGAGCAACAGTACTGTGTTCTGTAGGATAACTCTGATGTGGATTGTCACTGGCTGAATAGTTGTCCTCCTGGATCCTTCTGGTTTCTGCAGAAGTCAGGCTTGTTCACTAAATGTAAATATTATAAGGACAATCATCCTTACATTATTCAGATCTTTAAAGGTGGTACTTATGCCCATCATCTTCATTTTCTTCCACTCTGAGATGCAATATTACTTTTATTTACTATGTTGGCAGGTGAGAGGAATAGATTCAGAGGCTTCCATTTGGCCTCCTCACTATGACAGATCTTATACAGCATGCCAAAGACCCAATGTGAGGATTATTCATTTGGGGCCTAAGGAAATTACAAGTGGGTGGGTCATTGAACCAGTGAAGTTTATCTGGAACTCCATTTATTACTTGGCCCCTGTGTGCTCCTACTCTAACAGGGTGTGGGATTGATGTTTCATGTCTCTAATGGTCAATATCAACTCAGACCCATTGTGCAACAGTCTTGAAATGTCCTGGTGTTTCCCTGTCCAAACAATAAATTCAACAAAATAAACGGCTATAGATTTCTCTGGGGCAGAGCTGGAATAATCGTTACGAGATATACTTGCTGAAGTGTTGTGGGGCCATTCCTCTTGGGAACTGGCTACCTTTTCAGTCAATGAATTCCATATCTGAATATTGGCTCAGGCTAAGGAATTGAAAAGGGGATTGTGACATTATTATGGCAATTGCTCTAAACTTTTTGCTCCTAAATGTATGCTTTCTACTACTTGCAGATGTTAAGCTGCATCTTCATTTGCTTCACATGTTTTGCCCTAGAAACAGACTACCATGTTCTATGAACCATTTCCAGAACTCTCTGCAGGTGCAGGCCCATGGCAGCACCTGCAACCTTGTCATTGCTATGATAAATGTGTCACTGTGGCTTCTGGCAGTTAAGGGCTGCCATTTGGCCTCTATTACTTTGGGGAGCTGTCAGCCCCGTTGCTATTAACAAGCCAAGCTTTGTGACTACCTCCCCTACCAACAATCCTATTTTAAAAAGAACCAATACCAGATTTAGTGAGGCTGTCCTCCCTTACATCAGTGCATTCTCAGACTGGATCAGGTTATGGGAACTGCCTGAACCATCCTTGAAAATTTTCTGCAAATAAAAACTTTTCTAAAATAAAATGCTTATTAAATATTAAAAATCTATGGACAGTTGCTGAGCAGAATCAAAGTATTTATATTTAAAATGTATCTATTTATATATCACCTAAAAATATTTTACATGAGATGGAATGTTTCTAAAGGTCAATTATGTATTTGGGTTATTTTATCTTAATTAAGCATTTGTGATATCTTGTAAGTAGAAAGATAGGGAATTTCCAGCTTGGAGAACTTGTGCAAAATGAGAAACATAAGCTCAAAATTCCCTCCTGTTAAATTGATCTTGATATTTCCTTTCCCTTTTATTCTTTAAAAAATATACTCTATTAGAAAACAAAGTTTGTAAATTCACTATTGAAATTATTGAAATTTTAAAGACACAGAAGTCAGGAAGTTCTAAATTAAATTGTCTTATCACCAAATTAAATGTTGCTGAATTTCCAATTACTTCATTTTAAGGACATTAGGGCTGGTTATAGCCTTGGAATTGCTTGGAATAATCAATCTTTTGCTGAATCACTTGTTAAGATACAAAAAAAATGAGCTTTCTTCAGTCCACATTATGTGCATAATTGGTGGCATGTTTACGGTTTCTGAAGATATGATGCTCTAAGGAGAATGTTCAATGTCGAGAATGTTGGTAGAGTGAAGAATTTAAGAATACTTAATAATATTTGGTGAAAACTTTGAAAAATCTGTATTGCCTAAGAATATGATTTGCATGGCTTTTCTATACTTGGTGACCTTGTAAATTGGTGAGACGATATGAAAAATTACTATAGCTTCAGTTCAATGTCTTGTAAAATAATTCACTAAAACACTGATGAAGTTCTATTTTTAGCTTTATAAGGAACCTCCATACTGTTCTCCATAGTGGTTGTATCAATTTACATCCCCATCAAGAGTGCAGGAGGGTTGCCTTTTCACCACACCCTTTCCAGCATTTATTGTTTCTAGATTTTTTGATAATGTCCATTCTGACTGGCGCGAGGTGATACCCCATTGTAGTTTTGATTTGCATTTTTCTAATAATTAGTGATGTTGTGCGTCTTTTCATGTGCCTCTTGGCCATCTGTATGTCTTCCTTGGTGAAATGTCTATTTAGGTCTTCTGCCCATTTTTTAACTGGATTGTTTGTTTTATTGATATTGAGCTCCATGAGCTCTTCTTATATTTTGGAAATTAATACTTTGTTGCTTCCTTTGCAAATATTTTCTCCCATTCTGAGGGTTGTCTTTTTGTCTTGTTTATGGTTTCATTTGCTGTGCAAAAGCTTTTAGGTTTCATTAAGTCCCATTTGTTTGTTTTTATTTCCATTACTCTAGGAAGTAAGTCAAAAAAGATCTTGCTGTGGTTTATGTCAAAGAGTGTTTTTCCTATGTTTTCCTCTAAGAGTTTTATATACACTGAGAAAACCATAATTCAAAACGAGACATGTACCACATTGTTCATTGCAGCACTATTTACAAGAGCCAGAACATGGAACCAACCTAAATGTCCACTGACAGATGAAAGGATAAAAAAGATGTGGCACATATATACAATGGAATATTACCCAGCCATAAAAAGAAATGAAATTGAGTTATTTGTAGTGAGTTGGATGGACCTAGAGTCTGTCATACAGATTGAAGTAAGTCAGAAAGAGAAAAACAAATACCATATGCTAACGCATATATATGGAATTTTTTAAAAAATGGTACTGATGAACCTAGTTGCAGGAATAAAGAAGTAGACAGAGAGAATGGACTTGAGGACATGGGGTGAGAGGGCAAAGTTGGGGCGAAGTGAGAGTAGCATCGACATTATACACACTGTCGAATATAAAACTGTTGGCTGGTGGGAAGCAGCAGCATAGCACAGGGAGATCCGCTCAGTGCTTTGCAATGACCTAGAGGGGTGTGATAGGGAGGATGGGAGGGAGGCTCAAGAGGGAGGAGATACGGGGACATGTATATACATATGGCTGATTCGCTTTGTTGTGCAACAGGAACTAACACAGTATTGTGAAGTAATTATACTCCAATAAAGATCTATTTTTAAAAATTGATGAAAACAAAAGGATTTACTTTGGTAATTCTATTCAGCTTAATGTTTGCTCTATATGCTTTTTTATTTTGAAAAGTATGTAAAAAGTTTAGATCATGTATGTTATGCACATATACTCAACTTTTTTTTAACATATATATTCTCATATTAATTATTTTATCAAAAAAACTTTCACTGAGTGCTCACTGTAGACTGTTCATTAAGTGTATTTTGGGGCATAAATAAACAACATACCTTGTTAATCTTGAGTGACTCTCAGTGTACTGGAGAAAAGAGAAATACAGACAAGCACCTCAGGTCACTAGTTTTCATGCTTAGCTAAAAACTACACCTTGAGGGATAAAATAAACTATTCTAAGAAATCCAGGAAAACTGTAGAGGAAGGGTAGAGTAAGTGTAATAGATGGAGAATACAGTAGGACAAAACATTTGATGCACCTGATTTTCCTGACCCAGAAGTCTGGACTTCCTATCTATAGGAAATGGAAGACTTGAAAAATGTGTACAGTGCAACAACATAAATTTTAAGAAGTTAACTCTAGTAGTTGTGTAGATAATAAATTATTATATCAAACATTAAAGGCAAACAAGATAATGGTGCTTATTGCAATAAGCCAGGTGAACAATACAGCAATCTTAAACGTAGACAATAATTTTATAAAAGGAAAAAGAAAGAACAGAGGGAAAAGAATATCTTGAAGGATATTTGGGCAGTAAACTGGAGAAGATCTCATTGTGGAAAGAGAACATGACTGACTAAAATGACCACTTTGGACACGGAGCACCCCACACTAGTCAGACATAGCTGTTATGTCAACTGTGTTCAATCTTTTCTCATAGTTTATTGGCGTGTGTGTGTTTCTTAAAGTCATTTTGGTAGCAATATGTACGGTGGTTCTCAACATTGATTATATAATTTAAGTTCAGCAAATCAAATTTTAGTTTGACTTTGTTTTACTTACAAATGCTATATAGATTTTTTAATATTTTAATTAATTTAGCTAGCAAAAATTAAAATCCCATTTATCAAGGTAGACCAGACTATAACATTTGATATAATGTGCTGAACAAAATTTACATATTTTTTAATTTTTAAAATTAAGTATATCATATGTGTTTTCCTAATGAATAACAAATAGAAAAAATTCAGCTGATGTCTTAATAGAGGAAATTGTCAACAATAACTTCCTTGTTATGTAAAAAAGCAAAAGTGCCTATCATGTAAAACGTAACCAAGTTTTGCTAACTCAGTAATGGAACACACACACAATTTATACAGGCAAGTTGAGAAGAAAATCACATGTTTACTTCTATAGGATATGTGGAAAAATACAAGAGTTTTAGACAATCATCATCACATGTAGTTGTATGCATAATTTTGAAGAGGCTTTTCATGGGTTCCTGAATTACCACATTGATACGCTGAAAAGTACCATTTTGATTTGGGTGTGTTTATTAGGTGAACCAATGGTTTGGATTGTGCTTATTGATAAATGTATGCATATTGCAATCCAGTATTGAAGTGTAATGTAGTAAAACATTTCTAGGTAAAGTTTCAGGAGACATGAATTTGAACCCTGGTTTTTAATTAATATCTGTGTGACCCAGGTAAGTCACTTAATTTTTGTGAGACGGTTATTTTAGAAAGTTGAAAATCCCTTAAGGAATTTGATAATGGAGACTAGGAAAGACAGTCTGTATTATTACTGGACAGAACTGAATACATATATTATATAAAATAACAGCACAGTTATTTGTGCTTCATGTAAGAAACAATTTCTCAGTGATTACTATGGACAGAGCAATATTGAAGTTATTGGTGACTCAGCAAAGAAATAAGACGAAGTTCCTGTTTATATGGTCCACATATTCTAATGGGGAGCTTAACTGGACTTTGTTTTAAAATATCTTTTAAAATTTCTCCACACATTTCATTATCTGCAGTTCATTAAGCATGTGCAAAATTACCCTAGATAATAAATATTCTTGGACTTTGTAGTTCTTAGTTCTAGCATATTTTTACTGTTGATTAGTACTCAAAAGTTTTTCAGCCCTGGGGACAACTCCCAAACTGTTCAGTTTACAGGTTCCCAGTAGTACTTCGTGAAACTATACGATGTTTCTCCCTAGGCATTATACCTTAGAATTCAGTAAAATTCTCAAGGGGAACCTATAGATTTCTGGCCTTATTGTCTGTATACCTCTTTCTTCTTTAGTACTCTTTCCTGAAAATCCAGCTAACTTAGCCTTTCCAAACTCCAAACTCTATATTTCTTCAATTCAATGAAATTGCCTTGTTCTGTTTGGTTTCTCTCTCCTGTGTTGAAATCTGGAAAACATCTCTAGGGAGAAGTTAGGAGACCCTTGGCCTTCTAGCTGTCCAATATTTGAAAATATATTTTCTCTCCAATTTTCTAGCTGTTTAGACAAGGAGGTCAAACCTAATATCCCAGGATGAATAACCTAATAGTTTATTCATCCTGGTCAGACACAGTTCTTTACCTCATTTTCAAGATTATCTATTTGATTATTTTTATACAATTAAATTTTCCTTTGAACGGATCAGTATATTCAGTTTGTCCATTTTTATATGGTTTGATTGAACATATTGAGTATAGTTATTTTAAAGTCTTTGTCTGCTAAATATAACCTCTGAGTTACTACTTGTGAGTCTGCTTCCATTGTTTATGTTTCCTCTTACCAGCAATAGTTTCTTGCCTCTATGTTTAGACATGTTAGGTTGTATGGTGAAGTTTGTACATTGAAGACCCCTGATCAACTGCCAAGGAGGTCTGGAGATAGTAAGAAATTAATAACCTCAAAATAGTTAGGCATTGAGTTTTGTTGTGTTTGCTTGCTGTTTTGGGGAGACTAATGAACTTCTGACTCACACCTTTTTCTAGTTTGTAATTTTTCCCAGGTTTTAATTAAAAGTTTACAGGCTTATCTCTCTTCAGCCCTAAAAGCTGTGAGAAATGTAATTTTGCCCTTCAAAATTCTCCAGACACCTCACCCTGCAGTTTGAAAATCTCAAAAATTTGTTGAGTGAAAAACCGGCTATGTGCTTGAAGCAGGTCTCCTCCTTCTGGCTGGTGTTTTCTTATCTGAACCTCAGGAGACTGCAGGAGATTTTATTCTGCCTTTTCTCTACATTTGGCCTAGGTTTCCAGCTTCCCTTGCAGACCCTTATTCAGCAAATGGCTTGTGAGGAAATCAGTTAGTCTTAAATTGCCATATTTCTATAATTTATGTTTGAGTCCCTTGAAACCACTAGAATATTTGCTAGGTTCTCTTAACCCCATCAGTATTAAACAGTTCATTTGGGGAAAAACGTTACAAATATCCTGTTCTCAGTTCTCCAAGCAATCAGGAAAGCAGAAGCCCAAGATCTCCTCAAAAGATTGCAGGAGGGTTGCTTACCTCCAAGGGTTTCTGTGACTTTGTATTGGGGTCCTAGGGATGCTTTAATTTGATACCAGCTTCATAATGTTATTATAGATACACAAACATTATTATACATGCATATGTATATACATAATCATGTATATACACTTATATATAAATAGTACATACATATATATGTTACACACATATATACACATATATATGTAGTATATATAAAATATAAATATATATTTTATATTTATACAAAATCCAGTGTTTTGTTTGTACTTATTTTACTTGGGATAGTTTTCAAATTAGCTAATTACCCCTATTACTAGAAAGAGCAATTCATTTTTATTTAATTTTCATTATTTATCTGGTATATACCATTATTATAAACTATAAAAATTTAAATACAGAATTGAATAAATTGTCGACATTTGTAGTTGTTATACATTTGACACATGTCTTATTTCAGAGCTTATACTCTTAACCACCATACTACACTGGCTTGAATGAATAAACTCCATACATTTAGCCATTTTTATTGCAGTGCTTTTAAATGATGTACTTATTTCTAAAGTATAAGATACTATCTACTATGCCACAGATTCGAATAACATTCAAAGAAAACTTCCTTAGACATTTTACGCCAAAAGAGTACAGCACAGGACCTTAGCTCCAGCCCAGCTTTTAACACTTTTCAAGAGTCATGTTTTATTATTAATATAATTCTTTGTGCACTTACTATCTTTAATAAAATTTGAATTTAAATGTATATTAGAAGTCACCCTGCAGTTGAAACATTAAAAAATAAAATATTTATTTTATTATCAAATTTCAGGTATTATTTATTTTATTTGTTAAAGCATCATTTCCCAAGAGGTAAAATTGTGACTCTGATAAAAATGTAAAATAGGAACATAACAAAAATAGTATTACATGCACTAAACCAGTGGTCCCCAACCTTTCTGGCACCACGGACCAGTTCTGTGGAACTTTTCCACAGACCAGGGGTGGGGGGGATGATTTCGGGATGATGATTCAGGCACATTAAATTTATTGTGCATTTTATTTCTATTATTATTACATTGTAACATATAATGAAATAATTATACAGCTCACCATAATGCAGAATCAGTGGGAGCCCTGAGCTTGTTTTCACTTGCCACTCACTGATAGGGTTTTGACAGGAGTCTGCAAGCAACTGATTTATTATGGTCTCTGTGCAGTCAGACCTCTGCTAATGATCATCTGTATTTGCAGCCGCTCCCCAGTGCTAGCATCACCACCTCAGCTCCACCTCAAATCTTCAGGCATTAGATTCTCATAAGGAGCGCACAACCTAGATCCCTCGCACGCGCAGTTCACAGTAGGGTTTGAGCTCCTATGAGAATCTAATGCCGCCACTGATCTGACAGGAGGCGGAGCACAGGCGGAGCTCAGGAGGCGGAGAGCCGCTATAAATACAGATGAAGCTTCGTTCACTCACTTGCCGCTCACCTCCTGCTGTGCGGCCCAGTTCCTAATAGGCCACAGACTGGTACGGGGTGGAGGGCGGGGGGGCGTTGGGGATCCCTGCACTAAATGATGAGGCTCCCAGGAACATGTTAAAATCATTCCAAGGAACACTTAAGAATTAGCTATTTATAGCCAATCATTCCAAGGAACACTTAAGAACTAGCTGTTTATAGCCAATGTTGAAATAAGATTTGGGGGTTAGTTATAAATATGGCTGTGACCAACAGGACAAGAAGCCATGATCTTTGGAGGTTATCTGTCCCTTTGGATAGAAATCCTTTTCTTCAATTCCAGACAAAAATCTTCATCTTTTTTACTGCTACTACACATACAAATGCCCCTCAATAGTAAGACAAGCCCAGCATGCACTGACAAAAAAAACCCTAGTAACATCTCTTGCCTATATTTATACGTGTTTTTTAGTTTATAAATTATATATTTTGTTGTATCTTATATATGTTTTCATTTACGTATAGCAAAATGTACGTTAAATGTATTTCTTGAGGACATTTTATAGCTTTATTTATGTATACTTAACATATACCACTAACACTGCACGTATGTGAAGTGTACAAGATGAAAATTGCAATATGTATAAACTCATTAAATAATCATTCGAACAAGATAATGAGCACATCCATCACTTCAAAAGCTTCCTAGTTCCCCTTTGTAATCCTCTCTCATTCATCTGCATATGTATATCTAGTTGTTTCAGCATCATTTGTTCAAAATATTATCCTTATGCCATGGATTGCCTTTGAATCTTTGTTGAAAATCAGTGTCTGTGTATATATTTCTGATCTATTCTGCTCCTTCAGTCTGTTTTCTATCTTTACACTGTACTACACTATGATTGCTACAACCTTATAGTGAGTCTTAAAACCAGGTGGTATGAGTTCACTAAATTTGATCTCTTTGAAAGTGATTTGGCATTCTAGATTCTAGGTCCTTTGCATTTCTATGTGAATTTTAGGATCAGCTTGTTAATATCTTTTAAAAAACAATTAGGATTTTGATTGATACCGCTATAGATTGATTTTGGAATATTAGGTATCTTGAGTCTCATGACCTGTGAACTCCATATATTTAAGTCATTTTAGTTTCTCTCAGCAATATTTTGTAGTTTTTAGTGTACAGATGTTTCCCATCTTTTTCAGATTTATCCCTTATACTACACATTTTGATACAATTGTAAATGTTATTTATTGTTGTTTTAATTATTTATCTTATTGTTCATTGCCAAGTAGTTTTAAATGACAATTTAATTGGATGATATAACTGAGCATCAAAAATAACTCTATTTTTTCTTCTAAGTTTAGTAGGCTGACTCTGCTATTATATGCTATTATAATTGCTCTCAATAACAGTTTGATCTCAAGGATAATATACCTAAGTAAAAGTCATGTTTCAGTTTATTTGACAACATTATAAAATTTTCAAATTGCATATACTTTTAGAAAACTAGAATAATAAAGGAATAGAAATACCAGCTCACAGACAGATATACAACTACATATGAAAATTATCTATATACTGCTTTAAACACTTTTTAATTCTATGTTGTTATTCTTTCTGTCCTCCTCTTCAAATTCTCTTACACTGATTATTGACTTTTGTTTCAATTCCTCTTATTTTTTTCTATAACCTACTTTCTTATATTTTACTAATGTGTTCTTTTTATTTTAATACACTTTTAAAATGTTGTGTAATTCACCTTGTATTAAAACTATAAACATATCAAAAAGAAATTAAAGTCGAGACTTGTACAGATGTTTGTGCACTCATGTTCACAGTCAAAGGGTTGAAGCCACTCAAGTGTCTATTGACAGATAAATAAAGAAAACGTGCCATGTGTTATAAGCAGACAATGGAATATTATGCTCCCTTAAAAAGAAAAAAATTTGACATATGCTACAATGTGGATGGAATTTGATGACATTATGCTAAGTGAAATAAGCCAGTCACAAAAGGACAAATATTGTATCATTTCACTTACCTGAGTCACTTAGTGTAATCAAATTCAAAGAGAACGAAAGTAGAATGGTGGTTACCAGGAGCTGGGGGAAAGGGAAAATTAGGAGTTAGTGTTTAACGGAGACAGTTTTAGTTGGAGAATAAAAAAAGTTTTGGAGCTGGATGGTGGTGATGGTTGCACAACAATGTGAATATACTTAATGCTACAGAACTGTACACTTAAAAATGGTTAAAGAAGTGCATTTTATATTATGTATATTTAACCAGATTAAAAATGCGAAGCCAGCATAGAAACAGAATATATTTTATAGAGTTTAGTGATGCTATTTTACATCCTTGCATATACTTACAATTTCAAGAGCCCTAATTTCAGATAAGGTCATCCAAGACTTCCCAATGTAGAGTAAAAGAAAGCTAAAAACAATCCCCATCGTCAACCAGATTTGTTAGGAAAAAATTATAAAATTAGCTAATTTTGTTTATCATTATTACTGTATTCTTATTTCTACTAATAAAAGTATGCAAAAGCACCACTTAGTAAATCAACATTGCATCGTTATATAGCCCATATATGTAAAACGTTAAAGAAAATAAAACAAAAAAGAATAGGATTTAATTCAAATAATGCTGCCTAGACTTCCTTATCTTATAGCAGTTGTTTTTTCTAATAGTAATTCAGTACTTCAAATAAATCATCTAACCTCTGTTTATATTTGCATTTAATGAGATACTATAGAAACTTGATTTAATGACAGACTATCACAAGATCAAGAAGCTTCTTCTGGGGGCTATTTCTTTTTAAGTTTTTTCTAAACTACCCAAGAGGCAAAACTGGTACTCCATAAATCATATAATTTACTTTTAGAAGAGTAAAAAACATATGTTGGGCATGAAATATTAGCTACAGTATTAGCTAAATAAATTAAACATGGAATAAAGGTTTGCTCTTAAAAAAATATTTACAAGAAGATCTTGATATTTGTTTTCCTCAAGCGAAACATTCTAATAAAGAATTCCCTTTTGAGGGAAAATAGAGAAACACTGAAGGGCCTTAAGCATCTTTTGCAAAGCTATAACCTTCACAGCTTCTCTTCAAATGTATCTGTGTGTCGACAGGCTCCCAGGGTGCCCATGGATATAGGTGGCTGAGATTCCTGACTGCATATCAGAGGTTCTCAGTGGAACCCTTCCCCCTTCTAGTGCCTGTATACAAGCATAAACTGCAGTTAGCTATCTTAACCCCAAACTGGAATAACAAAAGATGTCATCCTAAGTGATGCAGTTCCTCTGGGTATCTGGTTTAATTAATTCTCAGATTGATGCATTTGCTGAGCTCTAAGAATATTCCATACTTATAGAATTCTAAAGAACCTAGAAATATAAAAAAGAAAGAGAGGCAAAGAGAGGAAAAGTGAGAGAGAGAGGAGAAAATGCATGGCCACTTTTGTTATTGTAGCTAAACATCAGAATTATTTTTTGTTAATCTAATTAAAATTAGAGATATTATTTAACATTTGTATATTCAACACAAATTTAGAATCATGAAAAAGAAATTTAATTTGATGAAATGTTTGAGTTGACGTGAATTCCCAATATGTCATTTTAAATAAAGCATTAGAAGGTGAAGCATATGATATAGAAAATTTTATCCCACGTTGAGCACAATTTCAGAGTTGTATTGAAGTTAAGCCCAGCATCTGAGAGGCCTTCTAACACTTATGCTGGCTTGTTAAGTACATTTGGCAAGAATTGATTTTCCTAGCATCATATGTCCAGCATGGTGAGAATTTCAGAATTCCAACATTTCCTGCACGATTTGGGCAAATAATTTATATTTCTAAGACTCAATATTCTTATCTGTAAAATAGGAATAATAATAGTAGCTAGTTTTTCACTTCCTACAGTGTGATGTATATCAAACGAATTATAGCATTTGGCATATAGTAATTTCTCAATGAATAATTACCATTGTTTTTAGCACAAGCAGGAGAATTGGGTTATAATGATGATGATGCTGTTACTCTCCTCATGCTAGATTGTGGGTGAAAACAAGTTATGTAAAGCATTTAAGTTCCTCTAGAAGAAGGTGTTTCCAAGTTAGGATACTATTTTCAGATTAAAATATTTTATACTCAGGTCAAAAAATATTGTGCATGAGTGTTCTAATATCAGAATTCATAAATGAGCTTGAGCAAAAAGGATGGGGAAATGATATAAGGCCTTGCTGCTACATAAGAGAGATTTGTTGGAAGTCTTTCAGCTTTACTGGTATTTGAAAGGGTTAGAAATTCTAAGAAAGAACCTAAAGGCAGGATTGACCCTGATGAGTATGTGAGGAAAATGGAGTCCACCATTGTTCAGAACAGACCAATCAGTCAAAGTAATATTTAAGGAAATGTTTTTAAGAAAGAGAACATGAAATTAGGAAGATGGAGGATGTAATTATTATAATAATCTAGGCACAAGATGATAAGCCTTAAGAATGGTGTTTTGTTGAATGGGGACAATAGTTTGAAGAGCCATTTCTTATTAAGTCTAGACAGGATTTTACATTTTGGATCAGTGGCATATGGTGGTAAGAAGGTTAATATCCTAAATACACTGGCACTTTTATTCTCAATCAAAACACTTTATTCACATAACTCATAACTATCTGCACTTGATTTAGTGCTGAAATGCCAAACTGGAACTTAAGAAAAATAACTTAATGTCAGAATTGCAAGAGGCTTAAATTGAAAACAATGATCCAATTCAACTCATCATTACTGAAATAAGAAAAATCAAGACACAAAATATACAATTACATGAACATTTGCTTCTCTCCTAGGAACTGAAAATTGTTAAGTTGCTGAGCGAGGGACAGAAAAGTATGTGGTACCATGAACCCAGGCAAAAGCCCACTGTTCAGAGGAACAGGTAGGAGCAGACACATCAGCCTTCAGAGAAACTCAAGAAAACATGTCACTCTCTCTTCCTCTGGCCTTGGTCCAGGCAAAGGAATGCTGCTTCTGGGAGGTGTGGAAGCAAAATACTTCTGTACCATCAGAGGGCTGGAATATTTGGGGGCCAAGGATCCTGAGCTAATGAATGCAGAGATGACTACTTCTGTGGAGGGTGAAAAAACCTTAGCCAGTAGTCTCAGACAAAGATACAGGGCTCCTAATGAAAGAAAAGTAAAATCTTTTGCCCCTATGTGTGGGGTAGGGCACTTGCAATGCTACAAAGCAGAGGCTTGTTACCACTGAGGATAGATGAGGGGCAAGAAATTATTTCTTACAAAGTCCTAATATAGATAAAAGGCATAGGTTAGCTCCCACAGGCATGAGAGTTAGGAAGTGCTGGGAATGCACTCCCATCTGAATTTGACACTGAGTGCCACGAGTTATCCTTCTGCCTCCAACATGAATTTTGTGCCTGGTTATAAGCCATGGTGTTCTATGGCTAGAAGAGTAGCAAGAACGTGAAGAGATCCTCTGTGTGACACAGGTGTACAGAGATTGCTAAAAGCTAAGGGTGCAACAAGAGTAATGACATATATCCTCCAGAGCTTCAGGCCCCACAATGGGTACAAGATAACAGCAGCCTACTGCTGGGTGAATTTTAATGACAGCTCACTGAATGTTACAATGACCACAGCAAAGACAAACCCATGTCAAGGATTAAATATAGTCACTCAACCCTTGCCCTCACCCATACTGGCAGCATGACAACAGTAACAACAACAATGAAACAAAAATAATAATGATAAAAATGAAGACTCTGGGCATAAATGATAATCTGTGACTTACTATTTTTTATACCTGATGCTTTGCATTCCTTTAGAAATTAGAAGACTCATTTAAAAGTAAGTCAAAACAAATATTGTCAACAGATAAGGAAATCAACAGAATTGGAGATAACCTAGCTGTTGGAACTCACATGCCAATACTTTAAAATAATAATTATTAAAATGTCACAGGAGCTAATGAAAATAACAGACAATATTCATGGGAAAACAGGGAATTGCCCACAGAAATTGAAAAAATAAATAGGTCCAAAGCAAATGCTGGAAATCGATGAAAATATGATGGCAGAGATGAAGAATTACATCTGCAAATTCATTAAAAAACTAGTCAGAACAGAAGAAAAAAATCAGTAAATTTTATAATAGGTCAATCCAGTTTATTGAAACTGAAACTTAAAGGAAAAAAGCAAGACAAAACAAAGCAAACAAACAAAAAACCCCAGAAATTCTAAGAAGTGAGTGATAAAATAGACTAAAATATGTTTTGTTGAAATCCTGAAGGAGAAAACACAGAATGGGGCAGAAAAAAATTTGAAGAGATGACTGAGAATTTTCAACATTATTGAAAAGTAAACAAATTATATATACAATAAATTCAGAGGGGCCTCATGAAGGATTAATACGGAAATTAAACACACCAAGAATAATGATAGTTAAACTGCTAAAAACTAAAGATTAAAAAATATCTTGAATTTAGCCACAGCCAAAAGGGGATGTCATCTAGAAGTAAACAAAATCAAAATAACCTGCTTATCAGCAAATACACAAGTCAGAGCCAATGATGTAAAATCTTAAAAGAACTGAAAGAAAAAAGTCAACCCAGAATTCTATACCCATTGAGTATATAGCTCAAAAATAACAATGAAATGAAGACATTTCAGACATTAAATGTTGCAAGAGTTCATTGCCAACAGGTTTGCACTAAAATAAATGTTACAGGAATTCTTAAGGCAAATGGAATATGGAAACAAATGAAAATTGAATCTGAATAAAGAAATCAAGAGCACAAGAAAGGATAAAAAGCCCAATTCCTTTTCATTATTCTAAAGATAATTTATTGCCTAAGTAAAAATAGTAACTCTATATTGTAGAGTTTGAGAGAATATGCATGATAAAAATAGTAGAGCATATGAAAGAGAAGAAATAGAAATTATACTTGAAAGGCTTTTATAGTATATAGGAGTTGGAATAATATGAATTTTAGGTCACTGCAATAAGTTAAAATATATATTGAAATCTATAGAGAAACAAAAAAAATTTTTAAGTGGTATACATAGTATTATTTCTAGAGAATTTCTAGTTTTTATTTTTTAAAGTAGTTGTTTGCTTTTATATATGCAGTAAGATGATTTCTTAAATATCAATATTTTGAGAATTCATGATGATGACAAATTAGCTTCTTTTAATCTAAATAATGTTTTAATAATAAATATAAAAATAATTATTTAAAAACCCTATCCCATCAGCAGGGACAATATGTTAGAAGTAATCATTTTAGTATGGATTGTATTAAAGTTTTCTGTTATTTCCTTAGGTCATTTCAGTTAACTTCAGTCTTGCACATAATGTTGATCTGGGGCCACATAATAGTCATATAAAGGAGTGGCCAATATGGGCACTCTGAGGAGAGTTCTCAAACTAAAGAGTTCCTGAGAATGTGTGCTTTTAGTTAAATCCTGCTACAGTCTTCAAAAAGTGACACATTATTTTTTTCTCTGAAGATGAATTCCATAGGATTTGTAAAAAGACCTTGTATTTTGATCTCTTTTTCCTTTGTAACATTCATGAATATTTGAAACAAAGGCAGATGATTCAGTAGGTTCAAAATCTAAAATATTTTTCTGAGTGTCTGCATGTGTGTTGTCCTGCTCAATTTTCTTTGCCAGTATATTTTATTTTTAGTTCACATCACACCAAATTTCTTTACTTTTTAGCTTCCTGGTCAATAACTTCCCTAGAATTTTTATCACACTGAATCTCTCAGCATCATGATCAGTTACTTCAACCCTTAAGGATTTTTCCTGAATTAGTCATCCTTCAAAAGCACAGCATGATCTAGATGTTGTATTAGTCTAGGTTCTCCAGGGT
>NW_020172145.1:3694733-3699290 GCF_003031525.2 Neophocaena asiaeorientalis asiaeorientalis
AGGCCAGGAAGTTCCATGATCTCCTGTCTGTAAGCTAGAAGACCAGGTAAGCTGGTGGTATAACTCAGTCTGAGTTGAAGGCTTGAGAATCTGGGGAGCTGATGGTGAAAGACCCAATTTGAGTCCAGAAGACTTAAGAACGAGGAGTGCAGATGTCTGAGGGCAAGAGAAAAACTCAAGTAGAGAACAGCTTCTCATTTCTTCTGCCTTTTTGTTCTATTCAGACCTCAAGGGATTTGCTAATGCCCACCTTCATTAATGTGGGTAAAGACTCAGTCTACTGGTCAAATGCTCAACTCTTCCAGAAAAACCCGCACAGACATACCCAGAAAGAATGTTTACCAATTACTTGAGCATTTCTTAGCCCAGTCAAGTTGACATATACAACTGATCATCATAGATGTGTATGTGAATGTAAAATTAAGTAAAGTTCTGGCTAGAATATTAGTTCACTCTGTAAATTACTTTTCTATTATAGGGGTCACTTTTAAAGATTATTGGAATGAATTGATTAATTGTTTTAATAGTGGGAAATTATTAGCCCTAAAAAAGACATTACTTTGTTCACACCTAACAAATTTTAAAAACAAGACTTGAAAAGATCAAACTTTTTCTAAGTAACTTAAGTGCCTTATAAAACAGAGCTCAAGAATATTTATGGGTAAAAAAATATCTAACACTCAACAAGGTGAAATTCACCATGTCTGAAATCCAATAAGACATTTACCAGATTTATAATGAACAAGAAGAATATGGCCCATGATGAGAAAAAATCTATCCATCGAAACCAACTCTGCAGTAGCACAGGTTTTAGAAATATCAAACTAGGTCTGTTATGTCATTAGAACAGATATTACAACTGTATTCCAGTTTTCAAACTGCTAGAATGAAGAAAGATAAAACGTATTAAGTAGAGAATATATATTATTAAATATATTAATTATTATTATATTAATATAGTAAATTATATATTTAAAAAGACATTAATCAAACTTCTACAGATGAAAAATACAATGTTTGGGATGACAAATAAAATGACGGGAAACAGCAGATTAGACATTGAAGAAGAAAATATTTGGGATCTCTACTACCTAGCAAGAAAAACAATCAGAAATGAAACAATGACAGAAGGAAGACCCTCCCCTCAGGGAAATAGAAAAAAGAAAAATCCAGTTAACTGTAGTACAACTTTAAGTTGCAAAATATACAAGTAACTGAATTCTTTGAGAAAATATAGATGAGAGAGAGAAGAAAAACTCTAACCATAAGACATATGAATGATGCTACACGAAAAGACATCAAAATCAAATTGCTCAAAACCAGTAATAGAGAGACAATCTTAAAGGCAGCCAGAGAAAAATGGCACAGAATGTACAGAAGAACAAAGATAAAGATGAGAGTAGGTTTCCTGCTAGAAACAATAGAAATGTAAAGAAAATGGAGCAACATCTATAAAATAAAGAAAAAAATACATGTCAATTTAGTATTCTATACACAATAAAAATTTATTTTTTTAATGAAGGCAAAATGAAGACTATTTCAGGTATAAAAATATTGAAAAAAATCATTACCATTAAAAGAAATATTGAAAAAGTTTTCATGTAGTTGAAAATGACACCAGATGATTGTATGGATATGAGCAAGAAAACAAATAGCACAAGACATGGTAAATATATAATTGTTTTTATTATAATTTAGATGTCTTTAAAATATAATTATTTCAAAAAAATAAAAACTATATATGTAGAAATAAAGTGTATGGCCACAACAACACAAAGGTTATGAGGAGAGAAAGGGAAATATACTGTTATAATGTTTTTATATGTGGAACGGTTTACTATCACTTAAGGTTAAACTGAGGTAAGTTGTATTCTGTAAACCCTAAAGCAACCACAAAATTTTTTTTAAAGTTATTAGCTAATAAGCCAACAAAGGTGGTAAAACTGAATCATAAGAATACTCAACAAAAAAGAAATCAGAAGTAAAGTAAAATGGGAACAGAGAACTTACAGGACAGATAGAAAGCAAGTAGTAAACTGGTAGAATTAATCCTAATCGTATCAAACACCACATTAAAGGTAAATGATCTAAGTGTCCCAATTAAAAGGCAGAGATAGTCAGATTGTATAAAAAAGCAAGAACTGACTATATACTGCCTACAAGAAAGCCGCATCAAGTTGAAAAACTACATTAGGTCACATGTAAAAATATGGAAAATATGCCATGTTAACTGTAGTCACAAGAGAACTGAGTAGCTATATTAATATCAAGGTAAATTTCAGATCAAAGAACACTGCCAGGGATAAAAGTTATCTCATAATATTTAAGGGGTTAATTCAGCAAATAGACAAAGTGATCCTAAGCATTTATGCACTCAATAACAAATCTTCAAAATGTATGTAGAAAAATGAATAGTCCTTTCACAAATGCTGCTGGAACAATAAAATATTGCAAAAAAAAATAAATTTCAATCCAGACATCACATTATATACACAAAAAGACTCAAAGTGGGCAATACACCTAAATATAAAATTTTAAAGTTTAAAATATCTGTGAGAAAACATAGGATACAATTTTGTGACCTTGGAGTTAGGCAAATATTTCTTAGATTTGATATCAAAAGCACAATCCATAAAACACAGCTGATAAATTGAAGTTCATCAAAGTTAGTAGCTTCTGCTCTTTGAAAGAAAATGTAAGAAAATAAAAAGTCAAGTCACAGACTGGAGAAATATCTGCAAATCATATATATGATAAAGTACTTACGTATCAAGGATGTATAAAGAACTCTCAAAATATAGTAAGAAAATGAACAATCTAATAAAATAGGTAAAGATATATGGATGGCAAGTACATACATGGCAAGATGCTTAATATCATTAGTCATTTAGAGAAATGCAAATTAAAACCACAATGAAGGGCTTCTCTGGTGGCACAGTGGTTGAGAGCCCACCTGCCGATGCAGGGGACACTGGTTCATGCCCCGGTCTGGGAGGATCCCACGTGCCGCGGAGTGGCTGGGCCCAACACTTCAGAAGATGGTTTGTTAGTTTATTTTTTAATTAAACACATCCCTACCATTTATTAATCCGTTCCATTAGTGGAATGGAGGCATGTAATCATATGTCCGTCCATTCAAAGGCTTAAACGTAAATGTGCACAGCAGTTTTATTTATAATAAGCAAGAACTGGAAACAATCTGTATGTCCACTGACAGATAAATATGCTCTTGATAAGCACACTGTGGTATATGTATATAATGGAATAGTACTCAGCATTAAGAATAGAAATAATGATACATGTACAGACATAGCTTAATCTCAAAATAATTATGCTGAATGATCAAAACCAGTAAAAAATATATATATATATTTTATGATTCTATTTATATGGAAATGTAAACTCATATACGGTGACTAAATGTGGATCAGTAGTTGCCTGAGGATGGGGTGGGGATGGGCAGAAGAAAGGGAACAGAAAGGGAATGAGAAAACTAATAATATGTCGAAGACTTGTTCATGAATTTTTTATATCTGCTTTATGAATCAAATAATAACACATTGTACTGATAGTAATTATATAGAATATTGCCATATTTGCATGTAACTATAACTAACCCTGATCTTACACTAACTGGACATCTTAAGTCAATTATGACTTTGTGAATGAGGGAGGCATTGTGAAATTAAAAAATTGGAATAATAAGAAATAATGTAGAGGGCTTTTGATAAAAGAAATAATGGCACTTATTTTTTCCTTATTACCTGAACTATTGTAAAATCTCTTCTATTCTTTACAATTACCTCTGTTTGGAAATCAAATTTTTAAAATGCTGTTTAAAATGAAATAAATGCACTAACAGAAATTATTTTGCAAAAGAAATAATGGGCATTGTTGCTATTTCCTCTAACTATTGAGATATCATTTCTATACCTTTAAAATAAGCAGAGAATTGAATTGTTTTCAACTACATTTTTAAAAATAAAATATATTATGTCTTAAGTAGGTTTTAAAATATGACTTACCTATTTTAAAGTCTATATGCCAAATTGAAATAAACTATTCTTTAAAAGAGGTTATTTAATTAATCATATGGTTCCTAATTTCCTCTTAAAGAATTTAGTACTATCAAGTTGTAGTTAGTACAGTTAACTGCTGAGAAACATTATCAATCCTTTAGTGCATATATGTGGAATTTAGAAAAATGGTACAGGTGAACCTAGTTGCAAAGCAGATATAGAGACACAGATGTAGACAACAAACGTATGGACACCAATGTGGGAGGCGGGGTGGGATGGATCGGAGATTTGGATTGACGTATGTACACTACTATGTACGAAGTAGATGGCTGATGAGTGCCTATTGTATAGCACAGGAAAAAAAAAAAAAACAGAAGGTACAGTCTGCTTTCGGGACATATATTGTTAACCTTAAAGATGCATTCCAATATACATTAGGTGCACACAAATACTGTTTGATTCCATTTATACGAGTACCTAGAATAGTCAAATTCATAGAGTTTAAAAGTACATTCGTAGATGCCAGGGGCCGGGGGGG
>NW_020172145.1:3699331-3707673 GCF_003031525.2 Neophocaena asiaeorientalis asiaeorientalis
GGGGGTGGTGGGGAAGGGTAATGGGGATTTAGTGTTTAAATGAGACAGAGTTTCAGTATAGGAAGGTGAAAAATTTGGGAGATGGATGATGTCACCAGCTCACCATGAGTTGCACAACAATGTGAATGTACTTAGTGCCACTGAAGTGTACAGTTAAATATGGTTAAAATAGTATATTTTACATTATGTGACTTTTACCACAGAAAAAAACATTAAAAAAAAAACGACGACTTTACAAACCATATATACTGCAGTCCTATTTGTATCACTGGCTTTAAACCTCAGATAATTGATATTCCATGTTGTCAGCAAGCCTGTTTCACAAAATTATATTGTTATGCTTTGGATCTAGTCTCAGTTTTCCAAAAACCTGCATAGTTCAAAAAATACCTCATATTCTCTTCCCGGGTCATCTCTTTCATGTCCCTCTCCACCCTTGTCACTATCTGCACTGAGCAAACTGCCTAGGAACTCCCATTACCTTTATTATTTATTTATTTATTTATTGCGGTACGCGGGCCTCTCACTATTGTGGCCTCTCCCGTTGCGGAGCACAGGCTCCGGACGCGCAGGCTCAGTGGCCATGGCTCACGAGCCCAGCCGCTCCACGGCATGTGGGATCTTCCCGGACCGGGGCACAAACCCGTGTCCCCTGCATCGGCAGGCGGACTCTCAACCACTGCGCCACCAGGGAAGCCATCCCATTACCTTTAAAATGTGAAAACAAAATTGACTGAGGGAGGCAAGCCAGGGAAAGCCTGCTTTGATTGACCTATGACTGTGGTCAACAGCAGTCACCATGGAGCATAGCTTTCTGTATTCTGATAAAATTCTGAAAAAATATTGCAAGAACTCCTTCTTCCTGGAAATAAAAAACTTCCTAATAACTTAAGAAATTAGTTCATTTTAAAAAATTGCTATTAAATATGTTAAAATAATATGGATGTAAGTGAAAAATGTTATCATATAATCAGAAAACAGAGCTGATATATATACATTCACAATTCTCTCTCAATTTAGGAGATTGGAACTGACATATATACACTAATATGTAGAAAATAGATAACTAATAAGGACCTGCTATATAAAAAATAACTAAATTAAATTAAAAAATAAAAGTAATATTTAATATAAAATCTGTAAGTGAACTGCAATTATGCATATTAAGCTTGAATTTTATATTCTTATTTATGTATAAGTAGAAGAGATGCTAATTTAGAAAAAGCACTTCCACTCTGGTTAATTCTATAGATTAGGGAAAATGAGTGAAGTTAGTGTTAGTGAGGAAGAAATTTTTTTCTACCCTTTTATTCTGCCTAGAATTAAATTGACATGAGACACATTAAGAGGAGAAAATCAAACCGAATTTTAATAACATGTATACACGGGAGAGACCCAGGAAAACTGTGTAACTTGCCCAAATGGTGGAAACCCTCACCTTAAAAACCATTGTCAGCTAAAGACAAAAGAAGATATTGGGAGTGGTGGTTTGGGACTTCAGAGGGGAGGAAGGCAATTGGCATGGAGACATAAAAACAAATTTAGGTAAATAAATGTTTGCTGAGCCATGCAGAGTCAATGGGACACAGAATGGACTCTGATCTCTAGGCCCCTTCCCCCACTACACCTAGCTCATATTCTTTGCGGATATCTCTGGCGACGGCTCCATTCCAGGAATAGGCCCTCATTCTGAAATTTTCTTATGCAATTAGATGGAAGGTGTAAGCTTCTTCCTAAATCTTTAGGACCTTGATTGCTTTCAGCTCAAAATAATCCTCATGTCAAAGAGACATTTGGGGGTAAGAAGTTTCCCTCCCCTACAACCAGTCTATTTCTGCACCTCAGGTACATGAGAACGAAGGAATGTGTTTAATTATGCTTGGATGAAACTGAAATGTAGGAGTTCCATGAATGGCATACAATGGATTTGACAACTAAGAGATGAGATTCATCATTAAAACCAGACTTGGGAGGAACTATCTCACTACATTACATCCTTTAATTCCTGAACATTTGGGCATTCATGAGTTCAATCCCAAAGAACCAACTAGGGGTATGCACTTATTCTTTACAGGAAGCTAAGGTTTTTCTGTCCACTGTTTCAGCTGACAAGTTCCTTTCTCCTTAATGAATGTAAGAGTTTTGTTCTTGATGTGACAATACTCTCCAGGGGTTAGCAATTCAGAAATAAAACATTTTGACTTTAAAAACAGTTCTACAAGAGTCCTGGGAGTAGAGAAAGCACTAGAGGCGAAGTGAAGCCACTGAGGGAAAAAGCTTAGCTGCTCTTCGGGGAGAAGCCCCAACTACTCCAGTATTGGGGAGAATGCCGACTTATCACTTTACAGCATCAGTTCAGTACCCCTGAGAGAGTACTAGTAAAACTTTGGGAATAAGTATTACTATTTTTGGCAGTTCTTCTAATATTTAGCATCCGCTGACTCTTAAAATGTATGTATGGCAATTACATTTCTTCAAGAAACTACTGACTTCTGTACTTAATACTCACCACTTATTTCAGAGAAAATGCAATTGAAAGTAGGAAAATAGGTTCCTGTCACCTTGGGAGATGACGTCTGAGGGCAGGAAAATGGGAGGACACCCAAGTCTTTGAACATTCTGGATGGTGTAATGGACCATGACAGTCTTTCTCAAACTTACAAACAAAGACGTTTGTTATTTTCACATTATCTGAAGGCTTTTTCCCTTAGAAATCCCAGGAGCCTCTCCACAGTAGCACTTCACTAATCATATAGAAAGCATGGGCATATAGGGAGAATAAATTCAGATATTAAATCTGAAGTAAATTCTCACTGAGGCACTTAGGAAAGACAAGCAGTTTGTGGAGAATTCCCAAAACACTACAACTGAGAGCAAATATGACTCTTACTCTGAATGCTTTGGAGACTAACAATGATCAGAATATTTTTTCTTCTATGCTCTCCCAGCTGCAAAAAGAAAATACAATTCTCAATATAGATCCCTTAAGTTTATATGTATTAAATAGCACAAATGAAAAGGAAGGAAATATATTACTGTTGTGATGTACTGTTGTGTGAAAACAATAAAAAAAAGAGTCAAGCCCTAGATAAAAAGAAAAAATGTGTTATATTTATTGGGGGTGGGTTTTGCAAATTTAATGTTGACAAATATTTCAATAAAATTCCCTCTAATTTCTAGACTCTTGTTAATATGAGTTCAAAGACTCATTTAATAAATGAGTAATACTAGTGAAAAAGAAAAAAAAAGGGATACCTTGAAAAAGAATTTGAATGAGATGGAATTTAATATTAAACCAACTATACATATTTATTCTCATTTTTTAAGAAAATGGATTTTAGCTACAGTATGAGAGATTTACTCTGAATTAAGAATATAACCCTCTATACAAGTATCAAATCATTGTATTGTAACCTAAAATATAATGTCATGTGTCAATTACATCTCAGTCTAAAAAATTTAAATGTATCCCTAAAATAAGGGTTGTCTAAAATAGCTTACTAGAATTTTATGTAGAGAAGTGTAGTAATAGGATGATGACCTTTAAAACAACAATAAATTCTAAACTTATTAAGAAAGAATTAACACAGAATGTTATTTGATGTGGCAAAGAGTGTAATGTGATGGCAATATGAAGTAATAAACAATATACGCATTTTTCTCTAGCTACATTCCTTTCATCTGGTGATTTTTTTTTTCTTCCTTTTTGGGCCATTTGGCATGAAGGCTTCTTTGCCCCAAAAGTCAGTAGCCAAAAAAGAATCAGAAAAAAAAATAAGCATCAAATATTAGACTTAGTTTAAAAGATAATTTCTTAACTATAAATATATTAAAGAGAAAAATTACGTCCTTTGTCCTGATTTCCTTCGTTTCAGCTAAGAAATAGCATATTCTTCTGGGCTATTGGGGAAATAAAAATCAAAAGCAAAGAAACAACAGACTTCATGGTATCAGAATTTTAGAAGAGAGGAATGAATTTCCTCTCCCCCTGAGAATTAGCTTCTCTGGGAATAGTGATAGGACTCTCAAAGAAGTGGCATCCACAGTAGACCTACACTTCAATCTCATGTGGATACATGGGAGATGAAATCTTACTATAATTATTGTTTGAGCCAGTCCAGCTTTCATTCAGCAGGACAAGGAATGATACACTGATGGTGTCAGAGGCAAAGAGGGTCAAAGACAACACTATTATTTTTTCCTGCAGACCTAGATTAGCAAAGGGGTTAGTACTAACATTATATACTCCAAGGATATAAATTCATAAGAAAGAATTAGAATATATCATCATATGAATGGATAAAGAAGATGACACACACACACATACACACACACAGTGGAATACTACTCAGCCATAAAAAAGTATGAAATTTTGGCATATGCAGCAGCATGGATGGACTTGGAGGGCATTATGCTAAGTGAAATATCAGACAGAGAAAGACAAATACTGTGTGATATCACTTATATGCGGAATCTAAAAAATACAACAAACTAGTGAATATAACAACAAAGGAGCAGGCTCAGAGATATAGAAAACAAATTAGTGGTTACTAGTGGGGAGATGGAAGAGGCAATATAGGGGTAGGGAAGTAAGAGATACAAACTATTAGGTATAAAGTAAGCTACAAGGATATACTGTACAACATGGGAATATAGTAAATATCTTCTAATAACTATAAATGAAATATAACCTGTAAAATTGTAAATCACTATATTATATACCTGTAACTTATAACTCAACCATACTTGAACAAATAGAAAAATATTATCATAGTGAAAGCAGATACAATGGACTATGGTAGACTATAAATTAAAGACCAAATAGGAATGCAAATACCAGTTTAGAGGGATAGCCATACTTGAGCATGATCTTATCCAGCCATGTGCCCACAATGTCACCCAAGCACCTGGAATTTAGAGACCTCCTTAAGTCAAAAACTGGGTAATAGGAATTCGAAATAGACTGAGTTTACTAAGAAAATTTTAAATCGACTAAGAAATCCTATGTTATTGAATTTATCATTATATAATGAGTTAAAGTACTCTATTTTTGGACAAAATACAGGCTTGAAACTTTTAAAAAGATAAAAGCTCTATTTCTACATAATTGAATTTATGACACAAGAAATCCATCAGCAAAGTATAGTGATAACAACACATTAAATAATGTAACTAATATTTACAGAATGTGCCAACTTCTAAAGAATTCATTTATATCGTTTTTGAAATAAACCATAAGACAAGTATCATGATTACATCCATTTTATATAGATGAGAAAACATTCTCAGAGAGGTAAAATATGTAATTATCCCAGACTACTAAGTAGACAGAGAAACAAGGTTTTGAGCTCAGGTAGTTTGACTTGAGACTGAATTCCTAAGCACCATGTTTTGTACTATTATAGATGAAGTGATATATTATGAACTAAAAATTAAGATAAAATAACAAGTGTAATTTGTAATACAGATGTAAATTATGTGGTGTTACTCTATTACATATAGGCATTTATAATAAACCACAATATTTTGAAACCTTGTTCAAGCTGTTTATATTTTTAATATACCTGGAGCCTTAGAAATAGAAGACAAGGTATCTTCTCCTGAACACTCAGGGCCCTTGTTTGTTCTCAGTATTTTTTTTTTTTTTCCTATAGTTTCATGAGATCAGGACCTTGAAATCACCTGGGTGTGGAGAGTGATTGGGATGAGAAAGCCATGGATGAATACTAGCTTGCTTGTTCATTTGTGTTTTCAGATCAAAAAACTGTTGAATAATAATTTTATTTCCTGTGATAAAAAACTGTGAAAAGTGTTAGCTTTGGGTAGAAGATATAGCTTCCCATTTTAGGAATTTAGCATTTGAGGTATCATTGATATATGTAAGTAGAATCATCCAGTCACAAATTAATGCAAAATTTCAAGTTCAGGAGAGCAAGGCATAGAGTTGAGAATAGATAAGGCAGTTCAGAGAAAAATACACAGTGTGTAAGGCTGAGGGGGTTAGGACAAAGTCCTCAGGAATAGGAATACTGGAGGAGTGGGCACATGAGGATAAGCTGTTAAAAGAGACTTAGAAGTTGAAAGCACAGAGGGAAGCTAGGAGAGAATGAAGACCCTGAAGTCAAGAGGTGAGAGAGCTTCAAGGACAGAGTATGCTGTTTCGTACACAAATCCTGAGAATTTGATTACAATAAGTATAGTGTGTTGCAATTACTGACATGTAGATCAATGGTGATTTTGTGAGACTAACTTCAGCTGATTTATGAGTACAAAAGAGAGAACTGAATATATGGGCTATTGAGTAGGAGATGGAGAAATAGATACAGAAATTTAGACAAAATCTATTATATTTTAAAAATACAAAATGAATGGTTTCAGTGTATTTTCCCAATTCTGAAATTTTGAACACTGACCATCAGATCACAAATTCATTTCCCAATGCTCCATGTGATCTCTGTTCTTCCTACTATTTGAAAAGAGGGTGAGGGTACCGTATTTATAAAATTGTGTTCCAGATTTCCTTCAGACTTAGTTAAGAAAATGACAAACATGGAATTTGACAGAGGACTGATTATTTGGTGAGTCGTAAAAGCAATCTTTTGCTAGAGGTGAAGATGGTAGTAAATTAATATCATTGGAGGCTTCCGGGAAGATGGCGGAAGAGTAAGACGTGGAGATCACCTTCCTCCCCACAGATAAACCAGAAATACATCTACACATGGAACAACTCCTACAGAACACCTACTGAACGCTGGCAGAAGACCTCAGACCTCCCAAACGGCAAGAAACGCCCCCATGTACCTGGAAGGGCAAAAGAAAAAAGAATAAACACAGACAAAAGAATAAGGACGGCACCTGCACCAGTGGGAGGGAGCTGTGAAGGAGGAAATGTTTCCACACACTAGGAAGCCCCTTCGTGGGCGGAGACTGCGGGTGGTGAAGGGGAAAAGCTTCGGAGCTACGGAGGAGAGCGCAGCCACAGGGGTGAGGAGGGCAAAGCAGAGAGATTCCCACACAGAGGATCAGGGCCAGCCAGCACTCACCAGCCCGACAGGCTTGTCTGCTCACCCGCCGGGGCGGGCGGGGCTGGGAGCTGAGGCTCCGGCTTCAGTTGGAGCGCAGGGAGAGGACTGGGGCTGGCGGCGTGAACACAGCCTGCAGGGGGGTAGGGCACCACGGCTAGCCGGGAGGGAGTCCAGGGAAAAGTCTGGACCTGCCGAAGAGGCAAGAGACTTTTTCTTACCTCTTTGTTTTCTGGTGCGCGAGGAGACGGGATTAAGAGCGCTGCTTAAAGGCTTCAGAGATGGGCGCAAGCCGCGGCTAAAAGCATGGACCCCAGAGACGGGCATGAGACGCTAAGGCTGCTGCTGCCGCCACCAAGAAGCCTGTGTGCGAGCACAGGTCACTATCCCCACTCCCCTTCCGGGGAGCCTGTGCAGCCCGCCATGGCCAGGGTCCTGGGATCCAGGGTCAACTCCTCCGGGAGAACGCACGGCACGCCTCAGGCTGCTGCAACGTCACGATGGCCTCTGCCGCCGCAGGCTCGCCCTGCACTCCCTGCCCCTCCCTCCCCCCCAGCCTGAGTGAGCCAGAGCCCCCGAATCAGCGGCTCCTTTAACCCCGTCCTGTCTGAGAGAAGAACAGACGCCCTCCAGTGACCTACATGCAAAGGCGGGGCCAAATCCAAAGCTGAGCCACTGTGAGCTGTGAGAACAAAGAAGAAAAAGGGAAATCTCTACCAGCAACCTCAGAAGCAGCGGATTAAAGCTTCACAATCAACTTGATGTACCCTGCAACTGTGGAATACATGAGTAGACAACCAATCATCCCAAATTAAGGAGGTGGACTTTGAGAGCAAGATTTATGATTTTTTCCTCTTTTTGTGAGTGTGTATGTGTATGCTTCTGTGTGAGATTTTGTCTGTATAGCTTTGCTTCCACCATTTGTCCTAGGGTTCTATCTGTCCGTTTTATTTTTTAATTTTTTTCTCTTAATAACTATTATTTTATTTTAATAACTTTATTATATTTTATCTTACTTTATTTTATTTTACTTTATCTCCTTTCTTTTTTTCCTTCCTTCCCTCCTTCCTTCCTTCCTCCATCCCTTCTTTCTTTCTTTCTCCCTTTCATTCTTCCTTCCTTCCTTTCTCTCTTTCTACTTCTACTAATTCTTTCTTTCTAATTCTTCTCCCTTTTATTCTGAGCCGTGTGGATGAAAGGCTCTTGGTGCTGCAGCCAGGAAGCAGTGCTGTGCCTCTGAGGAGGGAGAGCCAACTTCAGGACACTGGTCCACAAGACACCTCCCAGCTCCACATAATATCAAACGGCAAAAATCTCCCA
>NW_020172145.1:3707775-3709373 GCF_003031525.2 Neophocaena asiaeorientalis asiaeorientalis
CTAGAGACACATACAGACTGAAAGTAAGGGGATGGAAAAAGATATTCCATGCAAATGGAAACCAAAAGAAAGCTGGAGTAGCAATTCTCATATCAGACAAAATAGACTTTAAAATAAAGACTATTAGAAGAGAAAATGAAGGACACTACATAATGAGCAAGGGACTGATCCAAGAAAAAGATATAACAATTGTAATATTTATGCACCCAACATAGGAGCACCTCAATGCATAAGGCAAATACCATAAAAGGGCAAATCAAATACCATAAAAGGGGAAATCAAATACCATAAAAAATACCATAAAAGGGGAAATCAACAGATCATCCAAAATGAAAATAAATAAGGAGAGCAAGCTTTAAATGATACATTAAACAAGATGGACTTAATTGATATTTATAGGACACTCCATCCAAAAACAACAGAATACACATTTTTCTCAAGTGTTCAAGGAACATTCTCCAGGATAGATCATATCTTGGGTCACAAATCAAACCTTGGTAAATTTAAGAAGACTGAAATCGTATCAAGTATCTTTTCCGACCACAACGCTATGAGACTAGATATCAATTACAGGAAAAGATCTGTAAAAAATACAAACACATGGAGGCTAAACAATACACTACTTAGTAACGAACTGATCACTGAAGAAATCAAAGAGGAAATAAAAAAATACCTAGAAACAAATGACAATGGAGACATGACGACCCAAAATCTACGGGATGCAGCAAAAGCAGTTCTAAGAAGGAAGTTTATAGCAATACAATCCTACCTTAAGAAACAGGAAACATCTCGAATAAACAACCTAACCTTGCACCTAAAGCAATTAGAGAAAGAAGAACAAAAATACCCCAAAGTTAGCAGAAGGAAAGAAATAATAAAAATCAGATCAGAAATAAATGAAAAAGAAATGAAGGAAACGATAGCAAAGATCAATAAAACTAAAAGCTGGTTCTTTGAGAAGATAAACAAAATAGATAAACCACTAGCCAGACTCATCAAGAAAAAAAGGGAGAAGACTCAAATCAATAGAATTAGAAATGAAAAAGGAGAAGTAACAACTGACACTGCAGAAATAAAAAAAATCATGAGAGATTACTACAAGCAACTCTATGCCAATAAAATGGACAATCTGGAAGAAATGGACAAATTCTTAGAAATGCACAACCTGCCAAGACTGAATCAGGAAGAAATAGAAAATATGAACAGACCAATCACAAGCACTGAAATTGAAACTGTGATTAAAAAAAATTGAGGCTCGGGCTTCCGTCGGAGCTGGTGTTGGTGGGGTTGGCGGCATGAAAACAGCCTGCAGGGGGTTAGTGCACCACGGCTAGCCGGGAGGGAGTCCGGGGAAAAGTCTGGACCTGCCGAAGAGGCAGGAGACTTTTTCTTCCTTCTTTGTTTCCTGGTGCGCAAGGAGAGGGGATTAAGAGCGCTGCTTAAAGGAGCTCCAGAGACGGGCGCAAGCCGCGGCTAAAAGCGTGGACCCCAGAGATGGGCATGAGACACTAAGGCTGCTGCTGCCACCTCCAAGAAGCCTGTGTGCGAGCACAGGTCACTATCCACACTCCCCTTCCGGGGAGCCTGTGCAGCCCGCC
>NW_020172145.1:3709606-3710277 GCF_003031525.2 Neophocaena asiaeorientalis asiaeorientalis
GAGCTGTGAGAACAAAGAAGAGAAAGGGAAATCTCTCCCAGCAGCCTCAGAAGCAGTGGATTAAAGCTCCATAATCAACTTGAGGTACCCTGCATCTGTGGAATACCTGAATAGACAACGAATCATCCCAAATTAAGGAGGTGGACTTTGGGAGCAAGATTTATGATTTTTTTCCCTTTTTCCTCTTTTTGTGAGTGTGTATGTGTATGCTTCTGTGTGAGATTTTGTCTGTATAGCTTTGCTTCCACCATTGGTCCTAGGGTTATATCCATCCGTGTGTTTTTTTTTTGTTGTTTTTTTAAATTTTCTTTCTTAATAATTATATTTTATTTTAATAACTATATATTTTATCTTTATTTTATTTTACTTTATCTTGTTTCTTTCTTTTTTTCTTCCTTCCCTCCTTCCTTCTTTCCTCCCTCCCTCCTTTCCTCCCTCCTTTATTTTCTTCTTTCTTTTTTTTTTTGCAGTACGTGGGCCTCTCACTGTGGTGGCCTCTCCCGTTGTGGAGCACAGGCTCCAGACGCGCAGGCTCAGTGGCCATGGCTCACGGGCCCAGCCGCACGCGGCATGTGGGATCTTCCCGGACCGGGGCACGAACCCGCATCCCCCGCAGGGAAGCCTACACAGTCCACTGAACCAACCTTAGCCAATGGGGACAGACACCAAAA
>NW_020172146.1:0-4954 GCF_003031525.2 Neophocaena asiaeorientalis asiaeorientalis
AATCCTAACCCTAAACCTTACCCGAAGCCTTACCTTAACCCAGGCCCAAATCCTAACCCGTACGCTTACACTCACCCGTACCCTAACACGTACGCTCACCCTAAACCGTTGTCATACCCTATCCTGTCCGCTAAACCGTCCCCATCCCGTAACCCTAACTCTAACCCTAACCCTAAACCTAACCCTTACCCAACGCTAACACTAACCAGTACCCTAAAATGTACCCTCCCCCGAAACCGTGGTCGTACCCTAACCTGTCCCCTAAACCGTCCCCGTCCCCTAACCCTAACTTTTACCCTAACCCTAACCCTTACCCGAAGCCTTAACCTAACCCGTCCCCTAATCCTAACCCTTTCCCCGTCCCTAACCCATACACTAAAAGGTACGCTCACCCTAATTCGTTGTCGTGCCCTAATCTGTCCCCTAAACCGTCCCCGTCCCCTAACCCTAACCCTAAACCTAACCCTAACCCTTACCCGAAGCCTTACTCTAACCCTTCCCCAAATCCTAAACCGTACGTTAACACTAAAACATACCCTAACACGTACACTCACCCTAAACCGTTTTCGTACCCTAAACTCTCCCCTAAACCGTCCCTGTCCCCTAACCCTAACCCTAGCCCTTACCCTAAGCCTTACTCTAACCCTTCCCCAAATCCTAGACCGTACGTTAACACTAACACATACCCTAACACGTACACTCCCCCTAAACCGTTTTCGTACCCTAAACTCTCCCCTAAACCGTCCCTGTCCCCTAACCCTAACCCTAGCCCTTACCCTAAGCCTTACTCTAACCCTTCCCCAAATCCTAGACCGTACGTTAACACTAACACATACCCTAACACGTACACTCCCCCTAAACCGTTTTCGTACCCTAAACTCTCCCCTAAACCGTCCCTGTCCCCTAACCCTAACCCTATCCCTAACACTAACACTTACCCGAAGCCTTACCCTAACCCGTCACCTAATCCTAACCCGTACGTTAACACTCACCCTTACCCTAACACGTACGGTCACCCTAAACCCTTGTCATACACTAACCTGTCCCCTAAACCGTCCCCGTCCCCTAAGCCTAACCCTAACCCTAACCCTAACCCTAACCCTTACCCGAAGCCTTACCCTAACCCGTCCCCTAATGCTAACACGTACGCTAACACTAACCCGTAACCTAACACGTACGCACCCCCTAAACTGTTGTTGTACCCTAAACTCTCCCGTAAACCGTCCCCATCCCCTAACGCTAAACCTCACCCTAACCCTTACCCGAAGCCTTACACTAACCCGTCGCATAATCCTAACCCGTACGCTAACACTAACCCGTACCCTAACACGTACGCTCACCCTAATCCGTTGTCATGCCCTACCCTGTCCCCTAAACCGTCCCTGTCCCCTAACCCTAACCCTCACCCTAACCCTTACCCGAAGCCTTACCCTAACCTGTCCCCTAAACCGTCCCCGTCCCATAAACCTAACCCAAATTCTAACCCTGACCCTAACCCTTACCCGAAGCCTTACCCTAACCTGTCCCCTAATCCTAATCCGTACGCTAACACTCACGCGTACCCTAACACGTATGCTCACCCTACATCGTTGTCGTACCCTAACCTGTCCCCTAATCCTAATCCGTACGCTAACACTCACGCGTACCCTAACACGTATGCTCACCCTACATCGTTGTCGTACCCTAATCTGTCCCCTAAACCGTCCCCGCCTCCTAAACCTTACCCTAACCCTAACCCTTACCCGAAGCCTTACCCTAACCTGTCCCCTAATCCTAATCCGTACGCTAACACTCACGCGTACCCTAACACGTATGCTCACCCTACATCGTTGTCGGACCCTAATCTGTCCCCTAAACCGTCCCCGCCTCCTAAACCTTACCCTAACCCTAACCCTTACCCGAAGCCTTACCCTAACCTGTCCCCTAATCCTAATCCGTACGCTAACACTCACGCGTACCCTAACACGTATGCTCACCCTACATCGTTGTCGGACCCTAATCTGTCCCCTAAACCGTCCCCGCCTCCTAAACCTTACCCTAACCCTAACCCTTACCCGAAGCCTTACCCTAACCTGTCCCCTAATCCTAATCCGTACGCTAACACTCACGCGTACCCTAACACGTATGCTCACCCTACATCGTTGTCGGACCCTAATCTGTCCCCTAAACCGTCCCCGCCTCCTAAACCTTACCCTAACCCTAACCCTTACCCGAAGCCTTACCCTAACCTGTCCCCTAATCCTAATCCGTACGCTAACACTCACGCGTACCCTAACACGTATGCTCACCCTACATCGTTGTCGGACCCTAATCTGTCCCCTAAACCGTCCCCGCCTCCTAAACCTTACCCTAACCCTAACCCTTACCCGAAGCCTTACCCTAACCTGTCCCCTAATCCTAATCCGTACGCTAACACTCACGCGTACCCTAACACGTATGCTCACCCTACATCGTTGTCGGACCCTAATCTGTCCCCTAAACCGTCCCCGCCTCCTAAACCTTACCCTAACCCTAACCCTTACCCGAAGCCTTACCCTAACCTGTCCCCTAATCCTAATCCGTACGCTAACACTCACGCGTACCCTAACACGTATGCTCACCCTACATCGTTGTCGGACCCTAATCTGTCCCCTAAACCGTCCCCGCCTCCTAAACCTTACCCTAACCCTAACCCTTACCCGAAGCCTTACCCTAACCTGTCCCCTAATCCTAATCCGTACGCTAACACTCACGCGTACCCTAACACGTATGCTCACCCTACATCGTTGTCGGACCCTAATCTGTCCCCTAAACCGTCCCCGCCTCCTAAACCTTACCCTAACCCTAACCCTTACCCGAAGCCTTACCCTAACCTGTCCCCTAATCCTAATCCGTACGCTAACACTCACGCGTACCCTAACACGTATGCTCACCCTACATCGTTGTCGGACCCTAATCTGTCCCCTAAACCGTCCCCGCCTCCTAAACCTTACCCTAACCCTAACCCTTACCCGAAGCCTTACCCTAACCTGTCCCCTAATCCTAATCCGTACGCTAACACTCACGCGTACCCTAACACGTATGCTCACCCTACATCGTTGTCGGACCCTAATCTGTCCCCTAAACCGTCCCCGCCTCCTAAACCTTACCCTAACCCTAACCCTTACCCGAAGCCTTACCCTAACCTGTCCCCTAATCCTAACCCGTACGCTAACACTAAGCCGTGCCCGAAAACGTACGCTCACCTTAAAGCGTTGTCGTACCCTAACCTGTCCCCTAACCCGTCCCCGTCTCCTAAACCTTACCCTAACCCTAACCCTGACCTGAAGCCTTACCCTCAACCGTCCCCTAAATCTAACCAGTACGCTAACACTAACCTGTACCCTAACATGTACGCTCACCCTAAACTGTTGTCGTACCCTAACCTGTCCCCTAACCCGTCCCCGTCTCCTAAACCTTACCCTAACCCTAACCCTTACCTGAAGCCTTACCCTCAACCGTCCCCTAAATCTAACCAGTACGCTAACACTAACCTGTACCCTAACATTTACGCTCACCCTAAACTGTTGTCGTACACTAACCTGTCCCCTAAACCGTCCCTTTCCCCTAACTCTAACCCTAACCCTACTCTTAACCCTAACCCTTACCCAAAGCCTTACCCTAACCCGTCCCCTAATCCTAACCCGTACGCTAACACTAACCCGTACCCTAACACGTACGCTCACCCTAAACTGTTGTCGTACCCTAACCTGTCCCCTAAACCGTCCCTTACCCCTAACCCTAACCCTACTCTTAACCCTAACCCTTACCCGAAGCCTTACCCTAAACCATCCCTTAATCCTAACCGGTACGCTAGCACTAACCCGTACCCTAACACTTATGCTCTACCTAAACCGTTGTCGTACCCTAAACTGTCCCCTAAACCGTCCCCGTCCCCTAACCCTAACCCTAAACCTGACCGTTACCCGAAGCCTTACCCTAACCTGTCCCCAAATCATAATTCGTACGCTAACACTAACCCGTACCCTAACACGTAGGCTCACCCTAAAACGTTGTCGTACACTAACCTGTCCCCTAAACCATCCCTGTCCCCTAACCCTAACCCTAAACCTAACCCTTACCCGAAGCCTTACCCTAACCTGTCCCCAAATCATAATTCGTACGCTAACACTAACCCGTACCCTAACACGTAGGCTCACCCTAAAACGTTGTCGTACACTAACCTGTCCCCTAAACCATCCCTGTCCCCTAACCCTAACCCTAAACCTAACCCTTACCCGAAGCCTTACCCTAACCTGTCCCCAAATCATAATTCGTACGCTAACACTAACCCGTACCCTAACACGTAGGCTCACCCTAAAACGTTGTCGTACACTAACCTGTCCCCTAAACCATCCCTGTCCCCTAACCCTAACCCTAAACCTAACCCTTACCCGAAGCCTTACCCTAACCTGTCCCCAAATCATAATTCGTACGCTAACACTAACCCGTACCCTAACACGTAGGCTCACCCTAAAACGTTGTCGTACACTAACCTGTCCCCTAAACCATCCCTGTCCCCTAACCCTAACCCTAAACCTAACCCTTACCCGAAGCCTTACCCTAACCCGTCCCCTAATCCTAACGCGTACGCTAACACTAAACCTTGCCCTTACTGCTACGCTCACCCTAAACCGTTGCGTAAACTAACTTGTCGCCTAAACTTTCCCCGTCCCCTGACCCTAACCCTAACCCTACCCCTAACCTTAACCCTTACCCGAAGCCTTACCCTAACCCGTCCCCTAATCCTAACGCGTACGCTAACACTAAACCTTGCCCTTACTGGTACGCTCACCCTAAACCGTTGCGTAAACTAACTTGTCTCCTAAACTTTCCCCGTCCCCTGACCCTAACCCTAACCCTAACCCTAACCCTAATCCTTACCCAAAGCCTTACCCTAACCCGTCCACTAATCCTAACGCGTACGCTAAAACTA
>NW_020172146.1:5220-5946 GCF_003031525.2 Neophocaena asiaeorientalis asiaeorientalis
CTTACCCGAAGCCTTACCCTAATCCGTCCCCTAATCCTAACATGTACGCTAACACTAACCCGTACCCTAAAACTTACGCTAACCGTAAACCGTTTTGTACCCTAACGTGTTCCCTAAAACGTCCCCGTCACCTAACCCTAACCCTAACCCTTACTCGAAGCCTTACCCTAACCCGTCCCCTAATCCTAATCCTAACCCTAACCCTAACCCTTACTCGAAGCCTTACCCTAACCCGTCCCCTAATCCTAATCCTAACCCTAACCCTAACCCTTACTCGAAGCCTTACCCTAACCCGTCCCCTAATCCTAATCCTAACCCTAACCCTAACCCTTACTCGAAGCCTTACCCTAACCCGTCCCCTAATCCTAATCCTAACCCTAACCCTAACCCTTACTCGAAGCCTTACCCTAACCCGTCCCCTAATCCTAACACGTACGCTCACCCTAAACCGTTGTCGTACCCTAACCTGTCCCCTAAACCATGCCCGGCCCCTAACCCTAACCCTAACCCTAACCCAAACCGTACACCTTACCCGAAGCTTTACACTAACCCGTCCCCTAATCCTAACCCGTACGCTAACACTAACCCGTACCTTAACACGTACGCTCACCCTAAAACGTTGTCGTAACCTAACGAGGTACGCCCACCCTAAACCGTTGTTGTACCCTAACCTGTCCCTGAAAATGTCCCCGTCCCCTAATTCTAACCCTAACCCTAAACCTAGCT
>NW_020172147.1:0-35404 GCF_003031525.2 Neophocaena asiaeorientalis asiaeorientalis
GTGTTGGTGATTAAATTAAAATTGTAGGTTTTAGAGTTGGAGGTGATCTTGCTGGTTCTCACAACTACAGCAAAACTCTCTGTACTGTAGCATCCCTGACAGATGATCAAGTCTGGGCTTGAAAAACTGTGTATGAAAGGCCCTAACCAAGGCAACTTCATAGCTTTCTTCAAGCAGATCACAACCTTCCATGGGAGTTTGCTGCCTATTATTCAGCTGTAATTAGGAGAAAACGGTTTGATTTACCCAGAAGCATCTTCTCTCAGTCTCCTTGTTCTAGTTCCTAGAGAATAGACAGGACAGAGTTTCCTCTAAATTACATCCTTTTGGAATCCTTTTGGCTTTGCAGTCCTGCTTGTAACAAAATAAGCACCATGCTAATGCAAAATTCCCCTTGTCTGCCACTTGTTACTACATTCCTTGTTAGTGTTTAGAAATAATTTGTCTTAATGTTCCACATTATAATTGATGGAGTACAGAAATAAAAGAGATCTTGGGATTATGTCAGAAGCAATCAGACAGATATTTTAACTTACCCTTTTAATGTTTTTAATGCTGACACTGTGAGGAATTGAGCAGTATAATCACTGCGTTATTGCCATTGCTGAAAAAATGTATTTATGATGAAATTTATGGTTACTTTGAAAGCATTAGCTGATGGGGGAATTGTCAGCTACATCTTAGAGCTCTGAGCATTTCTCAAAAATTTGTGATATGAAACAGCTCTGCCTTTTCTTGTATTTCTGTTATGTTCAACTACTTCACAAAAAGCATTCTTAATATTCCTGAAATAATGATGGGCTTAGTTGAGATTCTTTTGGGTCCTAAGGGACTAACATGTGTGCATAATAGTGTAGAGTTACACAGAGCCTGGATGTTTGGCTCCAGACTGAAAGCCCCATGGAGTCGTTTTTTCACATCTGTTCACCGATGTGTATGAATGGGAGAAAACCAAAGTTCTTGTTTGTTTGATCAAGGGGAGCCACACTCCTTTTACTTTTGCTGAGACAAACAAGTAAAGAGGTGTAAAATATCTGAAAAGAGCCTCTTAAGGCTTGGTAGAATGCTTAAGTAGGATGTAGAGAATATACAACAAAAAGAAAAGCAAGTGAGTTCTGCTGGCAAACTTTTTCAAGCATAGCTAACAAAATAATAATAGTAGTAACAACAATAGTAAGATTGATTTTAAAAGACTTAAGAGTGGCATGGATTCCTAACCACTCTACATGTATTAACTCCACGACACAACTCTGTAAAATGGGTGAGGTTATTAAGCCCTTGTTTTTCAAAGAGGAAGTGAAACACAAAGAAGTACCACTCCTGAAATCCCACCACTAATAAGTGGTGGAGCTGGGGAAAAATTATCCAGGCAAATTAATTTCAGAGTTAGTGCTCTTAACCAGTAGGTTATGTCCCACAGGTAATATTTGCACATTGTGAAATCACTTTACAAATACTATTTTTACCCCTAAAGTACACAGGGAATACCCAGGGAAATTGGCATTATTTTTATATCTTTGCCAATAATCTGTTAACTTTTGGCAGTTCAGTATCCTTCCCCAACTTCTTAAAAATTCAGCTTACAATCCAAAAAAATAAGGGCTAGTGAAAATATATGTCTTGTAAATCCAGTTCAAGAGAGCAACTAAACTAAGGCCTCCAAGGATGTAAAAGAGAAAGCAAAAGAAAAGAAGAGACAAGAAGCCCAAACCTTATGATTAAGCTCCACATTGTTAGGTAAAGGGGCATTTAATTAATGCTTCTTTAATACCTTGTGCACAGAGGCATGGCTCTACAGAAGCCAAGGAGTCTCCCTTTCATCACTGACTCATGGTATGCTTCTGGCAGGGTCACTTCCTTCTTTGAGTCTCAAAGCTTTTCATTAGTACAGTGAAGGAAATAGAACAAGGTTAGCTCTCACAAGCCAGCTCTCATGTTCTCTCATGTTACCTGTGAGTCTAGGTAAGTGCCGAATGTCTTTAACATGACAGATTATATTTTTTCTTAACCATTTCTCTTTTCCTGATTTCTACGTAATTTCTAATACATAGTAGAATAGTAGAAAAGAAAACATACCACACTGAAAAGTAATTAATACACTAACTTTCCATTCTCATTTCACTGCCAAGTCAGCCAAATGCCTTCTGTAGAATTCTGATGCAGACCATGAAAACACACTGTAAGTGTTCTAAAGTCTTTTCCATATTTGGTAGTCCTGTGATTTCCTTTGGCAGAACTATCTTGGACTGTCATCTGAAAATCTATCAAAAAGAAATTAAGTAATAGGAATTCATATCAATGGTATTGGAGAAAAAAATCCTTGAACTTATCTTACTGAGGGAACCTTCATTCATGTACAAAATCAACAAGGAGGTTTAAACTTTAAAGGCAACATATTCCCATGAATATAAGGGAGAACATAACACAAATATTATACAATGCTAACATTATGTACATACACATATATACAGGTGGTCTTGAAATATATTCCCAGATATTGATTGGATTAAAGTTTGGGGCATTTAAGCATTTTTTCTCATAGAGAACATTATTCTTTAAGGCAAATACAGACATACACAGACACACATATCTGCCCTGCTGGACTCTCACAGTTTCAGTTGATTCCAGTCATGTCCCCAGTTCATTTCCCCATATATTTATTCTCAGATTAGATTTTTGAACAGGTATTCCTCTCTTTAGAAATACCTGTGCCATGACCGCAGAGTAATCATATTTCTTTTTGGCATTTGGTGGCATATGATGGGGAAAGTAATGAGTTGTATGACAGAAGAGGTACAAGGTGAACCTTAGAGTAACTAAGACTTTATGCATAGTTCTTAATCCCAAAAGGAAAAGAGAAAGATAGCAGCAAAAGTCATTGGAATAAAGGACCTCTGAGATGAATCAGCATTAGGATAATTCATTGGTTACTGACTGTCCAGTCAGTTTAGGTTATAAAGTGTTCCTGAGTGACTGCATCACTTTAAGAAAAGATCTACCTAACCATAGCTTTCTTTTGCTGGAATTAGTTTATATGGCAGTAATATGCATAGAGCCCTCTATTATTTATTATATCAAAATAATAATGGTAAGAGCCTGTTATTTTAGTAGTTCTGTTTTTTGGTCATATAGTTTAGACTAACTCATATTGTTTAAATGTGAAACCAAGAAGAAAAACAGTTTTGTTTTGTTTTTTTTAACCTGGTCAAGGAACCCAAATCACCTAATTCAGAAATGTTTCTAACTTGGCATCTGCTTTGAATATATCACAACCAGAGAAAGTTCATTGTCTCAGAAAGTGACAGCCTTGTATTTGTGTAGCATAAAAAAGAAGATACATGCTAGATAAGATACATACCCCTTATCATGGTCATGCCACATATAGTGTAGCACTATTCCTGCTGGGTTCAAACATTGTGATCCAGAGCCTGCCATTGCCTATTATCAGGAGCAGGAAAGCATAAGAACCATATGTGTTTGCCCTTAAGTTGGTCTACAACACAGAGACTGTCAAGGGGCATGAAGCCGTGTCCCCTGCATCGACAGGTGGACTCTCAACCACGACACCACCAGGGAAGCCCTTCTGTGCTCTTTTGAGCATGCTTAGATGGAGCCTACCATCAGTGTGGTGGGACTTCACTTTGCTTCAAGTGTGTCCAAGTAGAAGTGTGAAATTAACAAATACTAACCAAATTTGTGGCTGTCCAAACTAGGAAAATAGTTAAAGAATCAGGACATGAAGAATCAGGCAAATACTCATTTGGCATCAACCCAATAAAAAAGCTTCTTGGCGAGAAAAAGGTTGCCAAAGATGAAAGCCCAGAATAGTGCTACTTTAGCCTAACCACAGTGTCAAAGCAAATGACACACATACACACAAACGCAAAAGGAAGCCCTCTTCACACTAATGCCCCCAAATCCTTTATGGGGCTTCAAATTGAGCAGATTAGGTAGGTTGATGGTTGTCCTTTACAGATAGGATCCACCTAACAAAACTGGTTACTAACAGAATATCTCTGTTTTGTCATTTAATAGACATCCCAAACTTAATATACCTTGCAATCAAATATACACATAGTCACTCATACTTTTCCTATAGACTTTCCAAAACAGAAAAGCGCAGCTCCATTCTTCCTGGTGCTCAGTTACAAAATGTGCTTTATCTTTGACGTTTTTCTTTCTCTCTCCTTTCACATCCAATACACAAGCAAAATGTGTCAGCCCAATCTTTGAAATAGAACCAGAATTTGACAGTTTCTCGATTTTTCCACTGTTACCACTCAGGATTAAGATTTTGTTGTCTGTCATCTTAATTATTATCCCTCTGAACTGTGTCCTTAACACAGTGGCTGGAGAAACCTTTGAGAATCTAAGTCAGAAGAATTATGTGACTTCAGGGTCTTCCCCTTCATCATAGTTGAAGCTGAAGTTCTTAAAATGCTGGAAATTTGCTACATGATTACCTTCCACATTATATATTTGATCTCATCTCCTCCACCTCTACTCCTTGCTCACCCTTTTCCAAACACCTTATACTCTTTAGTCCTTGATGTTCAACAAGTATAGTAGGTAGACATTTTCAATTGCTGTTCCCTTTACCTGAATTGCTGTTCTCTTTACTATCTACAGTACTCATCCACTCACTCTTTACTATCTACAGTACTCATCCGCTCACTCTTTTCTCAAATATCACCATCTCCATTATGAGGCCTTGCTTGGATTCCCTGTAATAACCTACAGCCCCACTAATACACCCTACCTCCTTAGAAGCCTCCCTTCTGCTGTAGAATCTGTTGAATGAATGAATAGAGTGAGCTATGTCTAATTTCCAAAAAAATAAACGTCAACCATAAACACTTGTTGAGAGACGGGTTTGGGGTATAAAGAATAAAAGAAGTGTAAATTCAGGCCTTACCATTCACCATCCATTCCCTCAGGGTTCTGCTATGGTGTATCTTTGAATAAAAAGCACAATTTGAGGGCTTCCCTGGTGGCGCAGTTGCTGGGAGTCCGTCTGCTGATGCAGCAGACACGGGCTCGTGGCCCGGTCCGGGAAGTTCCCACATGCCACGGAGCGGCTGGGCCCGTGAGCCATGGCCGCTGAGCCTGCACGTCCAGAGTCTGTGCTCCGCAATGGGAGAGGCCACAACAGTGAGAGGCCTGCGTACCACACACACACAAAAAAGCACAATTTGCTAAGACTAATTAATTGCTTAAATTAGTTAGAATCCCAAACACTTTATAGTAGAAATGTGAGAAAAATTGTGTCAGAGATTCTCAACAAAGCGTTAGCAAATTGAAGCCAAAAAAGTATAAAAACAATTATATACCATGAACAAACGGGATTTGTGTCAGGTATGTAAGGCTGGTTCAACACTTCAAAATTAATTAATACAATCCAACCAAGAGAAAAAAAGGGAAAAAAAACATATAAATACATGCAGAAGAAGCATTTGGCAAAATCCAGCATGCACTCATGAGAAAATCTCTCAGTAAACTAGGAATAGAGAGGGACTTTCTTAATTTGATAAATATGATCTACAAAAAAACCAATAGCTAACATCATACTTACTTGAGAGAAACTCAATGCTTTCCCACTAAGATTAAGCACAAGGCAAGGATGTCGTCCTTTATTATAACTTTTCAATATTGTGCTGCAAGTCCTTGCTAATGCAATAAGGCAAGAAAAGAAAATAAAAGGTGTACAGATTGAGAAGGAAGATATAAAGCTGTCTTTGTTCACAGGTGACATGATCATCTATGTAGAAAATCTTAAAGAGTTGACCCAAAACTCCTGTAACTAATAAGTGCTTATAGCAAGGTTGCAGTATCCAAGGTTAATATACAAAAGGCAATTGCTTTCCTATATACCAATAATGCTCAAGTTGAATAGGTTAAAAAAAAACCTACACTACTTACATTAGCATTGCCACAAATGTAATACTTCAGTATAAATCTAATAAAATATGTACAACCTCTATAGGAGGAACACTACAAAACCGTGATGAATGAAGTCAAAGAATAACTAAATAAATGGAGAGATATTGCATGTTCATGAATAGGAAGACTCGGTATTATCAAAATGTCAGTTCTTTCTGACTTAATCTATAGAAATTCAGTGCAATCCCAATCAAAATCCCAGCAAGTTATTTTATGGATATTGGCAAACTGATTCTAAAGTCCATATGAAGAGGCAAGAGATCCAGAATACCTATCACCTCATTGAAGGACAAAGTTGAAGGAATGACACTACCCAGCTTGAAGACTTATTATGAAGGTTCAGTAATCAAGTCAGGATGGTATTGGTGAAAGAACAAATAGATCAATGGAACAGAATAAAGAGCCCCAAAATAGACCCACATAAATACAATCAACTGATCTTTGGCAGAAGAACAAAGACAATACAATGGAGCAAAGATAGTCTTTTCATCAAATAGTGCTGAAACAACTGGATGTCCATAGTAAAAATAAAAATAAAAATCTAGACCCAGACTTTATATCCTTCATAAAAATTAACTCAACATGAACCACAGACCTAAATGTAAAACACAAAACTGTAAAACTCCCAGAAGATAACATAGGAGAAAACCTAGATGACCTTGGGTATGGCAATGACTTTTAAAATATAACACCAAAGGCACACTCCATGAAAGAAAGAATTGATAAGCTAGACTTCATTAAAATAGAAAATTTCTGCTCTGTGAAAATCACTGTCAAGATAATGAAAATACGAGCCCCAGAGTGGGAGAAAACATTTGTAAAAGGCACATCTTTTTAAGGTAAAGTGGCAACTTGCAAGCTTCTTACATGTGCAAGTGGTGTAATTTATTTTGGTATGTAGTGTGAGGTATAGACTTTAGTTTTAAATGGGTGTGTAGTTTTTTAGGCATCAATTTTAAAGATTATACCTTGACTTTGTCACAATCAAACTTCCCAGACATACTTAGAACTATTTGTGGATATTCTTTTCTGTTTAATTTGTATATGTGTTCATTCATGCAGTAATGCTACAATGTATGAATTGTAGTGGCTTTATGGTTGTTATATATAGCTGCCTGCTAATTAACAGATACTCAACTTCTAATAAAATTTAGGACTTGTACCTGAATGCCTCCAGATTATGTTCTTCATTCAGACTCTTTACTATTCACTCAATATAAATTCAGAGCTGATATACATTAAAAACTGAACTAAAGTGGCTAACATTTTTTCAGTTTTCATCTATATTCCTAGATTTAAAATATGAGAAAGTAGAAAATGCAACATTTTTTAAAACCTCTAATGACTCACATTTTCTATCTCTAATTGAAACAGAATACCCTGTGGAATATCTTTGCATCATTTACCCGGTTTCATTAATTCTGGCTGCTGAAGTTAATTTAAATTCACTCTGGTAAAATGAGAGCTCAGTATAAGGTTTTAGCATACTCAGTGAGACTTACAAATAGTCATCTGCTAGGTGGTAAACAGTCTTGTTTATTGCAAATAATCTTAGCCAATAAATGTTATTTATGCTCCATTTAAGAATATAGATGTTAATCTGAGATCACAAAACGATCTTTTTGTTAAAGCTAAAAGCAATTCTGCTTTGATTATTTGCAAATGCAAATATTACCCAACTTCTTTCTCCTTCTTTGATAGTTGTATAGAAATAAAACTAAATATAAGAATGTAAGTCAAACCCACTACAAATGAAACTGCACTATAGACCCACTATCTTCAGTGATTTCTGGATGATTTCTATGCTCAAACCTTCATTCTATCCTCTTTTCCTAAACACAATTGTTTTGTTTTGTTTTTTGGTTTTGAGTAACTTTTATTACACAAGAGATTCATATTCTTTATAGAGAAATCATGTAATCAAATAATCCAAAAATAGATTAAAAAGCAGCCATAATTCCACCTCTCAGATATATTATCACTGTATCTATTTTATAGTATAGCTTTCTTATATATTTTTTAACATCTTTATTGCAGTATAATTGCTTTACAATGTTGTGTTAGTCTCTGCTGTATAACAGTGCATCAGCTATATGTATGTATATATCCCCATATCCCCTCCTTTTTGCGTCTCCCTCCCACCCTCCCTATCCCACCCCTCTAGGTAGTCACAAAGCCCCGAGCTGATCTCCCTGTGCTATTTGGCTGCTTCCCACTACCTATCTATTTTACATTTGGTAGTGTATATATGTCCATGCCACTCTCTCACTTCGTCCCAGATTACCCTTCCCCCTCCCCATGTCCGTAAACAGAATTTTAAGAAGTTAGCCAAGATAAAATGAGAAACTGATTTAGACTTAGGTCCCAAATTTACAGCTTCAATGATTTAGGAAAATCCCTTGACAGCTATACTTAGCCTCAGTTTTCACATTTGTAAAAGGGTGAGGATTAAAAAAACTGATACTTCTGGAAATGCCTGTCATTCTGATTGGATATTTTTTAAATTTTAACTGAAATTTAAATGTATAAATTATAAAAAGAAGATGACAGAAAGGTCTATTATCATTTTATTACCCAGATAAACCCTGGTGGTCCACTGATAAGAAAAGTGGCTTCTCTAAGTAGTTTTCTTCATCCTGATTTCTGGACACTCCCTTCTTTAATCTGCTTTTGGAGGCAGCGGGTGACATTTTGGCAAGTTTTATTCAATTTCTTTATGCCTTGATTTTAGGAAAGAAGGATAGTAGCTGTGCTGAGCTCTGCCAGGTCAGGTAGAATTTTGGAGTATTCTTTTTCTCTCTCTTGTAGACAGCCACTGTCATTTAGTAAGCCATAAGCCTTCCTTTGTTTTGACTGTGGTTAGTGTGTTTGCTGGATTTCTAAAATATGTTTTTAGTGTTTACTTGTTTAGATTGAAAAGATTGGGCTATATTTTTAAAAGTTTATCCCTCCATTTTGGAAGGCCTTTTAAGTTGTGATATTGCATGCAAGAGAGCTAACGTAATTCTGGACTCCATATTTTCGTGTTTACCTTTTTTTTTTTTTCCTCAGACTTTGAACCAACAATGGCTAATAATGAAAGGAACTCAGACCCGAATATTTTTTCCTTTGTCAAGCACAGAGAATATGGGAAAAAAATGAAATTGGGTAATTGTTTTGCTCATCTTCTTTCCTCCTTTTTGGTCAGTTACCTTAGTCGTCCACCTCACTTTGCATTTCTAGCCTGGCTTCAGAAAGACCTGAATTTGATGAACTACACACTGTTGGAGTAGTAGATTGCTAGAAAGAACCAAGATCCAGACAACCTTAAATGGTGGCTTCATGGAATCATATTCAAGAAGGATGGTCCAGGGAAACCTTGAAGATGGTGGAAGAGTAAGACGCGGAGATCACCTTGCTCCCCACAGATACACCAGAAATATATCTCCACGTGGAACAGCTCCTACAGAACACCTACTGAAGGCTGGCAGAAGACCTCAGACCTTCCAAAAGGCAAGAAACTCCCCACATACCTGGGTAGGGCAAAAGAAAAAACAGAGACAAAAGAATAGGGACGGCACCTGCACCAGTGAGAGGGAGCTGTGAGGGAGGAAAAGTTTCCACACACTAGGAAGCCCCTTCGCGGGCGGAGACTGCGGGACGCAGAGGGGGGAGCTACGGAGCCGCGGAGGAGTGCACAGCAACAAGGGTGCGGAGGGCAAAGCGGGGAGATTCCCGCACAGATGATCGGTGCCGACCGGCACTCACCAGCCCGAGAGGCTTGTCTGCTCACCCGCCGGGGCGGGCAGGGCTGCGAGCTGAGGCTTGGGTTTTCGGAGCCCAGGGAGAGGACTGGGGATGGCGGCTTGAACATAGCCTGAAGGGGTCAGTGCACCATGGCTAGCCTGGAGGGAGTCCGGGGAAAAGTCTGCACCTGCCGAAGAGGCAAGAGACTTTTTCTTCCCTCTTTGTTTCCTGGTGAGCGAGGAGAGGGGTTTAAGAGCGCTGCTTAAAGGAACTTAAAGGAACTCGCGGCTAAAAGCGAGGAGCCCAGAGACGGGCGCGAGCCGCGGCTAAAAGCGCAGACCCCAGAGACGGGCGCGAGCCAAGCACGGACCCCAGGGACGGGTGGGAGAGGCTAAGGCTGCTGCTGCCGCCACCAAGGGGCCTGTGTGCGAGCACAGGTCACTCTCCACGCCCCTCTTCCGCGGAGCCCGTGCAGCCCGCCACTGCCAGGTTCCCGGGACCCAGGGACAACTTCCCCGGGAGAACGCACGGCGGGCCTCTGGCTGGTGCAATGTCACGCTGGCCTCTGCTGCCGCAGGCCCGCCCCGCACGCAGTGCCCCTCCCTCTCCCCCCCGGCCTGAGTGCGCCAGAGCCCCCGAATCAGCTGCACCTTTAACCCCGTCCTGTCCGAGCAAAAAACAGATGCCCTCCAGCGACCTACACGCAGAGGCAGGGCCAAATCCAAAGCTGAGCCCCTGTGAGCTGTGAGAACAAAGAAGAGAAAGGGAAATCTCTCCCAGCAGCCTCAGAAACAGCGGATTAAAGCCCCACAATCAACTTGATGTACCCTGCATCTGTGGAATGCATGAATAGACAACGATTCATCCCAAATTGAGGAGGTGGGCTGCAAAAGCAAGATCTATGATTTTTTCCCCTTTTCCTCTTTTTGTGAATGTGTATGCCTCTGTGTGAGATCTTGTCTGTATAGTTTTGCTTCCACCATTTGTCCTAGGGTTCTATCCGTCCATGGTTTTTTTTTATTTTTTTTTCCTTAATAATTAATTTTAATTTTAATAACTTTATTATACTTTATCTTCTTTCTTTCTTTCTTTCTTTCTTTCTTTCCTTCCTTCCTTCCCTCCTTTAGACAACGAATCATTCCAAATTGAGGAGGTGGTCTCTGCGAGCAAGATTTATGATTTTTTTTCCCTTTACATCTTTTTGTGAGGGTGTATGTGTATGCGTCTGTGTAATATTTTGTCTGTATAGCTTTGCTTCCAACATTTGTCCTAAGGTTCTATCTGTCCCTTTTTTTTTCCTAAATAATTATTCTTTAATTCAATAACTTTATTATACTTTGTTTTATTTTACTGTATCTTCTTTCTTTCTGTCTTTTTTCCTTCCTTCCCTCCTTCCTTCCTTCCTCCCTCCCTCCATCCCTCCTTTCTTTCCTTCTTGCCTTCTTTCCTTCTTTGCTTCTTTCTTTCTTTCTTTCTTCCTTCCTTCCTTCCTCCTCCCTTCCCTCCTTTCTTTCTTTCTTCATACTTCTACTAATTCTCTCTACTTTTTTGCCCTTTTATTCTGAGCCATGTGGATGAAAGGCTCTTGGTACTCCAGCCAGGAGTCAGGGCTCTGCCTCTGAGGTGGGAGAGCCAACTTCAGGACACTGGTCAACAAGAGACCTCCCAGCTCTACATAATAAGACAAGAACTATATGACTCAAGAGAAATATTGATAATTAGGAATTTTCTGCTTGCTTTTTATATAGCCCATTGAAGAACATTTTGATTATTTGGAGGTCATAGGAAGGTACCTTCATGATCTAAATTTTGAACAAGTAGTGTTGCAACACAAAGCTATGACTTAAAAAGGAAATTTGAAATGACCTATTTCTTTTGGCATCTCAAGCCAGATATCTGTCAGTAAAATGAGTCACTTTTCAGTCAAATGGGTGGTCAGCAATATAATTTTTTATTGGGAAGCTGAAAAACACCATTGCCAAACAGAGCATCTGCAGTGTTCACATCTATATTTGAGCATCTGTCGTTTTCCCAAGGGGTGCAGATGAGAAGAAGGAAGGCAGAGAAATGCACTTGCATAAAGCTTTTCAAGATGGATAGAACAGAGAGCATTCCCAGAGGCAGGTCAAGTTCAAACCAAGAACAACTCTCTCAGTGCTTTCACAATTAGTTAAAATACAAGACCAGTAGTAACTCAGCTCTCATATCCGTGCTGAAATCAAGCAGAAGGTTGTTAATATTGATACGGTTAACATACATCAAATAGGACTACTGAATTTTCTGAATCTAAATGTTCTCCACAGTGTTGACATTTCCTTACTGAACTCCCAGGATTGTTTGGTTTCAAAGGCTGTTGGGCTCAAGACGCATTTGGCTTTAAATAATCCTTCATAAAAAGTTCAGCTTTCAGTCTAATATGATTGAAACCCAGCTTGAGTGTGTTTTATAATGCACTGAACTGGAAAGACTATGGGCATTGAATTATTGAAAACATGGTAGGCAAAGGAGTGATATGTAGGGAGGAGGTGATCAATGAAATCAGTGAGACTTGATATGTCTTGTTATCTCATTTTATTTACCTTTTAGAACTCTTCCAAATATTAGAGGAAAGAAATCAATTTTCACCTGTCACATTCCACACTTCAATTATTAATGAATGTCAAATTTGACCACAGTTTTCTGTACTACCTGCTCTGCAATAATATTTCTGAGCCTTTATTAAAAATGTAAAATTGTCATTGAATTTCCAAATATGACTCTCCAGTAGCTAATTCAGCTTGTTTTATTAATAAGCAAGTTCTGATGAGTAATACTAATTTAATATGCCAGCATGTAAGGTTAAAGTGTAAATTATTCCTGCCAAAGGTAATGAGATATGACTGCGATATGGTGGTAGGGCACTCACCTTCCTGAACGAACCATGCGAGCACACAGTTCTTGGGAGAAAGCAGTACTTCATATAGTAGCAAATCTGATATTAGTTTTCATGTCTCCTGTACCAGTGGAATGCACACACACACACACACACACACACACACACACACACACATCATGGGTGAAAAAACACACATGCGCACCTTAGTTGCTTACATTAATTTCTGAATATAGTTCTCCAGAAAGAAAAAGCTTTACTGATGATTTGTATTTTTATAGTTTATTATTTTATCCATACTAAAACACTTCATGAAATCACTTCCTATTTTGTTGTCCATGGAATGCTTTCAATTTTGAGATGCTCAATATAAATCGAAATAATGATTATAGTCCTTGGCCATGAAAGAATAAGTTACAGAGAACACGGTGACTGGAGGTCAGAGCTGCCACGGAATTATTCTCTGCTCCACAGACCATTAGAATATCACTGTGTACCCACTTAAGGACAGAATGCTGCTATTGAGAAACTAGCTCTCTTTTATTTTTACTAAAAGGAGAGAACAGTAGGAGACCTTGGCTGCGTGAGTGTATGAGACTTTCTCTGTTTCGTACAATAAGCCAAAAACAGTACATGGAATAGCCTCGGGTCTTCTGTCTTTTGTACCCAGTTCCTTCCTGTATTGCTCCTGATCAACTACACTTAAATCAACAAGAGTTGCTTGAACATTTTGACAGTTAAGTTCCCCGTACCCTGAAGCATTTTTAAAGGGTTACTGAGATAAAGCTCTTTCAAAAAATACTCCCTCCACGTTTTTTCACGGTGGCATCAATGAAAGTAACTTAGAGGAAAAAAACTCCACCTTGAGTTCCTGGCTTACCACTCTAAGGCCAGGCAAGCATAAACCTTCATAGCAAAACCTAAGTTTGCTCCCAGTTGAGAATTTGGTTTTCATGGTCTTATATAAAAAGTATATGGAGACTTTAATTCCCTGTAAGCTCTTTCCAAAGAGTGAATACAGTTCATCAATCATAAGAGATGATGAAAATTACAATTTTGTTGAATAGGTGGAATATATATTACATATAATATATATATTTATTTTTAATATATATATAAAATATATAAAGTTACTATTCAGAGTCCTAAAACGGATTTTTCTTACTTACCAAGAATGAACAGTAACTTGATCTCTAAACAATAAAGCACCTGGTCATAACAGAATCATAACAAATATTTGATATCAGAATGAATTCACTGTTCAGGTGTAAAGAGGGAATAGCTTCAGTTTTCCTCTTTCGTAACCCCATTATTGCATCCTGGACAGAAGGGATTTTCTTGACTTTAAACTAAAAGAGAAATGTTCACTTTTGTTGAGATGGAAATTGACAACCTCAGTAGGCAGAGGCACTGTTTTTATTTGGCTGAATTCATGTTTCTAGTGATAATTCAAGGTGTAATAGGGTTTTCTCAGTCACTCCAAAATCTGAAAATGATAAGCATCTCACCAGAGTTTCAGGATGGCCCATTACCTATTCTGTGGAAAGGATATTCAAAATACTATGCTTCATCAATGTCTTCTTTGACTTATTAAGGAATGGACAACTACTGTGTTAAGACAGTGTCGTATCCTTGCTTCAAAACAATAAAAACAAAAAAAACCCATAAACACAAAAAAACTGTTAATGATAAAAACTTATTATGCCAGGCCTTAGTATGGCCTGACTTGGAAATTTAGTTTCAGAGGCTTTTGTGAATCTACCAAGGAAAGAGGACCTAGGTGTATCTTATTCCCACAGGCCGTCAATAAATATTTGCTTCACGGAGAAAAAATTAATATATAGTATAGGAGAGAACCTGACAGATGCTTAACATTACTGAGTGATAGCAATGCCCAAACTCATCTGTGATCAAACACTATGAAAGTATCCTCCTAAGGATAAACTTATTACAAATAAGTGAAAATTCAATTATGGAGATACTTTCCATTTCAGCTCTGATATGCAAAACGCTTGGAAGTTGTCACTGTATCTTGTCCTTACAAGATAATGCTGTACAAAAACCTACTTCTTCCTTATTTCCCAAGATCAAGTCTTGCTTGTAATTTCCTAAATACAATTAGAACTTATTCCCTCCCTTCATCTGTACCTTATTTCAGACCCCTTTCTTCTTGCTATTACCTGGTCTAGAGGTTACCAAATTGCTGTTTGGGGGAATCAGTTGTTAGACACTTCTGTTAAAAAAGGACTCTAGAGTCAAATAGCTTTGAGGATGGCTGTGTACCATACGCCTGCTGTGACGATCCAGAATGAACACTAGCCTACAGCAGCCCCGAGGAGCTGTACAGTAAAGAAACCTGATTAACTTTACTTAAGCCAGGTTCTCCCTTCTGCCGGCCTATAAACCTTTCAGTAGGGACAGGAGAGGAGGTGGCAGCGTGAAAGTCCCACTTGAAAATAAAAAACACTGCTCCTCAGAAGAGTGGGGCATAATTGTCTCCAGGCTTCTTCAAATTCCTCATCCATACTGACGTCAGTGGTCTAAAATGCCACCTGAACTTGTCCTTTCCATTCTTAGCTGTTTTCTGAGGAAATCAGCTCCACGCACATGGGTGGTTAAGACCCGCTCTCCTCCTCCTCGCTGCCTCCGTTAGGGGCACTTGCCACTGCCTGGGGACACTGCACTGATCCTCCAGAGCCTGTGCCTGTGGCTCCGTAACACACCCCTCGCACACTCACGGCTCTGGACTTCCGCTGTCCTCTCTGCCTTGAGTGTCCTTTCCCTTCACCGGCTGACTCACCAGTTTTTCACGAGTCCTTTAAGACTTAGCTTAGGGACTGCCTCTTTCGATGACTTTTCTTTGCCTCACAGCTCCCCCTCTTCTTCCACAAACACTGACCAAACGCCCTGAATATGCCCATCACAGCATGTCATGTGCAGGATGAGACATCTGCTGTGTGTCTTCCCCTCTCACCCCACTGCTAAAGGGCCAACGCTACATCTTGCTCATTGTTTCACTCCTCAAACACTCAATCCATGACTAATGAACTAACTAGTACTGTAGTAGCCCTCTTAGTAACAATCAGGCAGGACCTTCTAAAAGAAATCTGACACTCCAGCTATTCTCTGATCTCACCTTTCACTCTGATTGAACTAAAGACTTATCTGTACATGTTTTACCAGGGAGACATAATTTAATCCAGAGATGTGTCATCACATACTCTTACATACTCTGCCATTTAAAAATTCGGCTCACAATGGGGGAAGGAGACAGGTGTGCTTTCTGACAGCCCCACTGTTTTGCACTTCCAGTGCTCACTGCCTTCTCTCTCGGTGCCTTCCTTAAACCCTTCTTCTCTTAACAAGGATACAGGATAACAAAGTAATTAAGAGCCTGGGTTCTGCCTATCTGTGAACAGAAACATAACCAAGGACATAGAGAATAGACTGGTGGTTGCCAAGGGGGAGGGGGTGGGAGAGGGTTGGATTGGGAGTTTGGGATTAGCAGATGCAAAGTGGTGTATATACAGGATGGATAAGCAAAAAGGTCCTACATGGGACTTCCCTGGTGGTGCAGTGGTTAAGAATATGCCTGCCAATGCAGGGGACACAGGTTCAAGCTCTGGTCTAGGAACATCCCACATGCCAGAGAGCAACTAAGCCCGATGCCACAACTACTGAAGTCCAGGCACCTAGAGCCCGTGCTCTGCAACAAGAGAAGTCACCACAATGGGAAGCCAGTGCACCTCGACTAGAGAAAGCCCGCGTGCAGCAATGAAGGCCCAACGCAGCCATAAATAAATAAATTAATTCATTAATACATTTATTTTTTATAAAGTGGATTTATTTTTAAAAAAACAAAAAGGTCCTACTGTAGAGCACAGGGAACTATATTCTATATCCTGTGATAAACCGTAATAGAAAAGAATATGAAAAAGAATGTATATAAATGTGTAACTGAGTCACTTTCCTGTACAGCAGTAATTAACACAACACTGTAATTCAACTGTACATCAATAAAAAATAAAATTTAAAAAAATTGCCAGAAAAATAGTCACATAAGGGGAACTTCCCTGGTGGCCCAGTGGTTAAGACTTTACCTTCCAATGGAGGGGGTGAGGGTTCGATCCCTGGTCAGGGAGCTAATATCCCACATGCCTTGTGGCCAAAACACCAAAATATAAAACAGAAGCAATACTGTAACAAATGCAATAAACACTTTAAAAATGGTCGACATCAGAAAAAGTCTTTAAAGAAAAAATTCACATAAATCAGAAACAAATGAAACATAATAAATTCCATACATTTAAAAAAAAAAAAGAGCATGGGTTCGGGTCAAATCGCAGCTTCCCACTTACTTATAGCTGTGTAATTCTGGGCAACTCACATAATGTCTCCTCATACTCCTCATCTATAAATGGGAATGGTAACAGTTCCCTACATCAGAGCGTTGCTGTAATCCATAAACACGGTTAAAGGCCTTGGTAAATGTTTGAGGCTCTTTGGTTATTGTGAATTGAAATACATCAATGTCTTCTGGCCATGTGATTTATAATAGTTTGACATTTAACCAAATGGTAAAACTATTCCATTTATTATTCCCATCTCTTTTTACCCTTACCCTGCTTTGTTGTTTATGTTTTCTCCCACCACAAAGTGCTAGTTCCAGGAGAGTAAAGGCTTTATTTTGTTCACTGCTGAAAGCAATAGCACCCAGAAAAGTACTGTACATATGAAGCCCTCAGTAAATACTAGCTGAATGAATGGTGCAAAGTGTCACAAGGAAAAGTACGCCAAAACTTTCATTATAATAAAAAAGTATAGATAAATCTTTCTCTAATGGCTTCTAGTCAAGTAACTGAAAACACCATATGCTATAATAAAAACATAAGTAATTTATTAAAAATTGAAGGCAAAAACATAATTTTAAAAGATTTAGACCTATGTTAGGCGTGATAGAGTATGGATGCTTTCCTGAAATACACAATCAGATCCAAGAGTATCACTTTCAGAATGTTCTAGTAGATTGAGTTTACTTTTAGTTGTCTTTGATGAAACAGTCACTATTCTACTCTCTTTCTTAACAGAAATGTGTTTTTTCGAAGACTCACTTTTAATTGGTTTATTAACCAAAGAATTATTTTGCCCAATTCCTTTGCTTTTCTGTTTTACAGGTGAGTCAGAGCAGGAATGCAGGTCCTTTCCAGGTTGTTTCTTAGCAGAGCATTTTTTGGTATATTCACCTGCTTTGCTCATTTTCTCTGAAGAAGACCTGCTATTTCTAGATAATTCCTCTTCTTTTCTTTGACTTCCAGTTCCAGAAATGACGTCTGCTGAAGGAGAACATGTTCTAACAATGAAATCTTCAAAAGACTCCTGCTGCTGCTCTGTGACTGGGACCCCCAGGTTGTCTTTGGAAGTTTCTAAGGCCTCCTGAGTAGACACTGGGACATGGAAGGAGTCGAGAGGCAAAGGAATCCCAGCGTCACCTGTAATTTTCTGAAACTGGATGGAAAAACAAAAGACAAGACAAAAATTCAGTGATGAACAAAGCCAACCATTAAAAAGTAGAGTTCAAAACTTCAGTGTTACTCTGTGATCTTATTATTAACACAGTCAATATTCAGAAGATTTCAGAGCCAGTTTTTTTCTAATTATATCTTGCCAAGTGATTCTCAGCTTAACCTAGCTATATCCAAGTCTATGTCCGCTACATTTTCAGACTTTGGTGACTGGGGTAGTTATTACCCGTTTCCTTTCCCTCACTAAAAATAAAACCCTACTCTGTAAGATAATTTCTTTTCTATCCTCCAGGCACATGCAAACAGTATATAGTTTGTGACCAGACTATGTTCTCAAGCTGTCAGTTCCCAAGACCAGTCTGAGATTGGTTGATGGGGGCTCCAAGTAAGGCTAGAGGAAAAGCTGACAGGTTTTCCCCTCCCATTCCCATAACCAGGTGATTCACTATAATATGTTACCTATTAGCTATGTCTGGATTACTTATTTTAAAAATTATATCAGTATGTGTACCTTCATTAGTGTTCCTTCATTGTAAGCTGACTGCATACAAATAGAAACCTAGATAAAATATGAATAGAATAGACATTTATATAACTTAAAATCTAGAATATTTTCTCTAATGTTTTCTTTCTTCATTAAGGATAGTTTGTTTTAACTCATAAATTTTCTAAAGAACTTCCAGTCTCCTTATTTACAACAATACAGTATCATGAAATGGGCACACATTTACTAATCTCAGATTTGGAAAGGATTCCAGAGTCTTCTAGCTCCTGAGCATATGAACTATTAGAGACTGATCATTATTGTTTTCTCCCTGACTTGGTCATTTCCTTTTTGCTAATCACTCTTAGAATCATTAAGTGCTGTTCTGTCCACTTACTTGGATATTTTGCATTTGTCCTGGGGCACCCTGTTTTGATTCTGATTTTTCTTCTTCAAGTGCCTTCTTTTCTTCTTTACGTGGACTACTAACAGTAGAATTCATCTGGGGATGACCTAGTAAATGAAAATCTGACTGATCTATACCAGCCATTGTGGCCAGCTGCCCAAGCCTGGACCAGAGGAGGAAAGGAGAAAAGACAAAGGTTATTATAATCACATAAGAGCAGTTTAGATTTCCCCAGACCTACAATCATGAAATACTTCTAAAATCTTAAAAGCCAACATCCTACTCCAGACTACAAGCCTCTCTCTCCCCTAAATTCTCAGCCCTTCCCAGATTCATCCTCTAGGACACATCCCGGAACAGGGCTCGAAACCGTGTTCCCTGCCTTGGCAGGCAGATTATTAACCACTGCGACACCAGGGAGGTCCAACTATTGTTATTTTGAATTCTTCTCCATTTACAAGTAATACTCTTACATGACTATTTTCTCACTAAATTTGAGGCATTATCTGTTCACTTTCTATTTTACTAAGTAAGGGTTTAGTTCCTTTACACTCTTTCTATGTCCACACGGCTCAGTAAAGTTATGTCATCATTAGTTCTTCCACTGCTCATGATCTCTTTGACTTGTAGTGATATACTTAAAAACCTACATTGTTGATCAACTATAAACTCTCTCAACGTCACGCTTTGTAAAATGAGGACATTCATACCATCTTCCCTTTTTTCTACCTCCTGTCTACCTTCCAAACCTAGCTTTTACGTTGTCAAAGTTGAAATTTATATTCTGTTCTATGTGCAGTTAAATCTACCGTTATTTGAGAGTCAGTAGGAAGTAAGGTTTAAGAGAACAGGCGGAGAGCCTAAACTCAAAGCCTTGATCCAACCCTAAATTAGTTACAGCCTGGGCAAGTTCCTTCCCTGTCTTAGCTTCCTTTTCTCAAAAGTGGGAATGATATTAGCACCAACCTCATAAGGCTATTCAGAGGATTAAATGAGTTAATATATGCAAAAGCACTTAGAGCCTAATATATACTAAATACATAATAGTACACAATACATTTCAGTACATACCAAGTTAATACTAATACATACTAAGTATATTTTAGGTTAGTTATTTGTTATTACATGCAAGTTAACAATAAAAGCTGCAAACCAAGACAGTATTGCCATTATTACAAGTAAATTAATATTGCCGACTGCAGATTTACTGTGTCTCTGTGTATAGACTACACCTCGTTCCATACTGTGCCAGGGTGCAGGGTGTGGAGGGTGCAGGGTGACCACATACCCCAAGCCGCCTTGGGCTGTTCCAGTTTATACCTGTTGTCCTGATGTTACAGCATTAGAGCGCCTCCTTACACTATTGAAGTGTAAGGAGTTTGGACAAGTTCTGGTTTGGACAACAGATTAGATAGGTCATTACCCATGTGTGTCGCTGAAAAGGGGAACATCTATAGTGTCAAGTTTAAGTGGATTATTCTCTTGCTCACCAATGGTAGGTTAAAAATCAACCATAGCTTAGTTTGCTTCAGGTTTATATCAGTATAGCCTTTTTTCCTCTGGAGTTCAAGTTCCTTCTCCTCTTCCTCTCCCTCCTCCCTTCCAACCGTGCCTAATACCTAGTAAGTACAATATGCCTCAAGGTGTTTCTAAGCTCTCAATCACACAATCAATAGCAGCCTCTTCAATCTAGACTACCTGCTCTCTGCACTGAATCCCCTATTACCTTCCTTCTTGGTTTATTAACTCATTTTGCTGGATTATTTCTATAAATAGCTTAAGGTGTAGCACAGGAGGTCAATTTTTCAAATTTCTTTGTGTACAAAATATCTTCTTCAGCCTCCACTTATGACTGATAGTTTGGCTGGATACAAACCACTAGGGTGAAAATTATGTGCCTGAAAAACTTTGGAGGTATCTTTCTAATGCCTTCCAGGATCCATGGTGCTGATGACAAGTATGATAAAGTCAGATTTTAACTTTCTTTTTTAGGTGACCAGTACTTTTCTCTCTGGAATGGATGTATCCTGTCAGTATTTTATTCTATGTTAATTTATTTTTTCAGTATTTTAAAGTTTCATAATGAAGGGTGCCTAGGTATGAGTCTATTCTTGTTCATCTTGCTCAAAACTTGAGTAACTATTTTCAATCTGAGGCCTGATGTCTACTTTCAGCTGTGGGGAATTTTGTTGCCCTTTGACAGCTTCCCTCCATTTTTTTTCTGGGTCTGGAGTTTCTAATAGTAACATGTTGTATCTCCCAGATGCAGCCTCTCTAACATATTGCTATCACATTTTCCATCGTGACTTTCTTTTTTATATAATGAGAAATTTTAAAAATTCCTACTGAAGTTATTTCAGCAACCATATTTTCATTTCCAAGAGACCTCTCTTGCTTTCTGACCATTCTCTTTTTAATTAACACCTTAGTCTTATTTTATAGTTGCTAGCTCTTTTTAAATCTGCCTCAGAATACTAATTAGGGTTTTTTCTTAAATTATTTTGTTCCCTAAATTGTCCCCGGTCCTACTAGGATATGTTTTCACACTTTTTCCCCCTCTCTCATGTTGTAAGCTTTACTCAACTATCAGGCAAATGACAGTTATTTTCTATTTAAGAATGAGTGCAGAAAGCTCCCTGAAGTCAACGATTGATTGGTTTCTTATGCAGGAAGAAGCGGGGAGTAACTGTAATAGGATCCCCCCCAAACACAATTTTCTAGGTTATAAAAACTCACACCAGCTGCCCTAGTTCTCGCCAGTTTCACTGTTTTCAAAATGAAAGCATCTCATTTCAGGAGCATGAGGGCGGGGCTGGGAGTCCACTCCTCCAAACACAACCCTTCAATGATTTCCCCTATTTCAGTCATACTTTTAACTAACTCCACCCTCTCTCCTACATGCGCATCTGAGCATTGGGCTACTTCTGCAGTTGGGGTCAGAATCCTCCTCAGTTGCAGGTGGTCCCTGTGCATGCTCTAGGTGATGCTTTTCCTCTGTTCTACTGCTTCAGTTTCACACTCTTCCAATTGTCTTCCGTCTTTCAAAACTATGTTGAAATCTCTTGATTGTTGTGGGCTTATATACTTAAACACTTTGATACCATCCTTGTAGTGTCTTGTCAAAATGGAGAAGAGCTGAAAGGGTTCTCAGTGCATTCTGAATCTGCTATTCTGTGGTCCCAGTGTGTAAACTTCTTGGTCTTCTCCAGTGTCTATCATTACTACTAGAAATACAATCTCCTGGTCTACTCGTGAAGGAAATGAATACAGCACATCTAAAATGACAAGGAAGGCGGTTAGATGCTCTAGGGTCTTGTCGTACTCTGCCATTTATTAATAAACCACTTATGTGCTACAAATTGTAGGTGCTCATTTATAAAATGAAAGAGGGTAACTCTACATGAACTATAGATTTCTCTTACTCTAACATTTCATAATTTTCTAAGTTTTTTTCTTAAAATTTCTCTATATTATCATTAATTTTACTTAAAAAAATAAAAATCTAACTTTTGAAAATCAAAGAGTTAACTGCCATAGTCCTACAATAATGGGATAATTAGTTCTGAAACCGGTCAAGTTTCATGTTTCATACGAAAAGAAAATCATATTAAATAATTTTTAAAAAGTAAACATGCACTTTGTAGCACAAAGACAAGGTCCCTCACAAATGGTGTTCCTTTATTTACTAGAAATGTTCAGCTCTTCATTAAAGTTGAAATAAAATAAATATATTATTTTTTAGGTGCAAAAATTTCTTATGAAAATCAATTTTTCTTTTCTGTCCATACAAACAAAAGTATGGAATGACATTAGAGGTCAGGTTTACTTGGTAATAGAATGTAGCTTCTTGATATTTTTTATTTTAGGAAAGGAGAATATCAACATGAAAACTTTTTTCAACTTTACTTTTATTTAAAATGAGGCCATATTTTCCCCTTGTAAAAAGAGAGTTCAACTAGAACTGTCAATTTTCTCATCTGTAAAACAAGAGCACTGAATCAGCTGACTACATTCATTCAGAACTCAATTTCTTTATCGTATGATCACTAAGGTTCTCCCTAAATCTAATATACTAAGGTTCTAAGGAAAGGAAAATATAGTACTAACGACATGTTTTGATTTTTATTTCCTAGAGTTCAAATGTCCACCATTCACCCTGGTCTAAGCTTAAGGAACCATTCAAGGGGATACAATGCAGATGGGAAGAGAAAACAGAACCCTCACACAAGCTTTGCCGTATTGCAATCAGGCTTCCGTTTGAAAAATAATCTTCTCTATAGCTTTCAAGTGATAACTTTGTACCGGCAATGCTTCTTGTTTCAAACTGATTTTCTCTGGTTCTTCCTGAACACTTTCTGAGGAATCATTGACCTCTTCATTTTCTGAGGAGGAAGGACTCTCTACTGTCACAGTCACAGGAAATTCTGATGGACCTGAGTGTCACAAGAAGAAGATAGGAAACCACAGAGTTGTTAAACTAAAGTGCAAAGAAAGAAAACAAGATTGTATAAAAGACAACACAAGCCAGATGCCAAATATCCAAATATTAGAGGACATTTAACAAAAGTGATCTGATATCATTACTTATAAACGTCTCTCACTGCTCCTTAGTCTAAAACAGGCAATGACTAAGTAAAAGTACAGTAACTTATTTTTGCTATGTTACTGTACATGCCCCTGTTGTACATGGTTAGGATTAGTAATGGGAATTGCCCATATTATTTTATTTTCTTTCACAAAAGCCAAGTGAAGATCCAAGGTAACCATTTTTTCTCAGATCAACTTTAGACTGCAAATGAAAAATTTATTTTTCACTATCAGACAAAAACAGTCTGGAAGAAAATGTAGTTTTTTGGAGGAAAATACACCAGTAAAGGGACTGATAAAGAATCAGAAGAATAATCAGAAAGTCAACATATCTAAGCTGTGTATAATAGATGTTAGAATTTTAAAAAGTAAATCACATACACATACATAACTAAAACTGACCCATCAAAAATTTCATCTTCTCATCACCCTGAAGCCAAAACTAGGGTAACAGTAATACAATTCTATCAAGCTTCACTGCCACTGCAATGTTGTTCAATTGGACATTTCCTAACATTTAAAACCTGACCTGGCCACAACCCCATAAAAGTCTACAGATCATAAAGAAGTGTGCTGGGATTATGTAACTACACAGAAGACAAGTCACTAGGACATCATTTTGACAACAAGCTGCAAACCTGCAGCACAGGAAAATCCCAACAGGAGAACGAGGCACACACCCCTCTCTCTGGGCATGCAAGGGCAGGACTGACACCCAAGATGCTCTTCTCTCAACCTCAGCAGTGGTGCCTTTCACAGAGCAGCTATGCAGTCTCCCAGAACCACTGGCAAGGAGAATCTGATACTGACAGTATTAGCTTGCCATGAGGCCATAAGCGAGGGAATGTGTGTGGCCTTGGTGAGAGAGCAGAGGTTTGGGAGATGTTGCTTTATGTTGGCTTTCAGATCAGGAATTTGTACATATAGCCTGCAAACAACGTTTCTTGAAAACATATGAACATTCTTGATTATGACAGCTCCATGTGAGGGGTCAGAAATGGCAGTCAAGTTCATTTCACTGGGTAACAGCTGATTTGTGGACTGGAGAACAGGCTTCCTTGTTTACAGACAACCACAAGGCTGCCAGTTGTGTGCCAAATCCACACAACTACACAGTTGCATTGGGAGAGCGACCAAACATGTTTTACATGGATTTATTTCAGAGAGGGAAATGCTTCTTGTAAGGCTATGTCAGTTTAAAAAGCAAGAAGAATGACCATTCACCTTTCCCAATTCAAGTCCTATATATCATAAATATGATAGCTACACACCAGCAACTGATTACATACATCATGAGCTTTGATGAATGCAAAGCCCCTAAAAAGATATCAACAAAACGAAGTTAGATCTTGATGTAAATACATCACCAGTTAAACCCAGTTAATACAACTATTTAGTATTATGTACAGTATCCATATAGAATTGTGTACAAAAATAAATAAGCTCAAAAGAAGGACGGGGAAGGCTCTGCTATGGAGAAAAGTGAACAGAATTCAACCGACTGGCTTCGTAATGACTCTCTGAACTGCTGAGAGGCCCCTTCAGCTCCTATGTTCAGGATGGTTGAGATTTCAGTCTAACTTCTGTAAATGGTGATATTAATCGCTCTTTAATTTACCACTCTGTGTGATGAGGATGAACCTGAGATTAAGTGTCTCAGGAAGAAGATAGAAAACCACAGAGTTGTTAAACTCAAATGCAAAGACTGGGGATTCAACACTATACTTTATGCAACAGCAATTCACATTACCATTTGGTCATATTCTTTCAACAAAACAAAAGCTGCACTCACATGTATTAAAAGACAAAAATTAACTGCCATCTGTATCAATATGTTAATGTGCTTCAATCACACATGTTTTCATGAAAGTTTAAACATAAAATCACCTTTAAGATCTTGATCATGTGATCTGCTCCCTGCCATGTCAGATTATACCCCGTGAAGTTTACTGTCTTAAGAGTGACAGAGTTCTTTATACCTTGACAAATAACTAAAAGGAAAAATAAAAAACCCACACACAGTAAGATGAAGAGCCTATACATTTGTCAATCTTGACTTATTTGCTTCTCTTGAGTTAATTGGAGGTTTACAGCCACATTTTTAAAATCATTAACAACAATCTTCGCAAAGGGGTAATTGATGAACTGATACATTCTAAAACTTGTCAGTAACAAAGTCTTATTCCAGTTTACAGCAATACTTTAATTCTATTTAGGTACTAAAACTGAATACACTGAATACTGCAAACTTTATTCCCAACCACTCAGTAAAGTACGACATACTTTTGAAACAAAGGAAAAAAAAGAAAAACCTAAAATGCATAAGACTCTTCCAATTTTCAGATCCAATGATACATGCCAATCCTGATGATCAATCAGCGACGTAAATGTCAACTATAAACCCAGTATTTTATTAGCTGCTATGCAGTATACTAGAGCAATAGAAGAGAGAGAACCTCAAACCCTCTGTTCCCTCAAACTGAAAGGCAGGCTTCCTGAACCTTCCAGACCACTACTGGACACAAAAAACACACACTAATATTTCAGGACCCCAAGCAACAGTCACCTGTTTTGTGATTACTTCCATGACACACTCCCACTAACACCACTGAATTTGCTGTTCCTATGGGATGTTACATATATTTCCTATTTTAACACATACCACAGTGCATTATAATTATTATTGCAGATACATGTTCAAACAATTTAAAGATCATGATGACTTTTTTGCTCTTTACATCTTGCTATTTCCCTTCCCATAATATTTCTTGAAGAGAAACCATAAAAATATAAACACACACAAAAAACAGAAAATATAGAAAACGCATGGTTTGTGGCTTAACACAAACTTAAGTAAGATTAATTCTGACAGTATCCAGCATGACAAACTTCCATGGTACAAATGAGAATGGACCAAGGTTTGAGCAGGTATAGGAGACAATCCATGCATGAACACCACCAAGAAAAGGTAGACAGGAAAAGGTAGACAGACATGGTGTGTAGGAAATCACGAGACCAGTATGATGGGAAGAGACTTAAACAAGACTGAAACTCACTTTCTAAACCTCCATCTCCAAGTGGACAATTCACAAGACAAGGTGCACCAAAGAAGGCAATTATTCAATCCTTTTAATGGGGAGGAACAGTTTAAACTTTTATTGGTTTAGTTTGCGGCAAAAGCAACTATCAAATGTTGGCAGGACACAATGAAGGCTTACCTTTGTTAACATAGTTAAGTCTCTCTCTCTCAGAACTAGCCCATTTAGCTCCGGTTCCTTAGCGCACACGACGCACTTACACAGCATTTAAGAGCTTTACACAACTAGAAGGTCACATCTTTATTTCTTATTGCAGGAACACGACTTCTGTAAACGTTATTTCTGCCACAACCTAAAGCAAAATTATTGTAAAATGAGTGATTTAAACCATACATTTTATCATCATTAAAAAGTATCTAAATAAAAAAAACAAGCATCTGCTCTTTGCTAAGGATTAGAACCGACTCCTGCCCTTAAAGCCTTCATAAAGGAGGAAGATGTATAAAATCAAAATTTCAATCACATGAGATAAATAAACATAACTTTTATGCACAGAGGTTCCTATGGAGGCAAAAACTTATGTCTAAGTGACGGCTTCATGATAACCCTGAAGTACAATCTAGAAAGATGAGGGTATGCAGGGTTGGAGTACAATGTGCATTAACTGCACTGGGAGTATCTGTGCAAAGACACTCAAGCCTGACACCTGCTGGGCACATTAAATACTGCAGGTGGGGATGACTAAAGGCCAGGGGTCCAAGTGTGAGAAGAGATAGAAAGGAAAATAGAGATGCTGGCCAAAGCAAGCCTGGGAAAGAGCATGGCTTGTATCCCACAGGAGATGAGGCCTGGGACTACCACTGGCTGAGTAGGGTGCCTCCGCTGATTAGAAAAAGGCACCCCGCTGCTGAAGGACCGATTGGATAAAGGGAGTGATCACAAAAAGCTCCCCTTCCTCAGGGCAAAGAGCCCTATGAGGCTTGGCCGAACACAGTTCAGACTACAGGCCTCTGTGCAGAGCACATGCTAGGCAGCTAGTATGCACTAACTCTGTGTGGGCAAGCCATTAGCAACATTATTTTAAGCACATCTTTTTATGGTAGAAGATCACTTAACCCGAGTAGGCAGATGAACTTAGAGGAACTGAGTCCAGGGGCCAAGAAACCACCCAGGAGCTTCTGCCATAGTCCGGGCAAAATGTAATATGGATGAAGAAGCAAATTTACGAGGAGGCCAAAATCTCCAAGCTAGCCCCACTGGATGCAAGACATAAAGAAAGTTCAGTGAAGGAACTCTGAAGAGAATGGGCTGTACAATAAATTTTTCTTACATTCAATGTAAAGTATTAGGCAAAATTAAGTACTGTGGCCTTTCAGGTCCCTTCCAGCTATAATATCTTTTGATTTCTAACTTATTACTCTGCTTAAGTAAAGTCCCTTCAGAGGTACAGAACAGTTCTTACACCTGAATGGGATGCAAAGAATAATCTGACTTCTCTTCACCAGGCAATGAGTTGAACTGTCTGTGCAGAAGAGATAACAGATGGTGTGAACCCCAGATCCTAGAAAAGGGCCAGGCACACGATAAGTATTCAGCTTTTTGAAAACAAATGAACAATCATTTCCTCTCCTAGATCTTCATACCCTTCCTCTGCTGGCTACTTTCTCTCAGCTTATAAACATGCTCAAATATACCCACTTAAAAAACTCTCAGACCTATGATTCTCTGGATCTTCTTGCGGATAACCTAAGTCTCTCCCATGCCTTCAAACACCTGTCCTCCCAAAAAGCCCAGATCTGTACCTTGGCCCCAGAACTCTCTACCAGGCCCCTCTAAAGCACTGAAGATGAAGTAAGATCCTCTCGCCACACCCAATCCCTTTCTACTGTGCTCTGTATCTCTCAAAAAGGTGCAGCTGTAAACTGTCACCCACGCTTGCTGCCCTCCCTTTTTTAACTGGGCACCAGGCCTCACCTATTCTCTCTCAGATCTGCAAAACCCAGTCCCACCATTTATAACTTAAGTGGAACCCTTAGATAACAATTCACCCTGCACCGAATCAACTGCCTTCCACATGGAGGTCCCAGTAAGCCTCTAAACCAGAATTCCATTTCACTGTTCTTTGGTGTTTCCCACAGCCTTCAGGATAAACATCCAAACTTCTGACAGTACAAACAAGGCCCCTTTATGTTTGTCCCCACTAGGTTTCCAGTATCAACTCTCATTTCTTTCCCAAACCCTGAGTTCCAGTCCTGTACATTAGTTTTGCCATATTTTCTTATATTTCTCAAACTTTAACACACACTGCCCTCTCCTGCCACCCCAGGAGCTTCTACATATCCTTATAAAGGATGGCACTTCCTCCAAGAAACCTATCCTGAACTTTCCCTTGAAGATTCTGTGCTCTGCAGAGGGGAAAGATGGGGGGGAGGGATTAATTAGGAGTTTGGCATTAACATATCCACACTACTATATATAAAATAGGTAATCAACAAGGACCTACTGCATAGCACAGGGAACTCTACTCCATATCCTGTAACAAACTGTACGGGAAAAGAATCTGAAAAGGAATGGATACATGTATAACTGAATCACTTTGCTGTACACCTGAAACTAACACAATATTGTAAATCAACTATACTCCAATAAAAAATATAAATTAAATTAAAGAAAAAAGAGATTCTGTGCTCTGTAGCACCAAAACTCACTTCTTCCAGAGCACTGACTACTGTGCTTGTGTTTACTTGCTGCCCAGTAGAAAGGAAGATTACCTAGGGCAGAAGCATCGTCTCCAGCAGCCCTTGGATCTGACAACTCATTCAAGTGCCAGGATACTTTACACACATAACCTGCTTAATTAATTCTAAGAACCCACAGAAAGAGTGGTTATTAATGTCATTTTACAAGTGTGGAGATTGTAGTGCAAAAGAAACCTGCCCAGGCCACAGAGAGCATAAGCCCGGGAATTCAAACCCTAAGCTGCCTTCACACCGGTGCTCTTTGCACTGTATGATTCCCAAACCCTGAGTTCCAGTCCTGTACATTAGTTTTGCCATATTTTCTTATATTTCTCAAACTTTAACACACACTGCCCTCTCCTGCCACCCCAGGAGCTTCTACATATCCTTATAAAGGATGGCACTTCCTCCAAGAAACCTATCCTGAACTTTCCCTTGAAGATTCTGTGCTCTGCAGAGGGGAAAGATGGGGGGGAGGGATTAATTAGGAGTTTGGCATTAACATATCCACACTACTATATATAAAATAGGTAATCAACAAGGACCTACTGCATAGCACAGGGAACTCTACTCCATATCCTGTAACAAACTGTACGGGAAAAGAATCTGAAAAGGAATGGATACATGTATAACTGAATCACTTTGCTGTACACCTGAAACTAACACAATATTGTAAATCAACTATACTCCAATAAAAAATATAAATTAAATTAAAGAAAAAAGAGATTCTGTGCTCTGTAGCACCAAAACTCACTTCTTCCAGAGCACTGACTACTGTGCTTGTGTTTACTTGCTGCCCAGTAGAAAGGAAGATTACCTAGGGCAGAAGCATCGTCTCCAGCAGCCCTTGGATCTGACAACTCATTCAAGTGCCAGGATACTTTACACACATAACCTGCTTAATTAATTCTAAGAACCCACAGAAAGAGTGGTTATTAATGTCATTTTACAAGTGTGGAGATTGTAGTGCAAAAGAAACCTGCCCAGGCCACAGAGAGCATAAGCCCGGGAATTCAAACCCTAAGCTGCCTTCACACCGGTGCTCTTTGCACTGTATGATACGACTATTGAAATAATTTTTTTTTTCCTGAGCCCTGTTTTAATGGAAAGGAAATGAAGCTGGGATATATCAATTTCCTAATCGCTTTGGTCTGTACCAGGCAAAGTCATTCAACACACCAGGTAACATCTGTGCAACCATTAACGATGCTCCAAACTGTGCTAAGTGTTCTACATTGTAGAGTCTAGAAGCATTAACACAGTGCATCCTTGTAACCGCCAGAGACTGGATCTTGTTAAGACCACGCTACAGATGAGAACACTGAGACCTTGAAGCCTTAAGGCACTCGGCCGGGGTCACCGAGCTGGCAGGAGTCCTAGACCGCATGCCCCGTCTCGTGCATGCATACCCGGGCACTGGGCACCGGTTCTAGTGCCCACCCTCCACCTTGTACCATCTAAAACCCCGCTTTGCAGCGCCCACACGACAGCCCCCGGAAGCGGGAAATACAAACCTGTCTCGCCAAGCCGTGGCTGGAAGAAGCTCTAGATACAGATCAGGGGCAGAGGGTGCTCAGGAGCGGCACCCAGTCTTCCCCGCGGAGGCGGTCGGCCTTAACTCCAGCAGGGCCTTCCGCAGGCAAGCGCGCACGGCGGGCAGAGGCACCGAGCCCTGCAGCGCGCACAGGTCCTCAGAGCGCGAGAAGAAGTCGGCCGGGCTGTCCCGGCGCAGCTTCACCTAATGATCATGGCCCGAGCGCAGCCTCGGGGACGCTGGCTGAGGACACGATGCCCACACCCTCCTGGGGTCCCCGGCTCGCCTCTCGGCCCCTCGGGCGCCCACCGCCCGGCGGCTGCTGCCCCGCAGTGTACGCAGGACCGGCGTCGCAGCCAGAAGACATCGGGTCACGGGCCTCAGCTAGGCCAGCCCCTCCATGCCGCGCTCTGGAGCCCCCGCATGGACTGGTTTTAGCGCTGGCATCAACACCCTCCACGCCGCGGGGCTGGGGTTTAAGCCACGAGGGCGGGGCCGTGGGGGCGGGGCTCGAGGACGTCAGCACGCTCGCCACGCGTCCTCTCGCAGCCCCGTCTCCCATGGTGAAGCGGCCTGAGGAGTAGGGTCTGGAGCTTTGTGACTAGGGCAGCGCGACAGGAAGGAGGTGTGGAGAATTTGGCGTTTCCAAAAAACGTTTGCTGAATCATCCAAACAAAAGTGAGACATGGTTATATGAACGCATTTTAAAAGTAAACTCCCGCTAAGTCTCTGTGCTCGCCCCGCCAAGAGACAGCGTGCACTCTGTGAGGGACACAGGAAAGTCTGAGTGGACGTCTGCCTGTGCTCCCTTACCTGGTGCACGGGTGTGTGAATTTCTGCAGAGAGCTCTTAATTTCTGTAGTTTCTGCTGACTTGACACAGTGTTTGGCAAATGGTGACGTGTTCCGTGCATTTAGGACATGATTGTGGTTAGTAATAATCACTCTGTTTTGTACTGACAACTCCACAGAGAATTTACTACTGAATATCCACTTTACAGAAGAAAAACTGAGGCGTAGGAAGTGAAGTGACTGAGTAAGAGGAAGGACTCAGACGATTGGTGTTAGTAAATTAACCCTGCAAGGAGGCCGTTAGCCTGCAGTGGCTCTAGTGATGCGGTTGCCTAGGTAAATCAACCAAAATCTAAGCCTGTCATCGCCTCAGGGTGACGAAAACCGCTGAGGACAACCAGTCACAAACCACCAACTAGGCTTTAAAGCTATAGCAAGTCAGTCATTTCCTTGCTTTGCTTCTTGCCCTTTTAAAAGAAACATCTCTGCAGCTCCTGTGGCTGGAGTGCTCCTCACCTCTTCCGCTTTCGTGGTGCCTGAATTGAATCTATTTTTGCTGACGTAAAGTCTTAAAATTTTAAATATGCCTCAGTTTGTCTTTTAACATTGGCCGTAGAAGTTGGATTTGTGTCGTTTCTAGAACAGTGGTCGTCCTCTGGTCAGGCCTTAGGCGTTATGCGTACAACGTTCCTCTTCTACCACCACCTGGATGCCTCCACCCACTTACCAGCTCCCGCGCATCAGATCCCCTAGATGCGGTCAGCAATGGCTTTTACATGCAGCGTGCTCACATTATAACATCACAGACACTCCTCTGTCCTCCAGCCAGCGTGTGAAGTAAAACATTATCATTCCTGTTGAAGAGCCTGGTGTGACCACTTTCCCAATCACAGCCACTCCCCAGATGACCCTGGGTAACCACTCTTCTGAACTTGGTCTCCAGCACTGTCACGGATGTCTTTCTGTTTAGGCTACATTTTTAAGTATTGTTAAACCTCATATAGTATTCTACTATGTTTTCTCTTCTTACTTGCTTTTTTTAGTGTTATCTTTGCTAGGTTCATCCATGCTGACACGTAAAGATCTGTCTAGTTCATGTACTTTCCTCACAATGTAGGAGTCCCATGTAGTGAAATACAATAATTTATATGTGCATTTTTCTGTTGATGGACATTTAAATTGTTTCCAATTTTCAGTATGATTTCCGTTTTTTAAAAAATTTATATACTTTTCAAAGGTTACTTTACATTTACAGTAATTACAAAATATTGGCTATATTCCCTGTGTTGTACAATACATCTTTGAGCCTATCGTACAACAAGTAGTTTACATCTCTCACTTCCCCACCCCTGTGTTGCCCCCTCCTCCCCCTCCGCACTGGCAACCATTAGTTTGTTCTCTATATCAGTGACTCCCCTTCTTTTTTGTTATATTTGGTAGATTGTTGTATTTTTTAGATTCCATATATAGGTGATATCCTACAGTGTTTGTTTTTGTTTGACTTACTTCATTTACCACAATGCCCTCCAAGTCCATCTATGTTGCTGCAAATAGCAAAATTTCTTTCTTTTTTAAGGCTGAGTAGTATGCCATTTTGTTATATGTACCGCATCTTCTTTACCATTCATCTCTTTTTTTTTTTACATCTTTATTGGAGTATAATTGCTTTACAATGGTGTGTTAGTTTCTGCTTTATAACAAAGTGAATCAGTTATACATATACATATGTTCCCATATCTCTTCCTTCTTGCATCTGCCTCCCTCCCACCCTCCTTATCCCACCCCTCCAGGCGGTCACAAAGCACCGAGCTGATCTCCCTGTGCTATGCGGCTGCTTCCCACTAGCTACCTACCTTACGTTTGGTAGTGTATATATGTTCATGCCTCTCGCTCTCTTTGTCACAGCTTACCCTTCCTCTGCCCCATATCCTCAAGTCCATTCTCTAGTAGGTCTGTGTCTTTATTCTTGTATTACCCCTAGGTTCTTCATAACATTTCTTTTTCTTAAATGCCATATATATGTGTTAGCATACGGTATTTAATCATGTCATCTGCAAACAGTGACAGCTTTACTTCTTCTTTTCCGATTTGGATCCTTTTATTTCCTTCTCTTCTCTGATTGCTGTGGCTAAAACTTATAAAACTATCTTGAATGAGAGTGGTGAGAGTGGGCAACTTTGTCTTGTTCCTGATCGGAAATGCTTTCAGTATTTCACCATTGAGGACAATGTTGGTTGTGGGTTTGTCATATATGGCCTTTATTATATTGAGCAAAGTTCCCTCTAAGCCTACTTTCTGCAGTGTTTTTTATCATAAAAGGGTGTTGAATTTTGTCAAATGCTTTCTCTGCATCGATTGAGATGATCATATGGTTTTTCTCCTTCAATTTGTTAATATGGTGTATCACGTTGATTGATTTGTGTATATTGAAGAATCCTTGCATTCTTGGAATAAACCCCACTTGATCATGGTGTATGATCCTTTAAATGTGCTGTTGGATTCTGTTTGCTAGTATTTTGTCGAGGATTTTTGCATCTATGTTCATCAGCGATATTGGCCTGTAGTTTTCTTTCTTGTGACATCCTTGTCTGGTTTTGGTATCAGGGTGATGGTGGCCTCGTAGAATGAGTTTGGGAGTGCTACTCCCTCTGATATATTTTGGAAGAGTTTGAGAATGATAGGTGTTAGCTCTTCTCTAAATGTTTGGTAGAATTCGCCTGTGTAGCCATCTGGTCCTCGGCTTTTGTTTGTTGGAAGATTTTTAATCACAGTTTCCATTTCAGTGCTTGTGATTGGTCTGTTCATATTTTCTATTTCTTCCTGATTCAGTCTTGGCAGGTTGTGCATTTCTAAGAATTTGTCCATTTCTTTCAGGCTGTCCATTTTATCGGCATAGAGTTGCTTGTAGTAATCTCTCATGATCTTTTGTATTTCTGCAGTGTCAGTTGTTACTTCTCCTTTTTCATTTCTAACTCTATTGATTTGAGTCTTCTCCCTTTTTTGCTTGATGAGTCTGGTTAATGGTTTATCAATTTTGTTTATCTTCTCAAAGAACAAACTTTTAGTTTTATTGATCTTTGCTATCATTTCCTTCATTTCTTTTTCATTTATTTCTGATCTGATTTTTATGATTTCCTTCGTTCTGCTAACTTTGGGGTTTTTTGTTCTTCTTTCTCTAACTGCTTTAGGTGCAAGGTTATGTTGTTTATTCGAGATGTTTCCTGTTTCTTAAGGTAGGATTGTATTGCTATAAACTTCCCTCTTAGAACTGCTTTTGCTGCATCCCATAGGTTTTGAGTCGTCGTGTCTCCATTGTGATTTGTTTCTAGGTATATTTTTATTTCCTCTTTGATTTCTTCAGTGATCATTTCGTTATTAAGTAGTGTAGTGTTTAGCCTCCATGTGTTTGTATTTTTTACAGATCTTTTCCTGTAATTGATATCTAGTCTCATAACGTTGTGGTCAGAAAAGATACTTGATACAATTTCAATTTTCTTAAATTTACCAAGGCTTGATTTGTGACCCAGGATATGATCTATCCTGGAGAATGTTCCATGAGCACTTGAGAAAAATGTGTATTCTGTTGTTTCTGGATGGAATGTCCTATAAATATCAATTAAGTCCATCTTGTTTAATGTATCATTTAAAGCTTGCGTTTCCTTATTTATTTTCATTTTGGATGATCTGTCCATTGGTGAAAGTGGGGTGTTAAATTCCCCTACTATGAATGCATTACTGTTGATTTCCCCTTTTATGGCTGTTAGTA
>NW_020172147.1:36670-46396 GCF_003031525.2 Neophocaena asiaeorientalis asiaeorientalis
GTGTCTCCATTGTCATTTGTTTCTAGGTATATTTTTATTTCCTCTTTGATTTCTTCAGTGATCATTTCGTTATTAAGTAGTGTAGTGTTTAGCCTCCATGTGTTTGTATTTTTTACAGATCTTTTCCTGTAATTGATATCTAGTCTCATAACGTTGTGGTCAGAAAAGATACTTGATACAATTTCAATTTTCTTAAATTTACCAAGGCTTGATTTGTGACCCAAGATATGATCTATCCTGGAGAATGTTCCATGAGCACTTGAGAAAAATGTGTATTCTGTTGTTTCTGGATGGAATGTCCTATAAATATCAATTAAGTCCATCTTGTTTAATGTATCATTTAAAGCTTGCGTTTCCTTATTTATTTTCATTTTGGATGATCTGTCCATTGGTGAAAGTGGGGTGTTAAATTCCCCTACTATGAATGCATTACTGTTGATTTCCCCTTTTATGGCTGTTAGTAGTTGCCTTATATATTGAGGTGCTCTTATGTTGGGTGCATAAATATTTATAATTGTTATATGTTCTTCTTGGATCAATCCCTTGATCATTATGTAGTGTGCTTCTTTGTCTTTTCTAATAGTCTTTATTTTAAAGTGTATTTTGTCTGATATGAGAATTGCTACTCCAGCTTTCTTTTGGTTTCCATTTGCATGGAAGATCTTTTTCCATCTCCTTATCTTCAGTCTGTATGTGTCTGTAGGTCTGAAGTGGGTCTCTTGTAGACAGCATATATATGGGTCTTGTTTTTGTATCCATTCCGACAATCTGTGTCTTTTGGTTTTGGGAACATTTAGTCCATTTACATTTAAGGTAATTATCAATATGTATGTTCCTATTCCCATTTTCTTGTTTTGGGTTCGTTATTGTAGGTCTTTTCCTTCTCTTATGTTTCTTGCCTAGAGAAATTCCTTTAGCATTTGTTGTAAAGCTGGTTTGGTGGTGCTGAACTCTCTCAGCTTTTGCTTGTCTATAAAGGTTTTAATTTCCCCATCAAATTTGAATGAGATCCTTTTTGGGTAGGGTAATCTTGGTTGTAGGTTTTTCTCCTTCATCACTTTAAATATGTCCTGCCAGTCCCTTCTGGCTTTGTTATTTTTCCCTTGCTGCTTTTAATATGTTTTCTTTGTATTTAATTTTTGACAGTTTGATTAATATGTTTCTTGGTGTATTTCTCCTTGGATTTATCCTGTATGGGACTCTCTGTGCTTACTGGACTTGATTATTTCATTTTCCATATTAGGGAAGTTTTCAACTATAATCTCTTCAAATATTTTCTCAGTCCCTTTCTTTTTCTCTTCTTCTTCTGGAACCCCTATAATTTGAATGTTGGTACGTTTAATGTTGTCCCAGAGGTCCCTGATACTGTTCTCAGTTCTTTTCATTCTTTTTCCTTTATTCTGCTCTGCAGTAGTTATTTCCACTATTTTATCTTCCCGGTCACTTATCCGTTCTTCTGCCTCAGTTATTCTGCTATTGATCCCATCTAGAGTATTTTTAATTTCATTTATTGTGTTGTTCATCATTGTTTGTTTCATCTTTAGTTCTTCTAGGTCCTTGTTAAATGTTTCTTGCATTTTGTCTATTCTATTTCTAAGATTTTGGATCATCTTACTATCATTATTCTGAATTCTTTTTCAGGTAGACTGCCTATTTCCTCTTCATTTGTTAGGTTTGGTGGGTTTTTACCTTGTTCCTTCATCTGCTGTGTGTTTTTCTGTCTTCTCATTTTGCTTATCTTACTGTGTTTGGGGTCTCCTTTTTGCAGGCTGCAGGCTCATAGTTCCTATTGTTTTTGGTGTCTGTCCCCAGTGGCTAAGGTTGGTTCAGTGGATTGTGTAGGCTTCCTGGTGGAGGGGACTAGTGCCTGTGTTCTGGTGGATGAGGGTGGATCTTGTCTTTCTGGTGGGCAGGTCCACGTCTGGTGGTGTCTTTTGGGGTGTCTGTGGACTTATTATGATTTTAGGCAGCCTCCCTGCTAATGGGTGGTGTTGTGTTCCTGTCTTGCTAGTTGTTTGGCATAGAGTGTCCAGCACTGTAGCTTGCTGGTCGTTAAGTGAAGCTGGGTGCTGTGTTGGGATGGAGATCTCTGGGAGCTTTTTGCTGTTAGATATTATGTGGAGCTGGGAGGTCTCTTGTGGACCAGTGTCCTGAAGTTGGCTCTCCCGCCTCAGAGGCACAGCACTGACTCCTGGCTGTAGCACCAAGAGCCTTTCATCCACACTGCTCAGAATAAAAGGGAGGAAAAAGTTGAAAGAAAGAATTAGTAGAAGTATAAAGAAAGTAAGTAGGGAGGGAGGGAGGGTGGGAGGAAGGAAGGAAGGAGGGAAGGAAAGAAAGAAAGAAAGAAGATAAAGTAAAATAAAATAAAGTAAGATAAAATATAATAAAGTTATTAAAATACAGAATAATTGTTAAGAAAAAAATTAAAAACAAGAAACGGACAGATAGAACCCTAGGACAAATGGTGGAAGCAAAGCTATACAGACAAAATCTCACACAGAAGCATACACATACACACTCACAAATAGAGGAAAAGGGGAAAAAATCATAAATCTTGCTCTTGAAGTCCACCTCCTCAGTTTGGGATGATTCGTTGTCTATTCAGGTATTCCACAGATGCAGGTACATCAATTTGATTGTGGAGCTTTAATCCGCTGCTTCTGAGGCTGCTGGGAGAGATTTCCCTTTCTCTTCTTTGTTCTCACAGCTCCTGGGGCTCAGCTTTGGATTTGGCCCCACCTCTGCGTGTAGATCACCTAAGGGCGTCTGTTCTTCGCTCAAACAGGATGGGGTTAAAGGAGCAGCTGATTCGGGGGCTCTGGCTCACTCAGGCGGGGGGGAGGGAGGGGAATGGAGTGCAGGGCGAGTCTACGGCAGCAGAGGCCAGCGTGACGTTGCATCAGCCTGAGACGTGCCGTGCGTTCTCCCAGGGACGTTGTCCCTGGATCCCGGGAACCTGGCAGTAGCGGGCTGCACAGGCTCCCCGGAAGAGGGGTGTGGATAGTGACCTGTGCTCGCACACAGGCTTCTTAGTGGTGGCCGCAGCAGCCTTAGCGTCTTATGCCCATCTCTGGGGTCCGCGCTTTTAGCCGCCTCTCGCTCCTGTCTCTGGTGCTCCTTTAAGCAGTGCTCTTAATCCCCTCTCCTTGGGCACCAGGAAACAAAGAGGGAAGAAAATGTCTCTTGCCTCGTCGGCAGGTCCAGACTTTTCCCCAGACTCCCTCCCGGCTAGCCGTGGTGCACTAACCCCCTGGAGGCTGTGTTCACGCCGCCAACCCCAGTCCTCTCCCTGCCCTCTGACCGAAGCCCAAGCCTCAGCTCCCAGCCCCGCCTGCCCCGGCGGGTGAGCAGACAAACCTCTCGGGCTGGTGAGTGCCGGTCGGCACCGATCCTCTGTGCGGGAATCTCTCCGCTTTGCCCTCCGCACCCCTGTTGCTGTGCTCTCCTCCACCGCTCCGAAGCTTTCTCCCTCTGCCACCCGCAATCTCCGCCGCGAAGGGGCTTCCTAGTGTGTGGAAACCTTTCCTCCTTCACAGCTCCCTCCCACTGGTGCAGGTCCCGTTCTTATCCTTTTGTCTGTTTATTCTTTTTTCTTTTGCCCTACCCAGGTACGTGGGGAGTTTCTTGCCTTTTGGGAGGTCTGAAGTCTTCTGCCAGCGTTCAGTAGGTGTTCCGTAGGAGTTGTTCCACGTGTAGATGTATTTCTGGTGTATCTGTGGGGAGGAAGGTGGTCTCCGCGTCTTACTCTTCTGCCATCTTCCCCTCGTCCCTCCATTCATCTCTTGATGACACTTAGGTTGCTTCCACATCTTGGTAATTGTAAATACTAATGCTCCGAACATTGGGGTGCATGTATCTTTTCAAATACATATTTTTGAAAACACGTGTTTTGTTCTTTTTGGATTTACACCCAGGAGTTGCGAGGTCATATGGTAGTTCTATTTTTAGTTTTTGAGAACCCCCCCCATACTGTTTTCCACAGTGGCTGTACCAGTTTACATTCCTACCAACAGTGTAGCAGGGTTCCGTTTTCTCTAAAAATTGTAAATTTTCTTCCTAGGGGTAATTGAGATGATAGTTGAATGATAACATAAGATCAGGTGAAGTCTAAAGAAATTTTAGAAAACCTGGATAGAGTAAGAAAACTTCTGTTCACTGGCATCTGAATGTTAGAGAGACACCAAGACATGTGAGCCAAATTCTGGAGAAAAGGGAAATACAGATGCAAGCTTGACATTTGGTGCAGGTTATTTCCTTGGGGCACTTGCTGATTCAAATCTTACAGCCTAGGAGCTGAAAAGCCAAAGAGTTCAAAAGACTCTAATGACAGAAGCCAAACGGCAAGAGCCGTTTTACATTGATAAAAAGCATTTTAACCACGTAGAAGCAGACAATGAAAAGAAAGAACTTTGCATTACATTTAATAAAAGTTTAGGGAGATCTTTGTGGTATATTAGTGAACTTATTTGTGGAAATTTAGCCATGTACTTTGTGTTGGAGAGGCACAAAGAGATCAAGAATTCTCACAATTTGAGTACACAGTTGCCTTACATGTAGGCATGGTGGCAGCCATTTACATAACAATGATTTGGAGGATGTTGTGTTAGTCAGCTCTTGCTGTGATAATGCTTTGGAACAAATCACACCAAACTCAGTTACATAAACAAGAATTTGTTTTTCTTGGACCTATGGGCTAGCTGCAGTGGCTCTCTTTTAGACCTCTAGATGGCTGGTTTTGCTCTGTGTTTTGGGTCAGTTTGAGGTCTGTCACACACATCTTCCTCTGGAGCCCAACTGTGAGGCCGCAGCTCCCAGGCCCTGTCTTCTCACAAAGTTCACTGAAACATAAGAGGTGAGCCCAACTGCACAAGCCCATTTAAGGCCTCTTCTGCTCATTTAAGGCCATCATGTCTGCTCATACTTCAGTGGCCAAAACATGTCACAGATCTAAGCTGTATTTAGAATATGTGTATTTGTTTAAATTTGGGTGCTCTTACAGAAGAATATTGCATTTTGGACAGTTGTTACCTTAGCATTTTCATTGGCATTTGCAAACGTGATAAAAGTCGTGTGTGCTTTTTCACCTTTGAAAACTTCTTGAAATTGTGGGACAATTTCTATGGGAAAAGAGGAAGGTACATTTTAGAACTCAACTCTAGTTATGGCATTGTTGGGAGAAGAATTAATGAGATAAGGTCAATACAAGTGAAAGATTTGGGATTCACATATTCATAATTAACATTAACATTCTACAGAACATTCCTGGAGAATTGTGATGCTTGCTTTATGTGATTTCTATCATAAATCATTATAATCTGACCAAGCCACTTCAGTAAAACATACATCATACAGTACATCACATTTTAGTTTTTCCTACCACTGCACAACTTATCATCAATACTGTACCATAACACAGAAACAGAAACTGAGTGAATTCTTTGTTAGCAGACGGGCTTCACAAGCAATACTAGTGGAAGGTCTTCAAATGATAGCAGACGGTAACTCAAGCCATAAAAACAAAACAAAGAATGCTGACTAGAGCAGTTGTGTAGGGAATTATAAAAGATAATGTAATTTCAAATTTCTTCTCCTTTCTTCTCTTAGCTAATTTAAAAAGTAAGTGCATAAGCAATATGACTATATTTGGATTGTTCTGTATATAACATAAAGAAATATCATATATTTGATGATACGGCACAAAGAAGGCAGTGAGAAAAAAGCTGTATTAGAATAAAAATGACAGTAGATCATAAGCTGAATCTGCAGGAAGAAAGGAAGAGAACCAGAAATGGTAAATAGATTAACCCAACAAACTCAAAAATATTTATTTGCTCTACGTTCTTCTCTAAGCTCCTTCAAAAAATAAGCTTGTATTTGCTCTACGTTCTTCTCTAAGCTTAAGTATGTAACATATATAAATGTAATAAAAACAAAAAAGAGGGGAAGGCATACAGATCTATAAAAGTGCAGTTTCTGTTTTTCACTGGAATTAAGCTAGTAAAAATATGAAAAGATTCTGAGAAGATATATTACATAAGCCCTAGTGCAGCCGTTACTCAAACAATGTGGTTAAAAATCATTAAAGGAATTACATGTTACAGTAGAAAATATCTACTTACTATAAAAGGAAAATGGAGGAACAACAACAATAACAAAAAAACAAAAACATGAGACATGTAGAAAACCAAAGTATAATGATAGACATAAATAAATCCTACCATATCAATAATAAAACTAAATGTAAATGAATTAAACAATACAATCAAAAGGCAGATATCGTCGAACTGGGTTTTAAAAAATGTTTTCTCTAGGAGACACTCCTTGGATTCAAAAGTCTAATGTGTACAAAGTAAAAGGATGAAAAAATATACATCATGCAAATAGCAACCATAAGCATGCTGAAGTGGCTATACTAATACCAGAAAAAATAGACTTTAAAACAAACAAAAAATTACTAGATATGAAAAGGGACATTTTATGATAAAAAAAGGGAAGATACAAAAATTTTTAACATATGTGCCCTGAATAAGATAAAACCAAAATACATGAAGAAGAAAATACCGAAATCCATGAAGAATTGAAGGAAGAAATAGATAATTGCACAACATTAGGTAGAGGCTTCAGTACTCCACGGTCAATAATGGATAGAACAGTTAGGCAGAAGATCAACAACGATATAGAAGACTTGGACAAGACTATGAATTAACGAGACCTAATAAATGTCTACAGAACACTCAACTGAACAGTAAAATACTCATCCTGCTCAACTACATGTGAAACGTTTTCCAGCATAGATGACATGCTAGGCTGTAAGACAAGAGATTGAAACCCACATACATTGCTGATGGGAATGTAAAATGGAGCGGACACTTTACAAAACAGCTTGAGAGTTCCTGCAAGTGTTAAACATAGAGTTACCCTATGACCCAGCAGTTCCACTACTAAATATATACCTAAGAGAAATAAAAACTTATGTCTGTACAAATCTTGTACATGAATGTTCATAGAAGCATATTTCTAAAAACAAAAGGTGGAAAAAATTCAAATATCAATTGGATAAATGAATAAACAAAATGTGGAATATCCGTACAATAGAATAGCATTCAGCTATAAAATGGAATGAAATATTGATCCATGTAACAACATAGATGAACCATGAAAGCATTATGTAAAGTAAAAGCAGCCACTCACAAAAGATCACATATTGTTTGGTCCCATTTATATGAAATGACCAGAACAGCAAATCTGTAGAGACAGGAAGTAGATTAGTGGTTGCCTAGGGCTGAGAGGGTTGAGGAGAATGAAAAAACCTCGTTAATGTGTAATGGGTATTTTGTGGGGGGACAGAAATCTAAAATTTGATTGTTGTGATGGTTACACAAGTCTTTTAGTGGTTACACTGAGAATCACTGAATTGTATACATTAAAGTGTTGAAATTATGGTATGTAAATTATATCCCAATAAAGCTGTTAAAATTATGATAATTTTATATTTATAAACTTGAAAATTCATCCAAAATGACAAATTCTTAAAAAATGCAAGCTAACAAGACTAACACAAGAAAGAAAAAATATCTAAAAAACCTATATCTACTCCAAAAGTTGTTTGTATAATTAAGTAACTTTACAGAAAATGATTTCCAGGGATAAATGGCTTTCCAAGTAAATTCTTCCAAATATTTAGGGGAGAAATATTGGTAATCTTACATAAAAATCTTCCAGGAAACAGAAAACTATATATTGCTCAAAATATTTATAAGGCCAACATAAGCTTTAGATCAAAACTAAAAAGAATATTACAAGAATAGAATCACAGGCCAGTTTCTCTTTTGAACATGCATGCAAAATGTGTAAACAGAAGCACAAACTGTATCCATGATATGTAAAACAATCATATATCACAATCAAAGTAGCTTTATTCTGGTAATGCAAGGTTGGTTTAATGTTAAAACATGAAACTGATCCCAGGAATGAATAAGAGTGGGAAAAAATGTCATTTAAAACAGAAGTCTTGGGAATTCCCCGGTGGTCCAGTGGTTAGAACTTGGCGCTTTCACTGCTGGGGACCTGGAGTCCAATTACCGGTCAGGGAACTAAGATCCTGCAGGCCATGAGGCAGAGCCCTGAAAAAAAAAAGGAAAGAAAGAAGTCTTAACCAGGAGAAGCACAAGATCAAATAAACATAACAGATAACACCTTATGAAAAGTAGGTGAAGATTATGGACTATTCTAAAATTTTAAAACAAAAAGAAACTTTTAAAGATTCAAGAGGATGTGACAAATATTGTACATAGGCAAAAAATAAAATAAAATAAAATATACAGATGATGGGAGCCCAAAAATCCAGATGTCCCTGTCCTGTCTCTGAAGAGTCTCATTCAATCGGTTCTGGATTTCCCCTATGTTTAAAAATCTACAGGTGTTATAAAGCAGAAACTAACACACTATTGTAAAGCAATTATACTCCAATAAAGATGTTAAAAAAAAAACCACAATAAAACAAACCTACAGGTGATTCTGATATGATTCACAGACAATGTAAAGCTTCTGCTTTACAGGAAAGAATACCAGATTATTTTGTCATTTTATAGTTATATTAACAGGCTGTACTATTGACGGATAAGTCTGATGTCAAAATGCACTCCCCACTAGGGATAAAAAGGGAACTAGTACTCTCTACTGCTACTTGGTGGCAGCATGCATGTATTGCAAGGGCAATTATTGTAGGAGTCAAAATTAGTGGAACATTTTAGAATTGGAAGACTACATACAGATCATCTAGTCAAGCTTCCAACTATTATAGTTGTGAAAACTAAGGCCCATATAAAAGAAATGATTTATCTCCAAAGAGCGTTAGTGAAAGTATGAAATAAAAAATATCTCTGAACTTTTAATTTAGTGCTGTTTTTATTAATCTGAAGTATTAGCTTATACTTCAGCGTGACAGATTTGGGATTGAATTCTTGCTCACATTTACTTATTGCGTGCCTTTTAGTAAGTTAGTAAAACACTTTTTTAATTGATTGATTTAATTTTGGCTGCGTTGGCTCTTCCTTGCTATGCGCGGGCTTTCTCTATTTGCGGTGAGCGGGGCTACTCTTTGTTACAATGCGCGGGTTTCTCATTGTAGTGGCTTCCCTTTGTTGCTGAGTGCAGGGTCTAGGTGTGTGGGCTTCAGTAGTTGTGGTTCACGAGCTCTAGAGTGCAGGCTCAGTAGTTGTGGTGCATGGTCTTAGTTGCTCCGTGGCATGTGGGATCTTCCCAGACCAGGGCTCAAATGCGTGACCCCTGCACTGGCAGGTGGATTCTTAACCACTGCGCCACCAGAGAAGCCCTATTAAAACACCTTTAACTTCGCTTTTCACATATGTAAAATGGTGAGCCTTGACTGATATAGAATATGAGATAACCTAGCACTGTTCTTAACACATACATGTAGTTAAATTTTTTTGGCTCTCATCCCTCTTAAACAGCCTCTATCCTCTTAACAATGAAAGTGTCTTTCAGCTAGCAGAGCACCCCAGAGCTGACCACATTCTGGCAAGAGATATAGGATTCTTTTTCTTACTGGGGGTTCTTTATACCTGGTATTTGAACTGCACTGAAACATGAACATCTCTTGTTTATACTGTATTAATGGATTTGATAGATGAATTTTAAAAAGTAATATGCATGAATTGAGCTGCCTTACTCTCAAGAAATATAATTCGATAGTGGTGGCTA
>NW_020172147.1:46603-47171 GCF_003031525.2 Neophocaena asiaeorientalis asiaeorientalis
CTCAGCGGCCATGGCTCAGGGGCCCAGCCGCTCCGCGGCATGTGGGATCCTCCCAGACCGGAGCACGAACCCGTGTTCCTTGCATCGGCAGGCGGACTCTCAACCACTGCGCCACCAGGGAAGGCCCACTCTCAACATATTTTTAAGTTTGTATTCAAACAGTATGAAGAAAACAGGATCAGGGAATTCAGCCATAAAAATGAATGGATTCCTGATACATGCTACATCATGGATGCAACTAAGTGAAAGAAGCAAGGCACGAAAGGCTACATATTGTATGGTTCCATTTATAAGAAATGTCCAGCAATGGCAAATCCATACACATGGACAATATTATACATTAGTGTTTGCCAGGGGTTTGGAACAGAGGGAAATAGGGAATGACTCCTTAAAATGGGTGTACGTTTTCTCTTGGGGTGATGAAAATGTTTTGCAGCTGGGCAGTGGTGATAGTTGCACAACATTGTGACATTACTAAATTCCACTGAATGGTACAGTGAATTGTAAAATGATCAAAATGGTGAATTTTGTGTTATGTTCATTTTACTACCATAAAAAGGAGAAAGAA
>NW_020172147.1:47672-95613 GCF_003031525.2 Neophocaena asiaeorientalis asiaeorientalis
GGAAAGACTTAGAGTTTGGGAAACTAAGGTGAACTGGTCAAGAAAAAGACAGCTCTACTGTTCAGTTTTCTCTCAGCTTTCCCAGTGCATTAATCCTCAGCAAAAAGTAGCCTGAACTTGTAGATGATAGTCATTCAACGCAGTCCAGGGAAAAGTAAATAAAATAAAACCCAACTCTTCTTCTTTAGTACATCTATGACAGGTTACCTTCCTGCTCAGCCACATGGACATTCATTAGGACGTTTCCATTTATGTCTCCTCTACTTCAGTACTTTACTCACAGCTCATTCACACATGTAGGCAACAGCATTCCTTAATTCGATGGACTCTGCAGTGCTGGTTGTGATCAGTCTCATGAAAAGAAAAGGGAAGGAGGAAAAAGCCTCCACATTGACTTGGTGGTCTTGACGAAATGGATGCAGAAGACAGCTTGAGTGTCAAACTGGAAACTTTTATTTTCCTTTTCCTTTTCTATCAGGTCTTCTGCCCACTTCCCACCCCCTCCTTTCAAACAGGAGAGACACTAATTAGCTGTTTTTTTTTGTTTTTGGTAAAACACCTGTTGTTTTGGGTTTCTTGTTTTTCGGTGAACATTATTGTTTTTACTGCCAAATGAGCTTTGGTGGTTGATGTAGGGGTGCTCTTGGGAACTTAACTTTTTCCAGTTTAAGTGGAAAAGCTTTTCTATTTGAATTGGCTTTTACTGGGTGCTTCAAGGTTTGCTCTTGGCTCTTTGATGGGGGACTGAATAGCACTGTGTTTCCTTTGAGGTTCCAATAAATAAAGGATCCTATATCCTCTTGGGCACGTTTTGTTGATTTTGCTGTGTGTGCTCTCTAATAGCCAGATGCAGATTCCAGGAAAATGACATATAAATGAATATAAGTAATCTAATATTTTTAGAATTTGCTTTGGCCATAGTCCTCGTCTTATTCTACTTGTAGCAGATGGCTTAAAAGAGCATTAGCTATGTATATATTAAATATAATATACCAATATTAAATATTATATTGATGTATAAATGCAATATTCTAATATTTATATTAATGTATAACAATTATGTATTATATTAATATATATTTTTGCTTAGCATATATTATATACAAAATATATGAGTAATGAAATGTATTTATATGGTTAATATGTTAATAATATTAATATGATATATACTGTAATATTGATTATACAATTATATCATAATATATAAATATATAATTATTATTATCTGATATAATACACTATAGTTAATATATTCTATATAACACAATATATAATGTATTAGTATAAGACAATTGTATTATATAATATGAATATAATACATATATAAAATTATATATTTTAATTACACATATGAGTATGTATAGCTATTTATAATTTTATTTACATAGAAATCTGTTCATCATAACAAGATGTAAAAATATGCAATATTTTCAATCAAATGGGCCTTAACCTCACTACCTACACATAACTACTTTTAAAATCTTGAACCCTAACTCATGCTTACATATTTCTCAACCTGCTTTTCTACACATGCACATATACACACATTTATACACCATATATATGTATACTACCAGTTTCCAGTTCAATGTATATAACTATATAATATATATAATTATATTCCTGCGTATGTATACAAATATAAATCAAAAGTATGTGTATAGGTATGTATTTCATATATTTATATAAATATATCCTACAAATAATGTATGTGTATATAAATACATGACTATATACATACATACATAGAAATATACTAATTTAAACAAAGGGGACCTAAGTAAGCATAGTTCTCTAAGAATAAAAGTAGTTATGTCTCACTGTTTCAATAACAGGTAATAATTTTCTACTGTATGTGCTTCCCATTTGTTGAATGTTAAGCTGTTTTAATTTTTTGCCATTATTAATGAAGCTCTGAAGAATACGGTGGGCAAGATTACTTGAAAAATTCTCCTAAAGGAAAAGGGTTAGGTATGCTAGGTTAAATGTACACAACTTATTTTTAAGTGCATGGTTGATTTTTGAAGTGTGCAGTAGAAATTTCCAGGATGCATGAAAGATGGGTGGTACATGTGTCAGAGTTATAGCTATATTAGGAGTGGATTGAAGATCTTGATAGCTTAGAACAGAAGTTGGAAATCCTGTTTTTATGGAGCCAAATAGCAAATATTTTAGGCTTTGTAGACCAAAGAGGCAAAATTGAGGATATTATTTAGGTACTTAGGTAACAATTTAAAATGTTACCAGTTAAAATGTGAAAATTATTCATAGCTCATAGGCCATAAAAAATAGGCATCTGTCTGGATTTGGAATACAGGCCATAGTTTAATGACACACCTGACATAGAGACTTGTTTTTAAATGGCCATGACCACATGGGAGGCAGGAGGTAAGACTCCATCCCTACTAGATGGGAAGTTAGAACTAAATCTATCTATCCCTAGCTTCACCTTTAGTGAAAGGATGTGCCAAGAGAAAAAAATACCTGCTGGCAAAGGGAGACTAAGACCAAATTCTCTTGGCCTCTGCTCCGGGTAGGAGACAGGTAGGAAATCTTGAGAACTCTGAACCCCAGATCTGTGTTCACAGTGTTTGGGTTGCAAATTTATTTGTGGTCTTGCAAACAGAAGGTAAGAAATTACCTTAAAATGCTCCCAGATCGGTGGTATTCCAAACACAGAAATAAACACTCTCTGGAGAGGTAGACCTTCAACCCAGGCCTATAGCATTCCCACAGAAAAAGTTTAGCTAAACATGAGCTCATGATCTAAATTTACACAATAATGAAGAAATCAGCTACAAGTGGAGAGAATCAGCAAAAGCAATCAATACCAGAATTAGATTCCCAAGGCCATCCATCAGATGTTGGAATACTCAGGCGCAAGGCAGAAAACACACATAAAACTAGAACTGAAACAAGGAACAAGGGTGTTTTAAAAGACTGGGTAGGATCTTTAAAACATTTTTAAAATACCTGTCATTGATAAAGCTAAAAACTCGAAGGTCATGTAATACAGCAGATTAATCATGGAGAAGAGTGAAATTATACTGTTTTTATAAATATGGCAGATCAGATTTTCTGCCTAATTATATAAGTAGATTTATCTTTAAAAAATACCCATTATTTTAAAGACTTATTGGCTGTAAAATAAGTTAAGAGTATTTCAAAGGGCTTCTCTCCAAAGAAAAGTGAGACGTAGCAAAACACAGAAAGTCGAGGGGAAAAAATTTCAATATATACATTGCTATAGGGTGAAGTAAGCCTTAGGCCAGCAACAATGTGGAGGAGCTGACCCTTAGATACTTACAACTAAGCTGGAATCTTCAAAAACTTCAACTATTTATAACTAAAAAGATTTCTTAAAATTAATAACCAAGTGTTTTAACTGACATTAGAAGAGCAAAACAATAAACCCTCAGAACATAGAAAAAATAGATAATAAAGATATGAGCAGAACTTAATAAAACAGAAAAAAGTATAAAATTGAGGTGATTTAGTAAGTCAAAAAATATTCTTTGAAAATATTTTAAAAACACATTTTGATTAAGCAAAACAAAAACAAAAGTAAATAATACACAGAAAGAATCAGGACAATATTATAGCAGAGAGTAAAAACAGAGAACATATGAAATGCCAGTAAATTTGAAAATTTATGTAAAGTGGACAATTTCCTAGCTCCTAGAGTTTACCGACACAAGAAATTATAGCTGGAGTTCTTTCACCAGTAAAGGAATTAAGTCAATAGTTTACAATCTTTCACCAAGAAAATAACAGACGCACCCAGATCGTTTGGATGGGGAATTCTACCAAACTTCTATTAAACAAATAACATCAGTATTAATAAAGAAAAACTTCTAGAGAGTAGCAAAGAAAGAATGCTCCTTTATTCATCTTATGAAGTCTATATAATCCCAATACTGAAAATAGATTAGGACTGTAAAGAAAAAGAAATTTACAGGTCAAATTTACTTGTAAGTATAAAAGCAAAAATTTTGATCTACGATATTAGCTACCCAAGTTCACTAGAGTAAGAAAAAGCATGAGCAAGTTAGGTCATCCAATGAATGAAAAGGTAGTTTAATGTCAAGAATATATATCAATAGATTGAAAACACCACATTTTCTTTCTTTCATCTGTCTCTTTAAAAAATTGATAAGTACTTATATTGATCTCTCTTGTACTAGGCACTGTGCTAAGTCACTTACATATTTACTCCTTTAAACCTTATATGTTTCTCTTTGATCATAATTTCTCCCAATTTATAGACCTCTTTGATACCCGATTAACCATTGTCAAAGATGCAATTAACAATGATTATTACTGTGTATTAGGTTTTGCCTGGACCCTGAAGAAACCATCCTAAATTATGAGCTATGACTGTCACTTGATTTTCTCACAAAGAACAATCAGAACTCCTGGTCTTAAGTGGCTTGGAATGTGCAACTAAGAAGTATCATGTGTCCCTCACGGAGTACACGCTCTCTCCTGGGTGGGGCGAGCACAGACACTTATTGGGAGTTTTACTACTTTTAAAATGCGTTGATACAACCATGTCTCATTGGATGAGTCAGCAAACGCTTTTTGTAAATCCAAATTCTCCACACCTCCTACCTTTCGCGCTGCCCTAATCTCAAAGCTCCCGCCCCTGCTCCTCAGGCAGCGTCCCCATGTGAGGCGGGGCTGCGTGCGGACGCATGGCGAGCGCGCAGTCGTCTTCGAGCCCCGCCCCCACGGAGCCGCCCGCTGGTTTGAACAGCATCCTCGCGCGCAGAGGGCTATGAGGGAAGCGCCAAGGGCCGGAGATACGCCGCGGGAGGCGGCGCGGGAGCGCGGCGTGGAGGGGCTGGCCTAGCTGAGGCTCGTGGCCCTACGTCGTCTGACTGCGACGCGGGTCCTGCGCACGCTGCGGGGCCGCAGCCGCCGGGCGGTGAGCGCCCGAGGGGCCTGGAGGCGAGTCGGGGACCCCAGGCGTGTGTGGGCATCGTGTCCACAGCCAGCGTCCCCGAAGCCGCGCTCGGGCCGTGATCACTCGGTGAAGCTGCGCTGCGACACAGCAGCCGACTTCTTCCCGCGCTGTGAGGACCTGTGCGCGCTGCAGGACTCAGTGCCTCTGCCTGCGGGAGGGCCTGCTGGACTTAACGCCGACCGCTTCCACGGGGTTGACTGGGTGCCGCTCCTGAGCACCCTCTGCCCCTGATCTGTATCCAGAACTTCTTCCAGCCACAGCTGGGCGAGACAGGTTTGTAGTATCCGCTTCCAAGGACTGTCGTGTGGGCGCTGCGAAGCGGAGTTTTAGATGGTGCAAGGTGGAGGCTGGGCACTAGAACAGGTGCCCAGTGCTCAGGTGTGCGTGCACTAGACGGGGCGTGCGGCCTAGGACTCCTGCCAGCTCGGTGACCCTGGCCGAGTGCCTTAAGGCTTCTAGGTCTCAGTGTTCTCATCTGTAGCATGGGCTTAACAAGACCCACTCTCCTTGGCGGTTACAAGGACTCACTCTGTTAATGCTTCTAGACTCTGCAATGTAGAACACTTAGCACAGTTTGGAGCATCGTTAATTGTTGCACAGATGTTACCTGGTGTGTTGAATGACTTTGCCTGGTACATACCAAAGCGATTAGGGAATTGATATATCCCAGCTTCATTTCCTTTCCATTAAAACAGGTCTCAGGATAAAAATATATATATATATATATATTTTATAAATTCGTTTTATTTATTTATTTAGGTGCGTTGGGTCTTCGTTTCTGTGCGCGGGCTTTCTCTGGTTGCGGCGAGCAGGGGCCACTTTTCATCGCGGTGCGTGGGACTCTCACTGTCGCGGCCTCTCCTGTTGTGGAGCACAAGCTCCAGACGCGCAGGCTCAGTAATTGTGGCTCACGGGCCTAGTTGCTCCGTGCCATGTGGGATCTTCCCAGACCAGGGCTTGAACCCGTGTCCCCTGCATTGTGAGGCAGATTATCAACCACTGCGCCACCAGGGAGGCCCCCCAAAATCTTTTTTTCAATAGTCATATAGTAGAAAGAGCACCGGTGTGAAGGCAGCTTAGGGTTTGAATTCCAGGGCTTATGCTCTCTGTGGCCTGTGCAGGTTACTTTTGAACTGCAATTCCCACACTTGTAAAATGACATTAAAAACCACTCTTTCTGAGGGTTCTTACAATTAATTAAGCAGGTTATGTGTGTAACGTATCCTGGCACTTGAATGAGTTGTTAGAACCAAGGGCTGCTGGAGATGATGCTTCTGCTCTAGGTAATCTCCCCTTCTACTGGGCAGCAGGTAAACACAAGCACAGTAGTCAGTGCTCTGGAAGAAATGAGTTCTGGTGCTGCAGAGCACAGAATCTTTTTGTTTTTTAATTTAATTATTATTTTATGTTAGAGTATAGTTGATTTACAATATTGTGTTTGTTTTAGGTGTACAGCAAAGTTATTCAGTTATACGTATACCCATTCTTCTTCAGATTCTTTTCCCGTGCAGGTTATTATAGGATATGGAGTAGAGTTCCCTGTGCTATGCAGTAGGTCATTGTTGATTACATATTTTATATATAGCTGTGTGTATATGTTAATCCCAAACTCCTAATTTATCCCTCCCCGCCACCTTTCCCCTTTGCAGAGCACAGAATCTTAAAAGGGAAAGTTCAGGGTAGGCTTCCTGGGGGAGGTGCCATCCTGTCTAAGGATAGTAGAACCTCCTGGGGTGGCAGGAGGGAGCAGTGTGTCAAAGGTTGAGAAATATAAGAAAATATGGCAAAACTAATGTACAGGACTGTAACTCAGGGTTTGGGAAAGAAATGAGAGTTGATACTGGAAACCTAATGGGGACAAACATAAAGGGGTCCTGTTTGTCATGTCAGAAGTTTGGATGTTTATCCTGAAGGCTGTGGGAAACCCTAATAAACAATAAGATGGACTTCTGGTTTAGAGGCTCACTCGGACCTCCATGTGGAAGGCAGTTGATTGGGTGCAGGGTGAATTGTAATCTAAAGGTCCCACTTAAGTTATAAAAGGTTGGACTGCATTTTGGAGATCCGAGAGAGAATGGGTGGGGCCTGGTGACCAGCTAGAAAAGGAAGGGCAGCAAGCTTGGGTGACAGTTTACAGCTGCATCTTTTTGTGAGATACAGAACACAGTAGGAAGGGATTGGGGATGGGGAGAGGATCTTACTTGATCTTCAGTGATATAGAGGGGCCTGGTAGATGGGTCTGGGCCCAAGTTTCAGATCTGGGCTTTTGGGGAGGACAGGTGTTTGAAGGCATGGGAGATACTTAGGTTACCCACAAGACGATGCAAAGAATCATGGGTCTGAGAGTTTTTTAAGTGAGTGTATATATATATATTTTTTAAATTTTTATTTATTTATTTATAGCTGTGTTGTGTGTTCGTTTCTGTGTGAGGACTTTCTCTAGTTGCGGCAAGTGGGGGCCACTCTTCATCGCGGTGCGTGGGCCTCTCTTAAGTGAGTATATTTGAGAATGTTTATAAGCTGAGAGAAAGTAGCCAGCAGAGGAAGGGTGTGAAGATTTAGGATAGGAAATGATTGTTCATTTGTTTTCAAAAAGCTGAATACTTATCATGTGCCTGGCCTTTTTTTAGGATCTGGGGTTCACACCATCTGTTATCTCTTCTGCAAGGACAGTTCAACTCATCCCCTTGGTGAAGAGAAGTCAGATTATTCTTTACATCCCATTCAGGTGTAGGAACTGTTCTGTACCTCTGAAGGGACTTTACATAAGCAGAGTAATAAGTTACAAATCAAAAGAAATTATAGCTGGAAGGGACCTGAAAGGCCACGGTACTTAATTTTGCCACATATTTTACATTGAATGTAACAAAAATTTATTGTTTAGCCCATTCTCTTCAGAGTTCCTTCACTGAACTTTCTTTATGTTTTTCATCCAGTGGGTCTAACTTGTAGATTTTGGCCTCCTCGTAAATTTGCTTCTTCATCCATATTACATTTTGCCCGGACTATGGCAGAAGCTCCTGGGTGGTTTCACGGCCCCTGGGCTCCGTTCTTCTGTTTATCTGCCTACTCAGTTTAAGTGATCTTCTAACGTAAAAACATACGCTTAAAATAATGCTGCTAATGGCTTGCCCACACAGAGTTATTGCATACTAGCCTCCCAGCGTGTGCTCTGCACAGAGGCGTGTAGTCTGAACTGTGCTCGGCCAAGCCTCATGGGGCTCTTTGACCCTGAGGAAGGGGAGCTTTTTGTGATCACTCCCTTTATCTAATCGGTCCTTCAGCAGCGGGGTGCCTTTTTCTAATCAGCGGAGGCACCCTTACTCAGCCAGTGGTAGCCCCAGGCCTCATCACCTGTGGGATACAAGCCATGCTCTCTCCCAGGCTTGCTTCGGCCAGCATCTCTATTTTCCTTTCTGTCTCTTCTCACACTTGGACCCCTGGGCTATAGTCATCCCTACCTGCAGTATTTAATGTGCCCAGCAGGTGTCAGGCTTGAGTGTCTTTGCACAGATACTCCCTGTGCAGTTAATGCACATTGTACTCCCAACTCTGCATACTCTAATCTTTCTAGATTGTACTTCAGGGTTATCATGAAGCCGTCACTTAGACATAACTTTTTGCCTCCATAGGAACCTCTGTGCATAAAAGTTATGGTTCTTTATCTCATGTGATTGAAATTTTGAGTTTATACATCTTCCTCCTTAATGAAGGCTTTAAGGGCAGGAGTAGTTTCTAATCCTTAGCACAGAATAGATGCTTTGTTTTGCGGTATGCGGGCCTTTCACTGCTGTGGCCTCTTCCGCCGCGGAGCACAGGCTCCGGACGCACAGGCTTAGCGGCCATAGCTCACGGGCCCAGCCGCTCCGCAATGTGGTATGTGTTAAAATAGGAAATATATGTCATGTCCTGTAAGAGCAGCAAACTCAGTGGTGTTAGTGGGGGGGTGTCATGGAAGTAATCACAAAGCAGGTGACTGTAAGTTAGGGTCCTGAAACATTAGTGTGTGTTCCCTGTGTCCCGTAGTGGTCTGGAGGGGTCAGGAAGCCTGCCTTCAATTTGAGGGAACAGAGCATTTGAGGTCCTATCTCTTCTATTGCTGTAGTATGCTGCATAGCAGCTAATAAAATGCTGGCTTTATTGTTGACATTTAAATCACTGATTGATCATCAAGATTGGCATGTATCATTGGAAATGAAAATAGGAAGAGTCTTAAGATTTTTAGGTTTTTCTTTTTTTTCCTATGTCTCAAAAGGTATGTAGTATTTTACTGAGTGGTTGGGAATAAAGTTTGCAGTATTCAGTGTATTCAGTTTTAGTATCTAAATAGAATTAAACTGCTGCTGTTAACTGGAATAACACTTTGTTACTGACAAGTTTTAGAATGCATCTGTTTGTCAATTACCTGTTTGGGAAGATTGTAGTTAATGATTTTAAGAATGTGCTATAAACCTCCAATTGACTCAAGAAAAGCAAATAAGTCAAGATTGACAAATGTATAGGCTCTTCATCTTATTGTGTGTGTGTGTGTGTGTGTGTGTGTGTGTGTGTGTGTGTGTTTTACTGTTATTTGTTAAGGTGTAAAGAACTCTATCACTCTTAAGACAGTAAACTTCCCGGGGTATAATCTTACATGGCAGGGAGCAGATCACATGGCCAAGATCTTAAAGGTGATTTTTTTATGTTTGAACTTTCATGAAAACATATGTGATTGAAGCACATTAATATATTGGTACAAATGGCAGTTAATTTTTGTCTTTTGATACCTGTGAATGCAGCTTTCGTTTTGTTGAAAGAATATGACCAGTCTTCAGTTTGGGATTCTACCATTTAGTAAAGATAGTCCACTTAATTTTAGAAATAAGAGATTTAATATATAATACATAATAATATTTTTATGTAGTTTTAGTTACTGAAAACATTGATTGTGATACTGATTATGTAATGGGGAAAATCTAGAGACAACCCGGATGTCTTTCAGGAGGGGTCTGATGAAGGAAATTAGGATCCATCCATGGTATGGAGTAACGTGTGTGTGGAGAACGGGGAAGGTCTGTGAGCAAACTGGGAATATGACCTGATATATCATCAGGTTAAAAGGAAAAAGAGCAGGTGTAGAAAAGGATATGTCTATTATTCCACTTAGAAACCCACAGTGTTTGTATTTGTAAATACTATATATGTATATATGTACATATGGAAACACGCATATATACACGTATACACATTTGTGTATCTGATCCTGAAAATGCACAAAAGGCTGTTAATGGCAACCACCTCTATGGAAGGGAAGAGATCTTTATATTTTTACTCTAGTTTTCCTAATCGTGTGCAAATTTAGAGTTAATTTTTTATTTAAAAGTTAGGCAGTCAGGAGAGGCCTAGTGACTCCTTTGTGGGCTTCTCTCACCACAGGATGCACTTTTCATGTCCTTCCTGTTTCTGGTTTGTCTTTTGGAGCAGACACCACTGAAATGAGCATCTTGTCATCGCTTGCCAACTGCCTGCGGTTTTCTTGCGCCCTCCTAACCCTCACCACCTTTGTGAGATGCTGTTTCGCGCTGAGGTGGTGCCTTTCCCCTCACACACAACCCTCTGGTACCTTGTGGAGTCCCGGGGTTTCTCAGTGGGCATTCTAGCATACTCATCCCAGAGATACAGTGGGTTTTTCAGCCAGAAGCATTTGGGGAAAACTGTTCCTGTATGAATTATCCTCTTGGGAGTTCACGATTCACCAGAGCTCTTGAGATGCTCTAGGAAGTTGAGTCAAGAAACCCGTGTAGCCCTGTTAATTCATGATTTCCTAAATTTCTATGACTGACTGTGGCACTGCTTTTCCAGTCACAACCATCCTTATCAGCTTCCCTGATAGACTCCCTGGGGAGTGCTGCTCAGACTCTGGCCTGGAAACTTCATAGTCCCAGGATTACCCTCTGCTTCCACGCCCACCCAGCACCCTGCTAGCGCTCTGTCAGCCTGGCACCTTCTCCCTGCCCCCAACTCATTCAGGCCACAGGCGCTGCCCTAGCTCTGGGATTTAGTGATAACGCCTGGGAGCAGTGGCCCAGCACAGCCCATGGCAGTGCTCGGTGTGGCTCACAGGGTTTAAAACACACAATTTCAGTCCTTACTGGAACATGGGAAGATGATTTAAATCCAGATGTCTTATTTCATAATCCCCGTGTCTCTGAAAGTGGGAGAAACAGACTGGGAGGGCCATATGTTTCAAGCAAAAGGGAGACTGTTTCTCTGTTGAAGTAAAGAATGGGCCCTCACAGTTAACAGGTAATGTAGGGAGTTTGTGCTGTGTCTGTCATGTTGGGCCTGTTATACTCATTTATATGACCGTTGCGTCCCTATTGGCATTTGCATTTACTGCCCAAGCTTGAAACTCCCCAGTGTCCCTGTGTTGGTCACGAGCCCTAATTCTATTGACCTAGAAAGTTCTTTGTGGGAGCTTTCTAGCAGGCCTCTCCCCCAGTGTCCCCACCCTCCAGCCCCTATGTCCTAGTGCTTTTTCTAAAATGCACAACTCCTTGTTGTGCAGACCTGATTGCTCCTCATTGCTCCAAGATCCGATCGATCCAGTTCCCAGGACAGCGTGTCCGCAGAGCCCTCTGCTGTCTGCAGTTCTGCCCCCAGCCAGGCACGCAGCACCCCAGGTGCTGCAGAGAACTTGCTGGTGTTCCCCGTGCCTTGACAGAGACAAGGCCATTCATTTGTCTCCCCCTGTCCTGACCCCTCCCACCTCCCTTCGTCTGAAACCATCAATCTTCCCTCAGGCAGAGGTACTTGCTCAGCTCTGTGCTTCCACAGCGCTTGTCCTATGGAATTTGAATTCCCTCCACAGCCCTCTTGCTAGGTTGGGAGCAGCCGATTCCCCTTCATCTTTTTCTTCCTTCCCTCAGCTCCACAGTAGGGACACTCTCGGGCACCGTGCAAATTTAATCTTCAATTTCTAGTTGTTATGACACTGTTGATGTGATGATACCATCTACGCTCACAGTAGGATGGGTAAATGTGCGGGAGATGACTGTAAATACAGATTCTTTGTAAATCCAGGTTCCTAATTCTTCCCCCTTTTAATATTTTTCCCCTTAAATCACGTGTCCTTTTTGCTGCTCCAGCTCTATGATTGGACTGTCACCTGGGGAGCCTGAGGCAGCACAGTATCAAAGAGGGTCGACACTAAATTTTTATTTATTTTATTTATTTATTTATTCATTCATTTATTTTGCGTTACGCGGGCCTCTCACTGTTGTGGCCTCTCGCGTTGCGGAGCACAGGCTTTGGACGCGCAGGCTCAGCGGCCATGGCTCACGGGCCCACCCGCTCCGCGGCATGTGGGATCCTCCCGGACCAGGGCGCGAACCCGTGTCTCCTGCCTTGGCAGGCAGACTCTCAACCACTGCGCCACCAGGGAAGCCTGACACTCAATTTTTGATGTAAATGTCAACCAGAATATCTACTAGCTGTGCAAAGGAGGCCCAGAATTCAGCCTCAAAGCCTATTACCAGATACTTGGTTTCCCTGCTTGTGTCTCTTCTGTTTGTCAACGTGCACTTGACTCCTATTAACCTTAACAGGAATTATGTGTGTGCCTTGAGGGGCGAGCCTGACTTTTAATGGGGGCTTCCTCACATTGCTTTTCTTTGATGTTTACTTTTTTTTTGCGGTACGCGGGCCTCTCACTGTTGTGGCCTCTCCCTTTGCGGAGCACAGGCCACGAACGCGAAGGCTCAGCAGCCATGGCTCACGGGCCCAGCATGTGGGATCTTCCCAGACCAGGGCACGAACCCGTGTCCCCTGCATTGGTAGGCGGACTCTCAACCACTGCGCCACAGAGAAGCCCTTTGCTGTTTACTTTTAATGAATCCAACCCTTTAGAAGTGGAAGAATAAGACAGGATGTGTTTGAGAAAATGGAGAGAGTTATTACATATTTTCCTTGTTATCCAGAATAGCATGTCAGCTCTTCTTCTGTTTGTCTCCTTTGGTTGTGTGTGGAAGATAATTTTGGCTTGCTCACTTTCCAAATCAGAAACTGAAGTCAAATACTAACGTATCCTAGATAAAACTTGACTCATTCATTTTTTTTTTTTTTTGTGGTACGCAGAAGAGCAAAACAATAAATCCTGATAACATAGAAAAAATAGATAATAAAGATATGAGCAGAACTTAATAAAACAGAAAAAAGTATAAAATTGAGGTGATTTAGTAAGTCAAAAGAATATTCTTTGAAAATATTTTAAAAACACACTTTGATTAAGTAAAACAAAAACATAACTAAATAATATACAGAAAGAATCAGGACAATGTTATAGTAGAGAATATATGAAATGCCAGTAAATTTGAACATTTATGTAAAGTGGACAATTTCCTAGCTCCTAAAGTTTACCAAAACTGACACAAGAGGAAATTTATAGCTGGAGTTCTTTCACCAGTAAAGGAATTAAGTCAATAGTTTACAATCTTTCACCAAGAAAATACCAGACCCAGCCAGATCATTTGGGAGGTGAATTCTATCAAACTTCTATTAAACAGATAGCATCAATATTAATAAAGAAAAACTTCTAGAGAGTAGCAAACGAAGAATGCTCCTTTATTCATCTTATGAAGTCTATATAATCCTAATACTGAAAATAGATTAAGACTGTGAGGAAAAAGAAATTTACAGGTCAAATTTACTTGTAAATATAAAAGGAAAAATTTTAAACTATGATATTAGCTACCCAAGTTCACTAGAGTAAGAAAAAGCATGAGCAAGTTAGGTCATCCAATGAATGAAAAGGTAGTTTAATGTCAAGAATATATATCAATAGATTGAAAACACCACATTTTCTTTCTTTCATCTGTCTCTTTAAAAAATTGATAAATACTTATACTGATCTCTCTTGTACTAGGCACTGTGCTAAGTCACTTACATATTTACTCCTTTAAACCTTCTATCATCCCTGGGGAAAACTTCTATTTTGCTTCCATTTCTTAGCTAAGACTCTAACCCCCAGGAAAGTAAAGCAACATTTGTAAGTTTTTGTGGATGGTCAGTGATGGGACCAGTACAGGAACATCCAAAGTCTGTGCTTGGAAACAGTTCCCCATGTTGACACTCACATTACAGATGAAAGGAAAGGAACCATGCACTTACCATATAGATTAAATCTCACATTACACTTTAAAGGAAAGGAACCATGCACTTACATTATAGATTAATACCCACATAACAGGTTAAAGGAAAAAGAAACATGTGCTTCTCTCAAAAGTTGGAAAGAAAGCATATCCATTTCCAATTATATTTCCCAATTTCTTTTGCTTGTTTTCTCACCTTTGTAGTGCATGAGGAAATTTTTAATTCTTATATAATTAAATGTATCCTTTTTTCTTTGTATCTTAGAAAGGTATTCCTCATGAATACTTTATTTCAAGTCTCCCAGGTTTCTGATACTTTTACAGTTTCATTATTTTTAAACTTTTAACTAATTTCTGTATCTAGAATTTAGTAATGATAGCCATATTTTCCCACTTTGGTTGAATAATTTTTGCTACTGATCCAAAATGTGAATTTTATTTTAATCTCAATTCCCTTATGCTCTTGCATCTAGTTTTAAGATGCTTCGTATTCCACTAGTTGTTTTGTCTATCTAAAACAAAATGCTACCTTAATTATAATGTAATTATAATATAATAAATATAATTAGTAAACATAATACCATATATAATAAATAGCATAATATAAAATAACAAAGTATAATTTACCATATAATAAGGTCCAAGGAAAGCAAAACTATGCAATCACTTGAAATATACCCCAAAAGATATTTTATAAAATTCAATATTCATTAGTAATTTAAAAGAAAGAGTAAAATAGGGATTGATGAATGCTTCCAAAATAAGAAGAAATTATATGTCTAAAAAGGAAAGAGGTAAATGATAAACTTTAGTAACACTGGCAATAAATGCAGGACAAGATGAAGATGCCTGATATAATCTTAAAGAAAAAGTATTATGTAACATTGTTTTTGCAGCACTGATGCGTTCAGTGAAAAGAGAAGCTCATAGAAAAGAGTATCTAGTTCTTCCTAATGTCTGTACACTTGTCCATTGCATGAACATAACAGCTTATTTAACCAATATGTTACTGATCTGCATCTGGATTTCTAGGTTTTCATGGAATTTTATTATGCACAATTGTTACAAACTCTAGGGCTTCCTCTTATGTTTATATCTTTTGAAAGAAACAATATCTCCACAGATGATTTATCTGTGCTGGCTGCTAGCTGACTTTGGGTACTTCTCAGTTCTTCCTTTTACCTTCCTAGTCAATATGAAAATGGAAGAGAAGAAGGTCTCCTGTTTAGAGACGGTAAAAATAGATCTTGGTGATAAAGTCTTGGTGGTAAAAGCTAAAAGTATCAACCCAGAACAAATGTTTTTCCAGCTGTAGATATGTGTGATTCCCTTGGCTTGATTCAGTAGAGGATGTAATAAGACAAGACTGTAGAATCTGCCATCAAAGTGCTTCCAGTAGGATGAGCTAAGTCAAGTATGGTGGCATATCTAATTCAAGACAAAATATAATGTCTCCTTTTCTCTCCTAGCAAAACTTGGTGGAGTGAATGTAGAAGTCACTGTATGCTTTTAATTAAAGGAACACAATAAATCTTGTATTGGAAGGTGAGTATTCTGGTCTCTTTGTGGAGATGAATTGGAAATTGTCTAGAAGAAGGAAAATTAGGTTAACCAAAGTTAAACTCATAAATAATTGAGCATTAATTAAATATCTGTGGTCTGTGTTTCTCTTTGATCATAATTTCTCCCAATTTATAGACCTCTTTGATACTTGATTAATCCTTGTCAAAGATGCAGTTAACAATGATTATTACTTTGTATTAGGTTTTGCCTGGGCCCTGAAGAAACTATCCTAAATTACCAGCTATGATTGTCACTTGATTTCCTCACAGAGAACAATCAGAACTCCTTGTCTCAAGTGGCTTGGAATGTGAAACTAGTTAGGCTCTTAGATATTATTAGAGGACCCCACAGAGCCCATTGGTGAAAGATTGGAAAACATTGGGCTTCTTAAAATTAATTCTTGTAGTGTGTTACGAAAGGTGACTGAACCAAAAGGACAAGTGTTTCTGGTTCTGTTGTTAGCGTTCTCCATGGAAACATCACGGAAACTTCTGGACTCAATTTCCTTCCCCATGTGTGAATGTCACTGAAAATATCCAACTCCATTCTATCCCCATATAACTTCAGAAACTAAGCAAAATGAAGACTCAAAATTCATTTCAAATAATGAAATGAAGATATAATGTAGAATGGAACTGGGAAAATGCCTGGTTTAAATTCTGGAAAGTACTAACTATACAATTCTGGATAAATTGCTTAATCTTGCTTAGTCTAATTTGATGCCCATCTCACAGGATGTTATGATGATTTATTTAATATCTTTGTATAACATACAGTGTTATGTAATTTCTTCTTGTTTTTCTTGAGCAAATTCATATCCTTAAGCAACTCACTGTAAACAGTAGTTACTTACTTAAATTACTCTTATCTTCTATTATCAGCTGAATTGTGTCCTGCTCAAGTTAATATGTGGAAGTCTTAACCCCCAATACCTTGTAATATGGCTGTATTTGGAGATAAGGCCCTTAAATAGGTAATTGAGGTCAAATGAGGTCACATGGGTGGGCTCTAATCCAATATGACTGGTGTCCTTATAAAAAGAAAATATTAGGACACAGACATGCACAGAGAGGAGACCATGTGAAAATCAAAGGGAAACATGGCTTCTGCAAACCAAGAAGAGATACCTCAGAAGAAATCAATCCTGTTGACACCTTGTCTCAGATTTCTAGCCTCTAGACCTGTGAGTGAGTAAATTTCTGTTGTTTAATCTCTTCAGTCTCTGGTAGTTTGTCATGGCAGCTCTAGGAAACTAATACAACTTTTTATGGCCTCTTTGTCTCAAGTTGAAAGTTCAATATTTGGCATCATAGCTTGGAAACAAAAATATCATCTAGATTCCTGTTGTAGTCTTTCTTCCCCATTCTCATTGCTAGTAATTTCCATATTTGGGTTTGTTTTCTGTATCTTGTAAACAGAGCGTTACGCTCATTTCTAGTCTTACTGCTAATATACAATAAATGTGCAGATACCGAATAGATTTTGGAGAAGTGCAACATATAGTTGGTACATGTGTGTATGTGTGTGTATTCATATAGTTTATACTTTTTCTCTATTTTCTTCCTTTGGTGTGAGCTAAGATTCTCTGCTTTTGTGACTAGTACTCCTGAATATTAATCCCTGAATTTAATTCACCAAAAATTGTCCAAAAAAATAATAATATGGGGAAAGAGAGAGTGATAGAGGGAGAAGAACAAACAATCAGGCAAGGGCAGTACTGTGAATTATTAGGTTCTTATTAATAAGATTATGTTAGTCTAGAGGAAATGACTGTAAATATCATCAGTGAGCCCAGTTGGACTTTACTGACTGCTAGACACATCCCTGAGTTCTGTTCTTAGTCTCCAACTTGTATGATTACTACTGTCTGGAAGTATTATTTGGACAACTAAAGTTACTTAATGGAAAAGGAATATGTCTTTAGAGAATCAACAGTAATGTTTCTATCTGATTAAAAAGCAATGTCGACTGTCTGGTAACCTCAGTCATATTTGTAAGCAGGAAAGCATTGGCTATTAAAAGTGGATGATGTAAAGAAATGAGCAGAAACTTTGGCGATAGGTATACCTGGATTTAATTCTCACTTCTACCACTTGGCAGCTCGATAGCCTTAGGCAAGTTTCATACCTCCCTGAAATTCACTTAATTCAGTCTGTAAAATGGCATAATAACTTATAGCATCCTTTTAGGAATTTTAAATCAGTTATTGAAATAAAAGTACACAATATATAGACAAGTATGGATTCCTCAATAGGTGTTTGACCTTTCATTTCTCCAATATCCCACCCCCATCAAATAAAGAAAAATACTTTTAAAAATTTACGAATATTTCATTTTTCTAAAGTTAAAGCCATAAAAATAAAAATAATCAAATGGCCTACTATCATACCATTAGAAGAACAAAAAAATAGGTGTTCATGAGAGTTCTAAATTAGAATACAAGTTTTCATTAGGCACCTGTTTATGTATACTATTCTGCTCTTTGCAATAAATAATTAAATTTAAAAGACTTAATTCCTCACTTTTAAGACTTTATTAGTTTACAAATTACATATTGACCTATGCTAAATTTTATACCAACCCATGCTAATGAATTCAGTACAGAAAACAAAAAAACACTGCAGTCAAGCAAACTACACACACACACACACACACACACACACACACACACACACACACACACATATATATTACTTAAATGCATTTATATCCTACCATGTCTCATAAAGCAGTGTGGTAACTCACCGGAATACAGACAATCAAATATAATGGCAAAAGCACTTAATATAAACAGGGCCAAGGAAACACAGACAGAAGATGAAGAAAAGATGAGGGAAATGTGAACAGGAGGAAGTGTAATTAATCGAGTTGTATGTTTTGACCTTAAGATTCTCTGTGTGGGGACTTCCTTGGTGGCACAGTGGTTGGGAATCTGCCTGCCAGTGCAGGGGACATGGATTTGAGCCCTGGTCCGGGAAGATCCCACATGCCACGGAGCAGCTAAGCCCATGTGCCACAACTACTGAGCCTGTGCTCTAGGGCCCATGAGCCACAACTACTGAAGCCTGCGTGCCACAACTACTGAAGCCCCAGCGCCTAGAGCCCATGCTCCGCAACAAGAGAAGCCACAGCAATGAGGAGCCCGCACACCACAATGAAGAGTAGCCCCCGCTCACCCCAACTAGAGAAAGCCCGTGTGCAGCAACAAAGACTCAACACAGCCAAAAATAAATAATAAATAAATTTATTTTAAAAAAAAGATTCTCTGTGGATAAAACAACATGTAAATAATTGGTTACAAAGCCACATTATTTGAAGATGCCAGACTGCACATTACAGTCTGACACAAAGGGACAGTACAGGAAAACTATTCAAAGATAAAGATTTTTAAATCTTTAGAGCAAGTATAATGAGCTCGACACACATTTCAACACTCCACATGTTAATCACATGTTCAAAGTATGTCTCAAAGTCATTGGAAATAGTTTCTGTCTCTGTCCCTGATATGTAAAACTGATCTGTGATGTGTAAAACTCAGGAGATATCGATATCCACTTTTTGGCAACTGAACAGGAAACAAAGTTGTTTTGCAGTGATAATAAAGAATGAAGTAAATGCAAAAGGATACAAAAGACAAAGTACTGAGGGAATGTATTAACAAAAGGAATCAAACTAAATTCTGGTGACCTGGGGCCTACGATTGTACACACTCCATGGAAATACCCCAGCCTAAATACTGGCATAAGAGGAAGGGTACTGCGAAGCCCATCACAGTATCATCCTTTTAAATGTCCCTTTCAAGGTTGGCTCCACTCAACACTGAGTATAGGAAATCTTCCCATCAGGCAGAAACGCTGGCTACCCAATGACTGACCAAGAAATTAACACACTAATGAATAAATGATGCTAATTTATTTCTATCCCTGACAACGGGAAACAGCACACACTCTGTGTCAATGGTATGTCCTCTTTCCGACTTTTCTAGATGGTAAAATATGTTTATCCCTTCATTGCTTTATATCATGTGTGGCAGGCATGATGGGAAATGGCTGCCAATGGTTCTGTTATTGATTTCTACCTTCATTTCACTGTGGCTAAAGAAGATTTGTATGATTTCAATTTCTTAAAAATGTATTGGTACTTGTATTGTGGCCTAACATATGGTCTTTCCTGGAGAATGTTCCATGTGTACTTGAGAAAAATGTGTATTCTGCTGTTGTTGAGTGGAGTGATCTATGTATGGCTGTTAGGTTTAGTTGGTTAAATGTGTTATTCAGTCCCCCTACCTCTCTACTGATCCTCTGTCTAGATGTGTTATCCATTATTGAAAGCAAGGTATTGATCTCCAACTATTATTTTAGAACTATATATTTCTTCCTTCAATTCTGTCATGTTTGCTTCACATATTTCAGGGTTGTTTGGTACATATATGTTTATAGTTGTTATATCTTCTTGATAGATTGAACTTGTTATCAACATATAGTGGCCTTCTTTTCCTCTTGTGATAGTTTTTGATTTAAAGTTTATTTTGTGTGATACTAAAGTAGCCATCCCAGATCTATCTTCCTTCCTTCCTTCCTTCCTTCCTTCCTTCCTTTTTCTCTCTCTCTTTCTTTCTTTTTTTTTTTTACTATTTGCATGGGATATTTTAGTCTATGCTTTAACTTTCAACCAACTTGTGTCTTTTGAAATCAAGTGAGTTTTTTGCGGACAGCATATACTTGGATTATGGTTGTTTTTAAACTCCATTCTGCCAATGTTTATATTTTTATTGGAGAGCTTAATCCACTTTTTCAAAAATTACTGATGAGGAAGAACTTAATTCTGTCTGTTTCCTGCTTGTTTTCTGTATGTCTTATGAATTTTTTGTCCCTCATTTACTGCATTACTGACTTCTTCTGTGCTTAGCCGATTTTCTTGTAGTGAACTCTTGATTCCCTTTTCATTTCTTTTTGCATATAGTCTATTGATATTTTCTTTGTGGTTATCAAGAAGATTACATTTACCATTCTAAAGTTAAAACAATATAATTTGAATTGAAACCGACTTCAGTAGCGCACAGAAACTCTGTTCCTCTACAGTTCCATTCCTCCTCTTTACATTATTGTTGTCACAAATTACACCTTTATACTTTGTGAGCCCAATAACATGGATTTATGATTATTTTATGCATTTGTAGTTTCAATCATATAAGAAATAAAAAGTAGAGTTACAGGCCAATAACACAATACTGGCTTTAGTATTTGCCCATGGATTTATCTTTACTGGAGATTTCTATTTCTTTATACAGCTTCAAGTTGCTGTCTACTGTCCTTTCATTTCAACCTGAAGGTTCAATTTAGCATTTCTCATAGGGCAGTGGTAGGAAGTTGTAAAACAAACACCCTCAGCCTTTGTTCATCTGGGAATGTGTTAATTTCTCCCTAAGTTTTGAAACCAGTTTGGCCAAATATAGAATTCTTGGTGGACAGTTTTTTCTTTCAGCACTTTAAATATGTCTGGCCTCTTGCTTCTGTCATTTCAGATAGGAAATTAGCTATTAATCTTTTTGAGGATCCCTGCTTTGTAACAAATTTCTTTTTTCTTTCTCCTTTGGGAGAAAAGATTCTTTCTCTGTCTTTTGGCTTCTGAGAGTTTGATTATACTGTTTCTTGTTGTGGGGTTATTTGAGTTTCTCTTAGTCCTGAAATCAGCCAAAGATTTACAGCAACCAAACACATGCTGAACCAGGGAAGAGGCAATTTGAAAATGGCAGGAAAGCTCTGTGGCATTTTTACTTGCCCTTGCCCCATCCACTGTTAGTGTAGTGATGGTCTTAAAGTGGTGGAGTCTTAATGCAGTGATAGTCTTAAAGTAGCAGCAGACCATTCCTAGTATGGGACCCTCAATCCTGCTTCAGGAGGGAGCAGAAGAGACTGTACACTCAGATTATTATGTGTATCTGTTCTAACCTGTCTGGGAGCTACCTGAAGGACTGACACAAGATGCTTATCTCTGTCTTAGCTAACTTGGAACACAGTCTGGAGAAGCAGCGGTCATTGCTCAAAAAAAGTGCAAGGTGAACTAACAAAGCACAGATGGCTGGGGCAGAAGACTGTGCATTGAAATACAATAGACCACATAAGATGCAGGAGCAAAAGTTGGGGGAGATTCTTTGGGAACTTAGAACATACAAAAAGTACACGTGTCCAGAGAAATTAAGAAAGCCACATGCATACTCAAGATAAGATGCATGTTCTGAAAACACCAAAGGAGTCTCTAAGTTTTTACCATGGGCTGAGCCCTGAACTCAATGCAGGTCAGCTAAATCTTGAAGGAGTGACCCAGCAATCTGCACACTGGGGAGAGGTGTGTGGTTTTGAGTGTGCATGTGGATGTGCTCGTGTATATTTGTTTTTGTTTGTTTTAGGTGCAGAAATCCAAGGAAATCTCTGTCAAAACATTAGCTAAACATGAACTAAAGGAACAGAGACTTCAGTGCCTACATATGATAAGGAATACAGTCATTGCAAAAATAGTTTGGAAAGGTCCCTAAACAAACAGACTACTACAGCCTTCAACAATCAAAAGCCTGGAAAACCCTGGGAAAGTGGGAGAATTTGATTTCCATAGACACCACATTATAATATTTGAAAGCCAAATTTTCAACCAAAAATATCACAAGGTATACAAAAACATGGAAAGGTATGGTCCATTTAAGAAAACAAATTACAGCCACAAGGCACAGGGATATTAGCTCGGTGCTTTGTGACAGCCTGGAGGGGTGGGATGGGGAGAGTGGGAGGGAGGGAGAAGCAAGAGGGAAGACATATGGGAACATATGTATATGTATAGCTGATTCACTTTGTTATAAAGCAGAAACTAACACACCATTGTAAAGCAATTATACCCCAATAAAGATGTTAAAAAAAAAAAAAGAAAAAAAATTAATTGGTGAAAACATCCCTAAGGAAGCCCAGACTTTTCTCAATTGCATATTCTTGCCTCCTTTGTCATAGATTCATTGACCATAAGTGCATGGGTTTCTTTCTGGGCTCTCTATTCCGTTCCAGTGATCGATGTTTTTGTGCCAATACTGTACTGTTTTGATTACTGTAGATTTGTAGCACAGTCTGAAGCCAGGGAGCATGATTCCTCCAGTTGTGTTCTTCTTTCTCAAGATTGTTTTAGCTATTCAGGATCTTTTGTGTTTCCATACAAACTTTAAAATTATTTGTTCTAGGTCTGTGGAAAATGCCCTTGATATGTTGATACAGACTGCATTGAATCCGTAGATTTCCTTGGGTATGATGGTCATTTTAACAATATTAATTCTTCCAATCCATGACCATGGTATACCTTTCCAGGTGTTTGTGTCATCTTTAATTTCTTTTATCAGTGTCATATAGTTTCCTGGGTACAGGTCTTTTACCTCCTTAGGCAGGTTTATTCTTAGGTATTTTATTCTTTTTTATGCAATTTTAAATGGTATTGTTTCTTAATTTCTCATTCTGGTAGTTAACTGTTAGTGTATAGAAATACAATAGATTTCTATATATAAATTTTGTATCCTGCAAATTTACCAAGTTCATTTTTGAGCTCTAATAGTTTTTTGTTGGTGCCTTTCAGACTTTCTATGTATCATGACATCTGCAAACAGTGACCGTTTTACTTTTTCCTTTCCATTTTGGAGTCCTTTTATTTATTTGCTTTTTCGTGTCTGATTGCTGTGGCTAGGACTTCCAAAACTACGTTCAATAAAAGTGGTGAGAGTGGGCATCCTTGTCTTGTTCCTGATCTTAGGGGAAATCCTTTCAGCTTTTCACCATTGAGTATGTTAGCTATGGGCTTGTTATATATGGCCTTTATTATGTTGAGGTATGTTCCCTCTATGCCCACTTTCTGGAGAGTTTTTACCATGAATGGATATTGAATTTTTTTCAAAAGCTTTTTCTGAATCTATTGAGATGATCATACAGTTTTTAGTCTTCAATTTGTTACTGTGATGATAAGAGACCTAAGACAGCTACAGAGGCTAATTGACCTTTCCTTCCCTGAATGGGTAGGTATCCTTGTTCTGCCTTCTAATTGAGTTAGTATCTGAGTAAAGAACTGCCAGGTGTCATTTAGTTCACAATACACTGCTGTGGCAATGTAGAAATGAATTTGCCTAAGTCATTTGGCTTTTCTAAATTATAGTAAATGAATATACTGAATTAATACTTCAACTTAAGGAAATGTTCCTAAAGATATATTAATGTAGGCACTTCAGCGGAGAATTGAAAACAAAACAAAAAGTTCAGGTAAAGGGTTGAAATAAAAGTACACTCAGTTGTATCCAGTTTCCTCTTGTAAATCTCTCTTTTTAATTTGAGTGGACAGTCACTTGAGAATATCTGACTTGGGGCTAAGGAAATCTAAGCCTTCTTGGCCACACTGTATTCTCTTATGTCATTTAATAAAGACACCAGTTGTGTTGCTGAAAAAATAGTGGGAAAAATCAATCCCTCACATCCAAAGGGCGGCTCTTGAAAATATGTGGATTGTTGTAGTTATTTTGCTCTTCTGGCCTCAGAAGTTCTAATCTTAACCTTAGCCCCTCATGGAGAGAGACATTTTAAACGAACTCCCACATTACTCATTATGTGACTGTTGAATAAGAGAAACCCAGCTCTTTTCTTGTGCTTTCAGCCAGTTATCTTCTTCAAAAATTTGTTTGGATTGTTATACCTTAATCTTGCCTGGCAAGGGACTTATGGGAAGGTTCTTATTGTTTGAAAGTTTGGTGCCAGTATCTGCAAAGAAAGAAGAAAGTAAAGAAGGAAGGTTGTGTTTATCAAACATCCCAGTAGTGAAGGTGTGTGAAATCAACTTTTGAAAAAGTTAATCTGTCAGAGTTTAGCCATATTATTACATTTTATTTTATTCATTGAAAATAAATAATTATCAATGAATCCTTTCTAGATTTTCTAGTTTCCCAAAGTTCCCTGTCTTCACATTCTAAGAGGAAAAATGGTATTTTAAGTCACTGCTCTCCACCTTATATTATTTATAATCACTCCTTATGACCTCTTCCTTCAAAGAAACGTGATCCTGAGAAGTGTCCTTTGTTTGTCTTTGTGGAATAAGTGATGGGGATGCATCCTGGAGACCTGTGAGATGTTTAAATTGTGGCATAATAAAACTAGGATGGAGAGTTCTGGAAAGATCTGGAAAGATGGCTGGTAGAGTGTGGCCAGATATGGGAGAAGAGAGATGTACAGAGAGAGGGAGAGGAAATTTTCAGAGGGAGAAAATTAAATAAATAATTAAATAAGTTTTGTTGTGTGGTGTGGGATGCAAGCCTTTCTCTCCCCCTTTCCTTCACAATCTCTTTGTTAAAGACTGTTTTTCATTATTTTTACTAAGATAGGATTTGCCGTTTTGTTTGGATACTGAGAATGGACCCATGGAAACAGTTACATTTGTGTTATCTCTGACTATATTTAATGAAGAACATAAATATTGGCCACACTATCTCTGCACATGCTATCACCATGCCTTTTTTGTTCTCTGTTCATATATCTAAGTCCTCTTCTTTCTTTAAGGTCAATCTCAAATCTCATCTGAAATGTACATTTATTAATAGATTCAACCCATAATGAACTGTCCCTTCTTTGTCCTCCTTAGGCTCTGATTATTTATCAAAACTCATTTTTGAACTTAGAAACTGGCCAATATGATATATTAGTTACTTCAACAACGTATGTTATATCCTCAACACAGTTATAAGCTTTTGTGGGGCTGGGATCATACATCCTGTAATTTTTCTCAGTACTTACACTTACTTTGATAAAAAGCGCATTCATTCATCTAAACATCATTTATTGAGTGTTAATTAAATATCTCAACTCAGTAAATATTGTTTGAATAAATGCATGCATGAATGAGGGAGTATGCAATAGGTAGCCTAATGTACTGCCCAATGTGAAAAAAACAAAAACATAAACACAAAAGCAAGCCAAAAAGTTGACCAGGACTTACTGTAAAATATCCTGCTTTTTGTTGGATGATGCCATGAAAATCAAGATGCTCTTGAAAGGTCTTAATAACTGACCAAGAATAGTAAACAATTGAAATTCTCTCAGGCTTATTCAACCCTATCACTGGACACATTTATACCTCTCAGGAATGTTATTAAAAGAAGAGATTAATAAAGCTTTTGTAGATAAGTTGATAAATCTCTATTTAAATCTTCATTTCCTCCTAGGTTTTCTCTATTTTGGGTTTCCAAAAGATTTCAATAAACCACAGGATAATTAAAAATTAGACATTATCTTTCTTACCTTCACGTTTTTTGATGATAAACACCTTTTTATTGTCTCCATAGTGCTGCCCAATTTCCACCAGTACAGTTCTTAAGTGAATTTTGCTCTGGATGTTGGGATATAAGATGTAAATGAATTGTTTGTATATGTTTTAGAATTCTTCAAAAGGGCCTGGCCATGGAAATGCATTGAATATTACTTAAATAACTAAAGTAACTTCCTCAGAATTATTATTCTATTCTGGTTAGGATACTATCTGCTGTGGTTTGTTAAAATTTCCCTTTAGAGTGGTTTTAATTTTGTTTTTGGTAGGGTCCTAGGATTTATTGCCACACCCATCCTGCATCTGTTTTTCTTTGAATTATTCTCCTTGCAGTTTCTGATTCATACAGGGCCTTACAGGTTAGTGACAACCTGGCCATCACAACTGTGGGAAGGACAGGCCTGCTTTTCAGAGGTGTTGATGTTTTCTGTACCTGAAGGTTTTCAAGAGATACCAATCTTCCTCACCACCTCCCTTGGCCCTCTTAATGGACTAAGCCATTCCTCATGAAATTTCTGTAGGATATCTGTACCAACTTCTCAATATTGTTCCATCCTGAGTCTAAATTCCTGGCCTCAAGGTAATGTTAGATTTCTAGCTCCAGCCCCTATTTACATAAGGCCTATACTAAGGAATAGAACCCATAGACATCAGTCTGCTCTTATCTCTCTGGATTTAATTTCTCTGTTACTTTCTGAAACATGCAGTGTTCCTTTCTTTATTTTAATCTCAGCTATGTGCTTTTAATTTTTTTCAAAATTGACCCAGAATTTACATGTGTCTCCAGTAAGAGTACATTAAATTGAGCTTAGTCTGCTATTCTACTGGCATATTTGAGATCCAGATAATTTGCTACTTAACTGGATTCAATTACCTATACATTTCAGGCATCTAAAACTCACCATGTTCCAAAGTTCCCTCCTTATTGTTAGTAATTTTCTTGGGAATCTGGAAGACATTAAATGGAATAAAGTTAGTGAGTGGCCCAGGAATGCCTGAAAGTTTGTTTGTCAGAGTGGCCAGGGAAAGTTAAGCAAGGAAGAAAACCAAATGAAAAACAGAATCACATTATTATGGCTGAGTTTACTCCCAAGATTCCATGCAGAGCTCTCTGTAGAGCTGGGTTGGGTTATAACTTATGCCAGAGCTCTACGTGGGGCTGACACCGTCTCATGCCAAGCTCTCAGTTCTGAGCTAACGTCCTCTCTGGTCCACTCTATGGAGGGGAAACTTTGGAGGAATGACCAATGTGTTCCACGGTGTAGGAAGAGGGAAATTGTGAACGTGACTTTTTAAATTGTGGAGGAAGTAACCACTGTAAATGTGCCTTGAACTATGTTGTTTAATTTGACCAGTCAGATCAGTGACTTTCCCCTTGAATGAAATGCTGCTACATATATGAGCAGAAAACAAAACTGGTATAAGGAATAGATAGCTAGAGGGAAGCAGCCGCATAGCACAGGGAGATCAGCTTGGTGCTTTGTGACCACCTAGAGGGGTGGGATAGGGAGGGTGGGAGGGAGGGAGATGCAAGAGGGAAGAGATATGGGGACATATGTATATGTATAACTGATTTACTTTGTTATAAAGCAGAAACTAACACACCATTGTAAAGCAATTCTACTTCAATAAAGATGTTAAAAAAAAAACTGGTATAAAGAGATGGAGAGACTGGGAGTTTTATTTTCCCACCAATTAACTTTTCCGCTGACCATAACCTTCCCTTTGAGCCTCCTAGACCTTGGGGATGATCGCAACCCCTTGGGTTGGGTGATGGCAACCCCATCTTCACTAGAACCTCTATAGTTAACTTTGATTTTTCCCACTCCGTCTATCCATCCCATGTATGCAGTCAGACATCTGATCTTGGACTTTTACTGACAAAATATGCTTGAATATAACCATTTCTTTTCACTCCCACTGCTACTGCTATTGTCACTGCCTTAACTAGGGCTTTATCTTTAAGTTCTTTATATAAATATATAAATATCTATATATAAATAAAATATACAAATAAATAAAATATAATATTCTGATGATTTTAAAGTATTTTATTGATAAAGACTTTTCCTGATAAAGATACACAATGTCTTATATAAATATTTGTGTATTATCTGTTCTTTTCTTAGAATTTTAGTCATATGATTCTATCTCTTGGTATGTCTAGAACTTTTTGATTGAATGGCTATTTTATTTGGCTTTTTTTTGTTTTTCTCAGTGGAAACGTTGTTTTGCTTCAAAATATTTTATACTACCTGGAAGTAGCAAATCTTCAAATTACAATTTTTTAAATGCTTTCAAATATCAATACTATAGGTGTCACAAAATCTAGAAAAATGACATTTAAAAATTAACTACTGCCAGATGTGTCTCTATAAAACTTTTTCCCCACTCTTATCTATATATTCTTTAACTGCGTCCTCATATGACAGTTTATCTATTTTAGAAATAAAATTTTAAGAAATAAACTTTATAGTTTATAGACATAGATTTCTTTTAACATGGTTGATTAGAATTTGCTTTTAGTTATTAATAGTTTAGAAAAGTTTATTTCAGCTTCACAATTTATTATTGATAATGTCACATTAATTTTCATTGTTAACTTTAAGAAAACCTCTATGGATTACTTCCTCATAAATATTTACTATTATAAATGCATTACTGATTTCAGGACTGCTATAGGTTTGTGCATAACAGGAATTCTGATAAAATACTCATTCACATCATTCCATTACACACATTATTGATGGAATATATTCTTTCTTTCTTTCTTTCTTTCTTTATTTTTGGCTGTGTTGGGTCTTTGTTGCTGTGCACAGGCTTTCTCTAGTTGCAGCAAGTGGGAGCTACTCTTTGTTGCGGTGCGCAGGCTTCTCATTGCGGTGGCTTCTCTTGTTGCAGAGCACAGGGTCTAGGCACGCAGGCTTCAGTAGTTGTGGCTCGCAGGCTCAGTAGGTGTGGCTCACGGGCTCTAGAGCACAGGTTCCGTAGTTGTGGCGCACGGGCTTAGTTGCTCCACGGCATGTGGGCTCTTCCCGGACCACGACTTGAACCCGTGTCCACTGCATTGGCAGGTGGTTTCTTAACCACTGAGCCATCAGGGAAGCCCCTGGAGTATATTCTTGAGAGAAGAAAATTTCCGTTTTGACTAAGCATTGATGAGAACTGAATCTTTGACTTATCTTTCACATGCCTGATGATTGAAATAATTTTCCACAGAATAGCTTATGGTTTTATACTTTTCAGTTCTTTTTTTCTTCTTCAAATGCACATGCTTTGAGAGCTGTGAAGTGCAAGACATGGCTATACTGTAAGGTGGTTTTTGTCCTTATGCTTCTGTGTCTTGTGCTAGTTAAGTCAGTAGAGTAGTCAGTAGGAGTACTGGAAGTTATTCCTGTAATGGGATAGTATATAGTCAATTACATATGGTGGTGTCTGAAAATCACATAATAACCTCACTTAAAACATCTCCTTAGGGCTTCTCTGGTGGCACAGTGTTTGAGAGTCTGCCTGCCGATGCAAGGGACACGGGTTCATGCCCCGGTCTGGGAGGATCCCACATGCCATGGAGCGGCTAGGCCCATGAGCCATGGCCGCTGAGCCTGCGTGTCCAGAGCCTGTGCTCCGCAACGGGAGAGGCCACAACTGTGAGAGGCCTGCGGAACGCAAAATATATATATATCCTTAGCCAGATTTCAAAAAAGCCGGTGGCCATTCCAACCAATCATTCCAATATGATCCAACATAGCGGAATATGATAAAAGGAAAATTGGCAAACAAAGAGATGCTGGTCTTCCCTGATGGAAGTTAAAATATCTCACTTTTGACAATTTTGCAAAAACCTATAATTACATGAACTAATTTCTAGGGTTCTAGGACCTAAAAAGGAACCCATAGAGTTGTGGAACAACAATAGAAGCTACTGTGATGAGAAGGCCAGGCACCGCAACAAAGAGTAGCCCCCGCTCGCCGCAACTAGAGAAAGCCTGCACACAACATTGAAGACCCAACATAGCCAAAATAAAAATAAATTTATTTTTAAAAAAGTAATACTCAGGTTTGAGGCATGAGAAATATGATGAGGAAAAATTAGCTAATGTTTTCAGAACTTTTAAAATATCAAACTCAGTCTCTAAGATTTTAACATTATATACAATATTGGTTACTTATTAGTGGTTTGGGAAGCCCAATTTAAAATTTTCTGATCTTACTGTATTGAAATTCACGGCCCTAATGTTTTCCTCATTGACTATATGAATGATTAAGAAAATTCAATCATGTATTTCATTTCCAACTGGACAGAAAACAAAATTTTAAAAAGTGGACTACTGACTTTTGATTTCTTCTAAGGCAAATGTATAGGTAATTTTTATTCCCTGAATAGGAGAAAAATGGTGGAAGAGGGCAGGGTTAAGAATTAAGATTTCAAGACCGTGAGAGGTAGATGGCCAACCAGAGTTCCTAAGGTTCGGTGCCTGTAACTGTTGCCGCCGCTTAAGCCTGCCAAAGCAGTGGTATGGCTGCTGCCCTCGTATTTGCTACCTCTAGAAACATTCTTGCCAGTAGTGGCAGCAGTGGGACTCAATTACCCCCTTTTCGCACTCTCTCCAGAAGCTCCAGATGGCGTCTTCCGTGGGCAACATGGCCGACAGCACAGAACCAACGAAACGTATGCTTTCCTTCCAAGGGTTAGCTGAGTTGGCACATCGAGAATATCAGGCAGGAGATTTTGAGGCAGCTGAGAGACACTGCATGCAGCTCTGGAGACAAGAGCCAGACAACACTGGTGTACTTTTATTACTTTCATCTCTACACTTCCAGTGTCGATGGCTGGACAGATCTGCCCTCTTTAGTCCTCTGGCAATTAAACAGAACCCTATTCTGGCAGAAGCCTATTCGAATTTGGGGAATGGGTACAAGGAAACAGGGCAGTTGCAGGAAGCAATTGAGCATTACCGGCATGCATTGCGTCTCAAACCAGATTTCATCGATGGTTATATTAACCTGGCAGCTGCTTTGGTGGCAGCAGGCGACATGGAAGGGGCAGTACAAGCTTACGTCTCTGCTCTTCAGTACAATCCTGATTTGTACCGTGTTCGCAGTGACTTGGGGAACCTGCTCAAAGCCCTGGGTGGCTTGGAAGAAGCCAAGGCATGTTATTTGAAAGCAATTGAGATGCAACCGAACTTTGTGGTAGCTTGGAGTAATCTTGGCTGTGTTTTCAATGCACAAGGGGAGATTTGGCTTGCAATTCATCACTTTGAAAAGGCTGTCACCCTTGACCCCAATTTTCTGGATGCTTATATCAATTTAGGAAGTGTCTTGAAAGAGGCACGGATTTGTGACAGAGCTGTGGCAGCTTACCTTTGTGCCCTAAGCTTGAGTCCAAATCATGCAGTGATTTGCGTATACCCACAGCAATCTGGCTTCCATTCACAAGGATTCAGGGAATATTCCAGAAGCAATTGCTTCTTAATCGCACTGCTCTGAAGCTTAAACCTGATTTTCCTGACGCTTATTGTCATTTGGCTCATTGCCTGCAGATTGTCTCTGATTGGACAGACCATGATGAGCGAATGAAGAAGTTGGTCAGCATTGTGGCTGACCAGCTGGAGAAGAATAGGTTGCCTTCTGTGCAGCCTCATCATAGTATGCTCTATCCTCTTTCTCATGGCGTCAGGAAGGCTATTGCTGAGAGGCATGGGAACCTCTGCTTGGATAACATAAATGTCCTTCATAAACCACCGTATGAACATCCAAAAGACTTGAAGCTCAGTGATGGTTGACTGCGTGTAGGATATGTGAATTCTGACTTTGGGAATCATCCTACTTCTCATCTCATGCAGTCTGTTCCAGGCACGCACAGTCCTGATAAATTTGAGGTCTTCTGTTATGCCCTGAGCCCAGATGATGGCACAAACTTCCGAGCGAAGGTGATGGCAGAAGCCAATCATTTCATTGATCTTTCTCAGATTCCATGCAATGGAAAAGCAGCTGACCGCATCCATCAATATGGTATACACATCCTTGTAAATATGAATGGTTATACCAAGGGTGCTCGAAATGAACTCTTTGCTCTCAGGCCAGCTCCTATTCAGGCAATGTGGCTGGGGTACCCTGGGACTAGTGGCACGCTTTTCATGGATTATATCATCACTGATCAGGAAACTTCACCTGCTGAAGTTGCTGAGCAGTATTCTGAGAAACTGGCTTATATGCCCCATACTTTCTTTATTGGTGATCATGCTAATATGTTCCCTCACCTGAAGAAAAAAGCAGTCATCGATTTTAAGTCCAATGGGCACATTTATGACAATCGGATTGTGCTGAATGACATCGACCTCAAAGCATTTCTTGATAGTCTACCAGATGTGAGAATTGTCAAGATGAAATGTCCTGATGGAGGACACAACACCGACAGCAGTAATACAGCTCTTAATATGCCTGTCATTCCAATGAATACTATTGCAGAAGCAGTTATTGAAATGATTAACAGGGGACAAATTCAGATAGCAATTAATGGATTCAGTATTAGCAATGGGCTGGCAACTACCTTGATCAACAATAAGGCTGCCACTGGAGAGGAGGTTCCCCGTACCATTATTGTAACCACACGTTCTCAGTACGGGTTACCGGAAGATGCCATCGTGTACTGTAACTTTAGTCAGTTATATAAAATTGACCCATCTACTTTGCAGATGTGGGCAAATATTCTGAAGGGTGTTCTCAATAGTGTACTGTGTCTGTTGCGTTTTCCAGCAGTAGGAGAACCTAATATTCAACAGTACACACAAAATATGGGCCTTCCCCAGAACTGTATCATTTTTTCACCTGTTGTTCTTAAAGAGGAACATGTTCGGAGAGGTCAGCTGGCTGATGTCTGCTTGGGCACTCTACTCTGTAATGGACACACCACAGGGATGGATGTCCTTTGGGCAGGGACACCCATGGTGACTATGCCAGGAGAGACTCTTGCTTCCTGAGTTGCAGCTTCCCAGCTCACTTGTTTAGGCTGTCTTGAGCTTATTGCTAAAAATAGACAAGAATATGAAGACATAGCTGTGAAACTGCGAACTGATCTAGAATACCTGAAGAAAATTCGTGGCAAAGTCTGGAAGCAGAGAACATCTAGCCCTCTGTTCAACACCAAACAATACACAATGGAACTAGAGAGGCTCTATCTACAGATATGGGAACATTATGCAGCTGGCAACAAACCTGATCACATGATTAAGCCTGCTGAAGTCACTGAGTCGGCCTAAATAATGACTGTGTGCACAAGAGAATTACCCCTGTACCTGAGCCTCAACCTTCTGGGGGAAAGGGAATTACTTTCTCCTTATCTGTACAATACCATGTTGAAGATGGATGACAATGATAAGAAATAGCACAGCCAGACTTGCTTCCTGCATGATCATGATAGGGAGAGACACAAGAGATGGGAAACTGCTGTTCCACAAGGAGTCTCCATAGAATTTTGCAGCAGCCAGGTGTCTGGAAGGTCTGGAAGGTAAGTCTGGAAGGTCTGATCTCCCTTGGTCTTCCATGGGATGGATAGTTAGTGTGGAAGGGAGATAGAGATTGCCTAGCCGTTTTGTGATTATCATGGATTGATTGAGTCTTCTGAATAATTTTTTTTCTTTATATTTTGGGTATTGGAGCTTTTAAAAATGTTTGGTTTCAGGTATTTTTATTCATGTGAAGTGTATATGATTCTCTTGAGATAAGGTTTTAAGCTAAAATATTCCTTGTTTTAGTTTCTGAACCCTACAGATAAATGGGGACTTTGCTGGTGTAGTCTTTTTATAGGTTTTATAAACCACTTGAGCCTATATCACTCATTTTAGTGTCTGATATAATGTTTGGAACTATCAGTGCTTTGTTGGTTTATAGATGATGGCTTAAATTCTTTTTCTGGTCCGTTTCCTTCTCCCCTTGCCCCCACTTTAAAAATTCTCCTGTAACTTGGCTAACAAAAAACCAAGTCTGATTCAAAACCTCCCAGAGTGTTTCTCTTAAACACATCATCTGGTGCCAAATGAAGATTCTTAGGAGTGGTTATTAATTCTGAAGGGCACAGTTGTGGTACTGTCACTGATGATAATAATAGTGGATTTTTGGCCTAGAGTTTTGACCTATTTCACCAGTGTTTTACTGTTGACTGCCCCTCTATGCTGCTTCCAAAAGTGATAGTGTGTGATAAGATTTTTACTTTCATTTCTAAAGTTTGCTTTCTTTTAAGTGAGTCCTGTTCTTCCTTTTCTTTCAGCAGAAATGAAATCCCAGGTAAGTATAAGTATTCAAATATTTGATCAGTAAGTCACAGTTATCTCCAGTACATTAAATAACTTTCATCAAAAAACGTTATAGGTAAAAAGCTCTGAAGGACCAGCTATGTATATGATAATTATGTTTCAGATATTCTAGGGTATTATATATTATAACTTGTCTTCTGGACGTGGTCTTGAAGTCTTTATGGATTCAGCCTCAGTAGTAGTGAACTGCACTGCTACTTGGTTTGGAGTACAAATTAGACTTTAGCCCTTCTGGAAGTTGAGTTTTTGGTATTGAAAACAATAGGAAAGAAATTATTGTATTTCCACAAAGGATCGAGGGCTTGAGGCTTAAACAAGCCAACATATGTGTGGGAAGCAGTCAGCCTTGAGAGCAGGCTACGGACATGCCAGGCATGCCGCCGCTCGCTGCTCGAAGAGACTGTCCCTACTTGTTCTCCTCCTTGTTGCATTCCATGGGAGATAAATCACCAGGGCCCAGAAATCAGAAAGAATGTAAAATGAGACAAGCAAAGCTGTCTCCCCCCTGCACGTGCAGGTTATTTTTGATGATTCTGGCTTTATGGGTTTTCTCCCAGGGAAGTTAACCCTGAGCCGAGACAGTCTTTACATAATGTAAACCACCGTCTGGCAACATTCCCTTTTCTAGTCTATATAATCTGCAACTGTAGCGCAATAAAATTTACCTTGCAACCATCAGTTGTCTTGGTCCTTCTGACCCCAATCGTCGGTGCTACTTCAGTTCCTTACCCCATCCCTTCTGGCCCTGGGCGGTGAAATCCTCTTTCTCCGGCTGGTCCGCGGCAAGTGGCGCCCGAACAGGGACCTGAAGCGTGAAGGCAATTAAAAGAAAAAGAAAATGCAGGTAAGAGAACCCTTATGCAAAATTTGTGTGGCCGCGAGTAAAAGTGAAACTAATAGAGGCATAAGGCAGTAGTCAGAAGTAAAATAAGATGGGGCAAAAGGGCTCAAAGGAGCGTGAATTATTTGCTCAGGTTTTACTTTCGATGCTTAAAGCTCGGGGTAATAAAGTTTCTACCTCACAGCTGACTGAGTTTTTGCAGCATATCCGTGATGTATCTTCCCTGGTTTCCCGATGGCGGCTCTCTTGACATAGAAATCTGGCAGAAAGTTGGAGATTTAAAAAATTATTATGTCTCGAGGGCCTACTCATTCTCCTGTTGTTACATTTAGTTTGTGGAATCTGATAAAAGAATGTTTAGATTCTTCTCATGATAGTGTTGATTTGAATGTAAAGTCAGAAAAACATAAGCCTCTGACAGAAGAAAAGAATGTATTATCAGCTACTGCTTCGCCACTTCATAAATTGAAAGAGCTAATTAATTTAAACATTTCAGATGAACGGCATGTGGGATCTTCCCAGACCGGGGCACGAACCCGTGTCCCCTGCATCGGCAGGCGGACTGTCAACCACTGCACCACCAGAGAAGCCCGAAAAGGAACATTTTGACTTAACAGATGAGGCTTTTAAACATAAAAGAGAGAAATATCCTGAGGATGATTTTCTAATGGCTATGATAGATAAGTCAGTGAAAAAGCTTCAAATTAGTAAGGACTGTCTTCCTCAAAAATCTACATCTGTAAAAATGCTCAGTCCCTTGCAGCGTGCTGTACAAGGAGCAATAAGATGAGGAGAAGATCCTATTTTCTGTTGTCCTGTCATAGAAAGACCTGATCCTAATAATCCTCAACAAGCTATTAGGGAGCATCGGGCTCTTCCTTTTAAAGTTTTGAAAGATTTAAAATCTGCCTGTGCTCAATATGGGCCCACTGCCCCTTTTACTACTGCTATGGTTGACAGGAGAAGCTATTGGAGGAGAAGCTCTTCCCCCCGCTGATTGGAAATCTATAGCATGAGTTTGTTTAAATGGTGGAGATTATTTAATATGGAAGTTTGATTTTTATGAACGGGCTGTTGAACAAGCAGAAAAGAATGCGGCCCATAATTTTCCAGTTGATTATAATATGTTGATTGGGGAAGGACAATATATTTCTTTACAAGATCAGTTAACTTATCCCTTTGTTGCTTATCCTCAAATACATCATTTAGCATTAGAAGCCTGGAGGAAATTACCTTATACACACACAACTGAGGATCTTTCAAAAATTAGGGACCTAATGAACCATATGCTGATTTTGTAGATAGATTGTTACAGGTGGTGGGGAGACTCATTGTGGATGGACTCAATGGTACAATTGTAGTTAAGCAACTAACTTTTGCAAACACTAATAATGCATGTCAGGCTGCGATTCGACCTTGGAGAAAACGGGGAACATTGGAGGATTATATTCGCCTTTGTGCAGACATTGGGCCTGCTTATATACAGGGTGCTGCTATGGTTGCAGCATTAACTAAAGTGTGGTTTAAAAACAATCAAAAGAAAACAAAGACTTGTTTTAAATGCAGAAAGGTAGGTCATTTTGCTAGAGAATGTAGATCTTTTAATTCTAAACCTAGTCCTTCCTTCCCTACTCAAAAACCTCCAGATGGTCAGAAAAATCCCTGGTTTATGCCCTAGATGCAATAGGGGAAAGCATTGGGCACGAGATTGTCGCTCAGTGGCCAACAAGGATGGGACACCACTGTCGAGAAACTCCTGCTGGGGCCTTCCCCGGCCCCAACAAACAATAGGGCCAATGTCTGTGTATCCTTCTCAAATTATAAATCAGACATTAACCAGAAACAAAAACATACAATATCCTCGCTCTCCAGAGCAACACCAGGAAGCGCAGGACTGGACCTCAGTACCTCCACCCGATATGTATTAACTCCTGAAATGGGTCCTGAGGCCCTCTCTACGGGCATCTATGGACCTTTACCCAAGGGTTTGATGGGACTAATGTTGGGAAGAAGTAGTGTCACCATGAAAGGTTTAACTATTATGCCAGGAGTCATAGATTCTGGCTACGAAGGAGAAATAAAAATCATAGCACAAACTATTAAAAATATAATAACTATTTCTCCTGACGATAAAATTGCACAATTGCTACTTTTGCCCTTTGTACCTCATGGACAAATTTTACAACATCAAAAGAGAGAAACAGAGGCTTTTGGATCATCTAATGCTGCCTACTGAACAGATACACTGGCCTAAACATTTGCCCATTAGTCCTACTATTACACAATTTCAAGGAATAGGACAAAGTTCTTCTCCTGTGCAAAGTAGTCAGTTATTATTATGGCAAGATAGTGAGGGCCATTCAGGATACTTCCAGCCTTATGTTTTGTCTGAGCTGACTTTAAACCTCTGGGGCCGAGATATATTAAAAGAAATGGGAGTATTACTTTATAGTCCAAATTCTTAAGTCTCTAATATGATGTTGGATCAAGGATTTCTTCCCACAAAAGGGCTTGGAACAAATCAACAAGGAACTGTCTATCCTACTGATGTGAAAATAAAAAATGATAGACAAGGTTTAGGTTTTTCTTAGGGGCCTTGGATTCTCCTCCACTCACTGCTGATCCAATTACTCGGCTGACTGATGACCCTGTATGGGTGGACCAATGGCCCCTCACAACGGAGAAATTAGAAGCTGCAGAACAATTAGTACTGGAACAATTAGGGCATTTAGAAATTTCCAATAGTACTTGGAATACTCCTATTTTTATTATCAAGAAAAAATCTGGAAAATATAGGTTATTACAGGATCTAAGAGCTGTTAATAAAACTATGCTAATAATGGGAGCTCTGCAACCAGGCCTACCCTCTCCAACAGCCATACTACACAATTATGTTTTAGTTATAGATTTAAAAGATTGTTTTTTCACTATTCCTTTGTTTCCTGAAGATAGAAAACATTTTGCTTTTAGCTTGCCTTCCTTATATTTTAAGGAACCCATGAGGAGATTTCAATGGAAAATATAGCCTCAGGGCATGGCAAATTGTCCTACATTATGCCAAAAATATGTGGCTCAGGCCTTGACTCCTGTGAGAAAAAGGTTTCCAACATTATAGCTCATACATTATATGGATGATATACTTTTAGCCGCTAATAATATTTCTTTATTAGAGACTGCTTTTCAATTTTTACAACAATCCTTACGATCATTGGCTTGGTCATTGCCTCAAAAAAAATTCAAAGACAATCTCCATTTTTATATTTGGGAAAATATATTGATAACACTACTATTAGGCCTCAAAAACTGCAAATTTGAGTTGATAATTTAAAAACATGAAATTATTTTCAAAAATTACTTGGAGATATTAATTGGCTAAGGGCTTCCTTAAAACTTACTACTGCTCAATTACAGCCTTTGTTGGTTATTCTTAAAGGTGACTCAGATCCTTCTTCACGCTCTATGACTCCAGAAGGATTTCAAGCTTTACAAATAGTCAATAGATCTATCAGTTCTACACAATTAACTAGAGTTCATACTCACCTTCCAATTTTCTTAATAATTTGTCCAACTCCTCATGTGCCTACTGCTGTCTTATGGCAAACTGTTGGAATTATTGAATAGATTCATATGAAATCTACACCCTCTAAAGTTATTAACCCTTATTATGAACTTATTAGTAATTTAATAATGCAAGGTAGAACTAGATGCTTACAACTTATTAATACAGAACCTTCTCAAATTATTATCCCTTATTCAGTTAGTCAACAAAATTGGCTTTTTCAACATAGTAATTAATGGAGTCTTGCTCTTGCAGGATTTTCAGGTACCTTGGAATGCCATTACCCTGCTGATAAATTGATCCAATTCAGCAAACTTAACTCATATCTTTCCTTCTATAATTAAGCAATAGCTTATTCCTCATGTACCTTTGGTTTTTACAGACGGTTCTTCTTCAGGAATGGATACTGTAATCATTGACGACGGAACAAAACTCATTAGACAAACTTCCTTGACTTCTGCTCAACATGTTGAACTGTATGCTGTCATTATGGCTTTTAAACATTTGCCTTCTATATCTTTTAATTTGTTTTCTGATAGTAAATATCTTATTAGCTTATTATTTCTTCTGGAGACTGCGACCATAGGACATACTAATGACCCTGAATTATCATCCTCTTTTCGTTTGCTTCAACAGCTTATTCGTTCCCACGATGGTCCTGTTGCAGCTCTACATATCTGTGCTCATTCTAACTTGCCTGGTCCATTGACTAAACAATGTGACAGCAGATGTTTTAACTCCATCTAAACGTGACCTTTATCCTGTGCACTTTCCTCCCAAGAATAGAGTTGAAGTTACTCCTCCTCCTCAATCTCTTGTCCCTAAAGCAGGACATATCCCAATTTACCGTACTCCTCCTTTCCGTTCGTCATGCTGTCAAGAATGGCTAATGTATTGCATTCATTATCTTCATACTGTTGATACTCATGGTGCATGTCCTGGACACCCTCATATTATGGTAAGTTATGATCAAACTGCTTCACAAGCAGCACAACAATCGCATGCTTTACACCATCAGTCGGCGACTACATTACACAAACAATTTTCCCTTACTCGTGAAGCCACCCGACAAATAGTTAAGCAATGCCCACAATGCTTACCTCACCTTCCTGTTCCACATTATGTTGTTAATCCTCGTGGATTATTACCTAGACATTTATGGCAAATGGATGTTACTCATATCCCGTCGTTTGGGAAATTACAGTTTGTTCATGTCACTATTGATACTTATTCTGGTTTCCTCTGTGCTACAGCACAGACCGGAGAAGCTACTAAACATGTTATCACTCATTTATTACACTGTTTTGCTTTCACGAACCTTCCCAAAGTTATTAAAACAGATAACGGGCCCACTTACACTAGTGCTGCTTTTGCAACATTTTGTAATTCATTACAAATTACCCATATTACAGGCATTCCATATAACCCTCAAGGACAAGGTATTATAGAATGTGCAAATAGATCTTGAAAGCTAACTATTGAAAAAATTAAAAAAGGGGGAATTATACAGAATAACACCACATAACCTTATAAATCATGCTTTGTTTATTTTAAATTTTCGCACTGTTGATAAATTTGGCCGGTCTGCAGGGGAGAGGTTGATGGCTGAGCCAGGATTGGCCTCTCAATCTCCGGAGGTCCTCTGGAAAGATCCGTTAACAAGCACTTGGCATGGTCCTGATCCTGTGTTGATTTGGGGCTGTGGTCACGTGTGTATCTTTCCCAGATCAGCGCCTGGACCTCGCTGGCTTTCTGAGCACTTAGTCAAGCAAATAGATGGCTCGCCATAGCCCACAACTAGTTCAGAAGATGAAGAAGCTCTGCATCTCTCCCGAAAATTTGACACTGTTGATTCAGAAAAAGAAGAAGAGGAGACCACTCGCCAGGACGACTCAAAGAAGTGATGTTCCAACTTGGGGACAAATTAAACAATTGGTTTCATGAGTTCAAGAGTTAGTGAAACAACAGAAAAACCCTGTTACACCTGTAACTTTATTTTTGGCTATGTTGGCAATCATTTCATGTGTTCCCTCTGTTAATGCAGCAACTTACTGGGCCTATGTACCTGATCCTCCACTATTAAAACCCATATCTTGGTCTGAAGCAGAGTTTCCTGTATTTTACAATGATACTGTTTATGGGCCTCTTATTGGAAATATAAAACAAATCAATATGTTTGTAAATTATACTAACTGGTTTAGTACTTATCCTGTCTGTCTTAGCCCATTGAATCTGGAAACTGGATGTGTAAAGGCTATCAGTTATGAGCATACAGATGTTTATGAGGGAACGGATCAATCAATTAGTTTGTCAGGCTCTCCAGGCATCCTTCGTTTTACAGGAACCAACATTACTCTTACATGCCTGGCTACCAGCCGATGAGAGGATCTTAAGGATACCATCATTTGGTATAAAAATGGGCAACCTATTAATATTAGAGGTCGAATCTCATACGCCTCACCACTTAGGGACTCCACTATTACTATAGCCAAGGTTACAGGTGAAGATTCAGGAAATTATTTCTGTATGAAGCGTTTACTTGGAGGACAAGGGATACTTACAGCTGGACATAAGGTTACTATTCTTAACAGAAAATCAAAAAATCAATTTCCTCCTTTTATGACCGTTAATTTTCCTGGATCCAATTTTGAACGTTGCAATGCATCTTGGAATAATAACCAAATATGGTGTACTATAGATTATACCAAGAGGTAAATTCCTATCTCTTCTATTCCCTTCATAGATAGGTTTATCAATCACATTTCAAAAGACCTGGGATATATGGAAACTAGCTCTAACTTATTCCAATACACCTGTTATAACTTGTGTTGCTCCTCCATATACACTTTTGATTGGTTCTATTAACATTGGTAATTCTTCCAAAGGAGGATATAATATTAGCTGTGTGAATTGTATTTTTAGCAGTTGTATGTTCCCTTCTGCAGGAACGCAATCTGTGCTTATACTAAAGCAACCCATATATGTTATGGTGCCTGTATATCTGAGAGAACCTTGGTATGAAGATACTGGAGTACAGGCATGGATGGAACTCTCTAAAGCCTTGCAGAGAAGGAGGTGCTTTATTGGGTGGCTAATAGTAAGTTTACTTGCCTTGGCTGCTCTGTCTGCTACCGCAGCTACTGCCAGTCTTGCTCTTTCACAGAGTATTAATCATGCTCACTTTGCTAATCAATTATCTCAAAATACCAATCTTGCCTTATCTTTACAAAGTCACATAGATTTACAGATTAATAACAAGTTAGATGAATTTAAAAATGCAATTATGGGGATTGGAGATCAGATGGCAGCATTAAAATTGAGGATGTGTTTAGCTTGCCATGCAAAGTATACATGGATTTGTGTTACTCCTAAAAAGTACAACGACTGTATTTGGGAATGGGAAAAAGTAAAAATGCATCTGCTGAGTGTTTGGTCAGATAATAATATTAGTCTTGATCTTAAGAAATTAAATGCTGAAATCCAGGATATACAAAATGCACATCTTCATGATATTTCACCAGAAGATGTAATTCAAACTTTACTGGATCATTTAAAGTGGTTAAACCATCAGTCTTGGATTACTGGAAGGTTGTCAGGATTTATTACCCTGGCCATAATTTGCCTATTATTGATAATAATCTTCTCATGTCTGTTTCGTATCCTCATGCAACAATATACTACTCTTGGCACTAAGCTTCATGGAATAATTTTGCAGCAAAAATTAAAAAATAAAAAAGGGAGACCTGTGGGAAGCAGTCAGCCGTGAGAGCAGGCTGTGGACGTGCCAGGCATGCTGCCGCTCGCTGCTCGAAGGGACTGTCCCTACTTGTTCCCTTCCTTGTTCCATTCCATAGGAGATAAATCACCAGGACCCAGTAATAAGAAAGAACGTAAACTGAGATAAGCAAAGCTGTCTCCCCCCTGCACGTGCAGGTTATTTTTTGATGATTCTGGCTTTATGGGTTTTCTCCCAGGGAAGTTAACCCTAAGCCGAGACAGTCTTTACACAATGTAAACTACCGTCTGGCAACCTTCCCTTTTCTAGTCTATATAATCTGCAACTGTAGCGCAATAAAATTTACCTTGCAACCATCAGTTGTCTTGGTCCTTCTGATCCCAATCGTCGGTGCTACTTTACCCCTTCCCTTCTGGTCCTGGGCGGTGAAATCCTCTTTCTCCAGCTGGTCCGCGGCACATATGAATATATGTTTTTTCTTGCTCTACTGCACATATACTGTCTAGTAACAGGTATTTTGTCTGCTAGTAGTGTTCTAGGTTATGTCTTTCCAAAGCGCTGAGGCAGTGCACCTATTCTGTAGTTGCAGCTGATGCCTGAATGTATCCTAGCTGAAAATTATTGATTAATAAGAACTTGAATTTCTGAAAGATTTGTACTGTTAACCAAAATCTGAGCAAGGAATCTCAAATGTAATTCTTAGCCAGAATTACATGTTAATGAACCATTTTACAGTGTAAATCAAGGAACATCAGTGTAGGGATTTCTTTTAATTTATTTTTTACCTGCTTGAAATATCAGTTAAAAGTTGCCAGCTTGGTTGCAGATGAACGGACGTTTGAAGTTCACCAAACTACTTAATGTGGAATAGGATAATAGACTTCCAACGCCCTCAAGGCTGTGACCTTGCAGCCATTTTACATAGCACATCATCCTCCTATAGGGATGAACCTTTCCCTGGCCCGAAAAGTAGCTGCTCTGTTGAAGCTTTGCTTATTGTAACAGGCTTTTGTTTCCGGGTTACATGTCTGTGGAAGACTTAATTCTGAATAGAGATCTAGATATTACTGGAAACTAATTGTTTTATCTATTATACTCTGCTTTATCAAAAAAGTAAAACATTTAAATTGTGCTACAGAAATTCAGATGTTGTCTTGCAATCTTTAAACAATAAATGAATGATTTTCCCTTAAAAAAAAAAAGAATTAAGCAGTTAAGCTGTTGGTCCCACATCAGACAAATTGTCCTTATACCTCCTGTCAATATTGTTAACAAAGACTGTTATTTTATTAATCCTTATGATCCCGTGATTCTTTCATGTTTCAGGGCACAGCAGGTGAGAGAGTGGATTTGTTAAGCTGGGTGGGTTTATCCTTCTTTTATGCGTTCATTCAATTTTATGTTCATTTACTTATTGTACACATATGGCAATAGAAGCTGCTAAAGCAATCATTGCTATTCTGCAAAACAACAAGGCACAGAAGCAGATGTCTTACTTCCGAGATTTCTCAGGAAATCTCCCAGGATTATTATGATTAAAGATCCTTTCCCCCCACTCCCTGGAGAGGACAAGGGACTGCTCACTGGAGGCTTTTTAGTGACTTGGGGAAAGGCTCAAATATCCCCCCCCCATTATGGTAATCCACCCCAGGGGCAAACCACACAAGAATATTATGAATTTATTTTAGTTTTCTATCCTTACAAAGCTAATACTCAGCTCATTAGAATATGAAAACTATATTGTCAAATTTCAGAGTTACATGGATGAAGAAAATCACAAAAGTGGCATCATATCATGTGTGTTATAATTGTATTTACTATATTGACTATATTAACTATGTTGTGTTAACAATATATTGTATAACTATATATAGTGAAAAGGCAAAATGCTGTAACTTATTTCAGAGAAAATGATTATGTTGGCAAACCCCAAATTGTACATTGTAGATGGGTCCTAGGAAAAGAAGATTTAATTCATAGTGGACAAGAGGTTAGCTTCTGTTTTCAGCCATGTGCTATTTCAAGAATTAAACATCATGAATAATACAGGATATAAGAGGAATAGTTTAAAGATGGAAAAGCACATTTTGATTAGGAAAGAGAATTTAAGGCTTAAGTCTTTTTTTTTTTTTTAAGGAAAACTGCCTTATTACTATGAGATAAGAAAATTGTTTCCTTCTTTTCTTCCTTGCTTTCTTCTTCTTCTTCTTTTTAACCTTTTTTTTATTTTGGATATTTGACCTCTAAGCTGAGATGACTGAAAATGCCTCCTCTGGGCACCAACCTTTTTGAAAGACTTTTTCCCCCTCCCTAAGGGCTATTTGTCTCTTGGAGGCATTGTCTACATTACTCACCAAGAGGTAAGCATTTGTCCTTGCATTAATTGCTGACATCTCCTGATAAGAGGGAAGCTGCAAAGTAGAAGAATTGAAGGTCAATATGTTGATATTGGTCTCAAGTGCATTGATGTACATTTACATTTGTGTATTGGGGAAGCGGAGTGAAGCTTGAGAGTGGGCTAGTGGGGAGGGGTAAATATTTTGTGATGCTGTCTACCTATGGGCCTATAAAGTTTACAGCTGCATTAGGAGGGCAAGCATTACCATTAGCATGAAAAGTAGGGCAGACCTCAGTTGCAAAAGCCTTTTACACATAGGGCAATACGTAAATGATCCACCTTATTGCATTCACCCACTCACCCTCCCCTGTTCACGCTAATTGGAAATTTCAATCCATTTCAGAGAAGTAACACAACTATCAATCATTTTCCCTGGCACGAATCTTCCAGGAGGAAGAAAATGGAATACACCTAGCAACAGAGCTCACGCACTAGCCCATATGTGTCTTAGATTTAATAGCTGATCACTAGCTGGATTGAAGCCAAGAGGTGGTTCACAAAGTTGCTGCACATTAGAACCACCTGGGGAACTCTGAGACCTCCCCATGCCCAGGCTCCTCCCTAGACCTACTGAATCAAAATCTCTGGGGCTGGGATCCAGACACCAATGTTTTTTCTTAAAAACTCTTTAGGTAATTCAAACGAGGAGCAGAGCTTGAGAACCAGCCCAATAACGGAAACAAACTTATTTCATACAGATAAAGTGGGGCAATTCATATATTAAAAGAACATGATGAATATATATATATATATATATATATATATTTCTTTTTTTCTCTTTATTCTGTTTGTGTTTCAAATAGGTTTTTTGTTTTTCTTCTGCAAAAAGCGTTATTGTTTCCATTTGGTCCAAGGCTTGGTAGAGGGCTCCAGGGCAGTTACAAAGCTGCCTAGTGGCTGCAGAGTGGGGCTTCAGGCAGAAGCTCTGATGTCAGAGGGGCTCCTCAGAGGTCGCTGGACTTCAGAGATTCCTGTTTGTGCTCGAGGGTGAGCCTTTCAAAGAGATACTCGTCCAGCACAGCCTGCGGACCAGCCAGCCTGCGGAGGTTGGTCAGGTGGTCGCCCATCTTCTTGATGAGTTTCACCTGCTCCTCCATGAAGCGGCTCTCCAGGAAGTCACAGAGGTGGGAGTCTGTGCGGGCAGAACCCAGGGCGTGCAGGTCTGATAGTGACTGGTTCAGGTTCTTCTCCCTAAGAGTGGTGGCTTCCACAGTGTCCTGGGTTTTATCCCACTCATCTTGAGAAGGCTTCCACGCATCCTGGAAGAGGGCACGGCCGCAGCACTGGTTTTGCATTTTCAAGAGACGCTGGGTGCCCTCACACTTCTCCTCAGCCAGTTGTTGAAAAATGTGGCCCACACTCTCCAGAGCCCCATTGTTGCTGTCGAAATAGAAGTTCAGAGAGAGGTAAGTGTCCACAGGTGCATGTTGAACAGGTGGTGGACGGTGGCCTCCACCTCGATGGAATAATTCTGACGAACCTGGGAACTCCTGGTTGATCAGTGATAAGGAGCTAAGCTCAAAAAAACGGTGTTGGCCTGTCCTGGAGGCTGAGGATCGCTGAGTGGATGATTCCAAAGGTTGTGACAGGAAGAAAGGTTGGAGGGTGGTCGGGGGCTGGAGGAAGGAGCGTCCCTGGGTCTGTTCATTCCAAACACTGTTGAAACAAGACAGATCTGCAGGACTGCCGAGCACACTGCCTCAAATAGGCTTTGATATAAATGAACAAGAAGTCCAAGCAAGGACAAAACTTACCCTTACCCCCACCAAAATAGCTGGTGATACTAGAATCTAGATCTGGGAAGGGATTCTTCCATTACTTTCTTAACATTCCAAGCCACTAGAGCAGTGGTTCTCAAAGTATGGTCACCTTGTAACCAAGCAGTACCCTATGGGGCCTTCCTAGGACAGACCCGTCCCCCATATCCTCTGCTGTAGTTCCTCTCTGAAGTACTCAGATAATAGTATCTCAGGCATATTTCTTGAGTTTTCAGATGCTAAAAACCAGCACCCAATGAAAGAAATTAACTCCTTGATGATCAAGAGCACGTAGCCCCCAGACCTTCTGACACCTAAGGATGGATAATGTTACCTGCCCTGTGGCCTCAACATCAACCAATCAGAGGACTGTGCATGAGCTGATCGCATTCCCCGGGAAGTCCTTCCCTCACTTGGCCTTTAAAAATGCTTTGCTGAAATCCTTTGGAGATTTCAGGGTTTTTTGGAACACAGGCCACCCCTCTCCTTGCTCGATCCTGCAATAAACCTTTCTCTGCTCCAGACTCCAACCTTTAGGTTTGTTTGGCCTCACTGTGCTTCAGACACATGAACCTGCATTCGGTAACAACCTGACCAGCTTTACCAGCGTCCCCTAATAATGTGTCAGATATTCAAGTTTTAGGGCCCTGTCCCAGCCCTATGGAATCAGCAACTCTGGTGGGGCTCAGTGATCTCTGTTATAACAGGCCCTCCAGATGATTTTTATTCACCTTAAAGTTTGAAAATATCTGCATTGTCAGCTGGCCAAAGCGTCCACCAGCAGGTGAAGGGGAGTGGTGCCTGGAAAAGATAGGGACCAGCCAAGGCAAGTACAGCAGCATTTGCCGTGGTAGTGATGGAGAATGCCTTTTCTCCACTGGTTGGCACAGACTAGGATCTGGGAGCAGTGGCAGGGTTATTTAGGATGCTTTACATTTCAAGGTAGAGTGACCGCTGTCCTGGTTTGCCAGGGACTTCCCCTGTGTGAGCACTTAAAATCTCATCCTGGCAAACCCCTTAGCCCTGGGTTTGAAAAACGTAGGGAATAACATGAAATTTAGGGGAAACATGATCTAGGTTTTGGGCAAGTCACAAGTGCTAATTAAAGCTAAGCAAGTATGGACAGCATCTAGCGTTCTTTAGCCCTTTGCGGGGAGGTAAATCTGATTGGGTGAAAGGACTTATTGTTAAGAGATCTTTGTAGAAACATCCCCTTCTGCTCAGTCTGCTGGTTCTCAGTTCTGGCTAGACATTGGCATCGTCTGAGGAGATTTAAAATGATTTTATTGGTCTACGATGACCAGCCGTCAGTGTGAGGGTTTTAAAAAGTGCTTCAGATGATTCTAATG
>NW_020172147.1:96136-126944 GCF_003031525.2 Neophocaena asiaeorientalis asiaeorientalis
CACCCAATGGAAGAAATTAACTCCTTGATGATCAAGAGCACGTAGCCCCCAGACCTTCTGACACCTAAGGATGGATAATGTTACCTGCCCTGTGGCCTCAACATCAACCAATCAGAGGACTGTGCATGAGCTGATCGCATTCCCCGGGAAGTCCTTCCCTCACTTGGCCTTTAAAAATGCTTTGCTGAAATCCTTTGGAGATTTCAGGGTTTTTTGGAACACAGGCCACCCCTCTCCTTGCTCGATCCTGCAATAAACCTTTCTCTGCTCCAGACTCCAACCTTTAGGTTTGTTTGGCCTCACTGTGCTTCAGACACATGAACCTGCATTCGGTAACAACCTGACCAGCTTTACCAGCGTCCCCTGATAATGTGTCAGATATTCAAGTTTTAGGGCCCTGTCCCAGCCCTATGGAATCAGCAACTCTGGTGGGGCTCAGTGATCTCTGTTATAACAGGCCCTCCAGATGATTTTTATTCACCTTAAAGTTTGAAAATATCTGCATTGTCAGCTGGCCAAAGCGTCCACCAGCAGGTGAAGGGGAGTGGCGCCTGGAAAAGATAGGGACCAGCCAAGGCAAGTACAGCAGCATTTGCCATGGTAGTAACGGAGAATGCCTTTTCTCCACTGGTTGGCACAGACTAGTATCTGGGAGCAGTGGCAGGGTTATTTAGGATGCTTTACATTTCAATGTAGAGTGACGGCTGTCCTGGTTTGCCAGGGACTGCCCCTGTGTGAGCACTTAAAATCTCATCCTGGCAAACCCCTTAGCCCTGGGTTTGAAAAACTTAGGGAATAACATGAAATGTAGGGGAAACATGATCTATGTTTTGGGCAAGTCACAAGTGCTAATTAAAGCTAAGCAAGTTGGACAACATCTAGCCTTCTTTACCCAGTTGCAGGGAGGTAAATCTGATTGGGTGAAAGTACTTATTGTTAAGAAATCTTCGTAGAAATGTCCCCTTCTGCTTAGTCGGCTGGTTCTCAGTTCTGGCTAAACGTTGGCATCGTCTGAGGAGATTTAAAATGATTTTATCAGTCTAGGATGACCAACCGTTGGTGTGAGGGTTTTTAAAAAGTGCTTCAGATGATTCTAATGTGTAGCCAAATTTAGGTGCCACTGCTTAAGCTTTTGAACCGCTGCTGCATATTTTCACCTCATCTTCCTATGAGAATATCCGCCTGTAGTTGGTTTGGGTTTTTTTCTTTTTATTTTTTTAACTGTCTTATTATAAGATTTACTGTCTTAAATAAGATTGAATGTACAGAAAATCCTGCTAGTCCATCTGGTATAGCTGGATCCTTAGAATAATATCATTAAGATATATACCCTTTAAGTATTGTGACTGGCCTTTTAAAAATTGACATATGCATTGAATTAGTACCATCTGTTTTGAAGTTGTCATGTTGGGGAGCTATACCTCTAATCTGCTGCCATTGCTAAATATCTGGACATCTCTTATTAGGAATTGCTTTTAAAAATCTTTAAGGATTAAAACCAAGATTGCTGTATTATTTGTACTGGGACCACAAAAACCTCACAAAGTTCCCCCACTGTACCTTCTACCCCCATCTCTAACCCTTGGCAACTTCTAATCTGTTCTCCATCTCCACCGTTTTGTTATTTTAAGAATAATATGTAAACATAATCATGAATTACTTAATCTTCGGAGATTGGCTTTTTAAAATTTTTCCCTCGGCATCATTACCTTGAAGTTCATTTCAATTTTTGTATATATTAATAATTTGTTCCTTTTTGTTGCTTGGTAGTATTCTATCATAAGATTTTATCACAATTTATTTCAACATTCATCCATTGAAAGACATTTGTGTAGTTGCCATTTTTTGGCTATTATCAATAAAACTGCTATGAACATTTATGTGTAAGTTTCTGTGGGAACTTAATTAAGTTTTTGTTTCTTTTGGATAAATGCTCAAGAGTACAATTACTGCGTTGTAGCGTGAATCTACTTTTAGGATTAAAAGAGACTGTCAAGCTGTTTCTCAGAGTGGATAAACCATTTTATTTTCCCACCAGTGATGTGATATAATTTTTCTACGTACTCGCGAGCATTTGATGTTGTCACTATACTTTAATTTTAGTTATTCTCTGATATCTCATTATGGTCTTAATTTGCATTTCCCTAATGGCTAATGATGTTGAGCATATTTTCATGTGCTTCTTTGCCATGTGTATATTCTCTTCCATGAAATATCTGTTCCTGTCTTCTGCCTATTTTCTAGTTGGATTTTTTTAAGTTGTTTGGAGAGTTCTTTGTATATTATAGATACAAGTCATTTGTCTTATATGGGATTTTCAAATATGTTTTCCCACTGTGTAATTTGAGTTTTCACCCACTTAAAAGGATCTTCTATGAAGCATTTTTAACTCATTTTGATGAGATCCAATTTATCAGTTTTTGCTGTTATTGATCATACTTTTGGTGTCAAGTCTAAGAATTATTCACCTAGTTCTAGATGCCAAAGATTTTCTCCTATTTTTTTTTCTAAAAATGTCCTGCTTTTACATTTAAGATTATGATCCACTTTGATTTAATTTTTGTGTAAGGTGTGGAGGTTTAGGTTAAGGTTCATTTTCTGTTTGTTTGTTTTTGTCAAGGGATGTCCAACTGTTTCAGTACCATTTTTTGAAAAGTCTATTCTTCCTTGATAGCTTTTGCACTGCTGTCAAAAACAAGTTAAATGTATTTATGTCAGTCTATTTCTGGGTTCTCTATTCCATTCCATTGATCTATGTATCTACCCTCCATCATTACTGCAAAATCTTGAAATTGGGTAGATTAATTCCTCCCATTTTAATCTTCCTTTACAAATTGTTTTAGCTATTCTTCAGCCTCTTCTTACCATATAAATCTTAGAATAAGCTTGTCTATATCCACAAAAGCCTTAAGGACATTTTAAGAGTAATTGTGTTAAGCCTGTTAACTTGGGGAGAATTGAAATCTTTATTATGTTGTGTTTTCTAATACATGAACAAGGTATGTCTCCCTATTTGTTTGGGACTTTTAAATTTTTCTTCATCAGCATTTTGTAATTTTCGGTATAGAGGTCCTATAGATGTCTTATTGCGCTTATATTTAAGTATTTATTTAGGTCAGTTGTAAATGGCATCACATATTTTTATTTAAGCTTCTACACATTTGTTATTAATATATAATTTGATAAAATTGTGTTGACCTTGTACTCTAAAACATTTACAAACTAATATTATTTCTCAAGCTTTTTGTGGATTCCTTGGTATTTTCTCCATTTAGATTATCATCTCATCTTCAGATACAGTTTTACTTTTCCTTAGTCAATATAATAGGATATATTACTATTCAACATTCAGTAGGATATGTTCCTTCCTATTCAACATAGTAGTAATAGTCCTTTTATCTTTTAAATAAACTTTTTAAAAATTTAACTTTTAAATTTATGTATTTATTTATTTTTGCTTTATTTTCTTACTAGAACCTCCAGTAATATATTTAATAAAAGTGGTGAGAGCAGATATCAGTGCCTTGTTTCTGATCTTACAGAGAAAGCATTCAGTCTTTCATAGTTAAATATAATATCGGTATAGGTTGTTTGTAGATCCTCTTTATGAGTTTCAGTATGTTCCTTTTCTATTCCTAGTTTGCTTGAAGTTGTTTTTTCTTCTTTTTTTAAAATCATGAATGGGATTGGATTTTGTCAAATGCTTTCTCTGCATTAATGGATAGGATCACATGACTTTTCTCCCTTAATCTATTGGATATTGTGGATTACATTGTTTGATTTTCAAATATTTAACCAACTTTGCATAACTGGAATAAATACCACTTGGTCATGGTATATTATTCTTTTTATATATTTCTGAATTTAATTTGCTAATATCTGGCTGAGGATTTTTACAGCCAATTTCATAAAACATATTGGTCTGTAGTTTTCTTCTTTCTATACTATCCCTGTCTGGTTTTGGTATCAAGGTAATACTGGCTTCATAAAATTAATTAGGAACTGTTCCCTCTACTTCTATTTCTTATCAAATCATGTAAAATTGGTGTTAATTCTTTAAGTCTTGGGTAAAAGTGAAACATCTAAGCCTGAATATTTCTTTTGGGAGTTTTTAAATGAAAAATCAATGTTTCTAATGGTTACAGGAAAATTGAGATTATCTATTTCATCTTGGCTGAGTTTTGGTAGTTTTGGGTGTAGAAGCATTGGTCCATTTCATCTACATTTTTGAATTTATAGGGTAGACTTGTTCATAATAACTTGTCCCTTATTAACCTGCAGGATATGTCATAGTATCCCTGGTTGCATTTCTGATATCTGTGATTTGTGCCATCTCTCTGTTTATCTTTATCAGTCTTGCTAGATCTTTATTGGTTAGATTGTTTGTTTCAAAGAACCAGCCTTTTGTTTCATTGATTTTTCCCCCCTATTTTCAGTTTCATGGATTTCTGTTTCATCTTTATTATTTCCTTCTTCTGCTTGTTTAGTGTTTTTTCCTCTTCCTTTTTTACTATTTCAATATAGAAAATTAGATTATTGCTTTGAAATATTTTCTTTCCCAATTTAGTGCTATAAACTTCCCTTTCAACATTGTTTTCACTTCATTCCACAAACTTTGATCTATCTCCATTTTCTTTTATTCTCTGCATTTAAATTTTTTTCCTTGATGCTGTCTTTTTTACCCATGAGTTATTTGGAGTTGTGATGTTTAGTTTTCATGTGATTGAAGATTTTCCTATTGTCTTTGTTAATTGATTTCTAGTCTGATTCCATTATGGCTAGAGAACATACTCTATGATTTTAATTCTTTTAAATCTGCTAATGTTTTTTTATCACCGAGTATATGGTATATGAGTGAATGTTCCATGGACACTTGAATATGTATTCTGCTCTTATTGAGTGTGTTCTTTAAATGTCAGTTATATCCTGTTGATTGATGATGTTTTCAGTTTTTCCATATCCTTGCTGATTTTTCTCTCTGGTAGTTCTATAAATTGCTGTGTTGAAGTCTCAAATAATAATTGTGGATTTAAAATTTTCTCTTTTTACCTTTTTCAGTGTTTGCTTCATGTATTTTGAAGTTCTGTTGTTTGGTGCAAACACATTTAGTATCACTAGGTCATCTAGGTGGATTATTCCTGTTATCTTTATGTAATGACCCTCTTTGCCCCTAATAATTTCCTTTGTTCTGAAGTCTACTTTATCTGATATTAATATAGCCATTCCTGCTTTTTCTGATAAACATTCACATGATATATCATTTTCATCCTTTTATTCTGAACTACCTATATCATGATGTTTAAAGTAAGCTTCTTATAGACAGTATATAGTTGGATCATGCTTCTGATTTTTCATCTACTCTTCCAACTCTGTCTTTGACTTGGTTATTTAGATCATTTACAGTTAATGTAATTATTGCTATGTTAAAGATTAGGTCTACCATTTTATTTTTTGTTTTATCTTTTACCTTAGTTTCTCAATCCTGTGTTTCTCTTATTTTGCCTTCTTGTGGATTACTTAAACATTTTTTAATAAGTCCATTTTAATTTAATTTATTTATAATCATTTGTGTATACTGTTTGTATAGTTTTCTTAGTGGTTGCTTTTGGCATTACAGTATACATATGTAACTTATCATAGCCTACTGGAATCAGTGTTTTATTACTTCAAGTGAAGTTTCAAAATTTTACTTCCATTTAGGTCTCTTAATATTCCCCAGTTTTAAAGTATGATTTTCTGTAGTATTTCCTTTCTCTACATTGAGAACCCCATCAGATGGTGTCATCATTTTTGCTTTGACCATCATATAGAATTTAAGAAATGCATGAGGCTAATGATAGTCTCTGATATTTACCCCATTTGTTTTCACCCATTCCATTGTTCCCCTTTTCTTTCTGAAGTTCCCAGTCTTCTGTTATTGTTTTTTTATGTTTTCATAACTGTAGGTGATATCTGGGCTTTCCAGTGCCATTGGATATGAATTTCAGGAAACACTAAGCCTGGCTCACTTAATGCTACTGAGTTGGAGGGTTTGTATATGTTCGGCCTGTTGGCACAGCAGATGCTATTACATTAGACTAATGTTGATGGGACTAGTGCCACAGGAGGATGGGTTCCCATTCAGGCTATGCTGCTGCTATAGTAGATCAAGTCCCCCTCTACCCCAAGTGTGGGACAGTGACCTGCTGCTGTCACTGCTTTGTATTAGGCTGCTTTTGCCTCAGGTGTGTGGTGGGATCCCTTGGAATCTGCTGCTGCTGTCAATCACAAGGTTAAATTCATTTCAGAAATACTTAAGTATAAATATATAGCCTGGCTCTTGTAGGACCTCTGTATTTGTTTTTTATTGCTTTCATACAAATTACCAAAAATTTAGTGACTCAAAACAATGTAATGTTATTACCTTACAAGTCTGACATTGGTCTCAATTGAGTAAAGTAAAAGTGTTGGCAGGATCGACAGATGAATGGATAAAGATGTGGCACAGGGCTTCCCTGGTGGTGCAGTGGTTGGGAGTCTGCCTGCTGATGCAGGGGACACGGGTCGTGCCCCGGTCTGGGAAGATCCCACATGCTGCAGAGCGGCTGGGCCTGTAAGCCATGGCCACTGAGCCTGTGTGTCCGGAGCCTGTGCTCCGCAATGGGAGAGGCCACAACAGTGAGAAGCCCGTGTACTACAGAAAAAAAAAAAAAATGTGGCACGTATATACAATGGTGTATTACTCAGCCATAAAAAGAAATGAAATTGAGTTATTTGTAGTGAGGTGGATTGACCTAGAGACTGTCATACAGAGTGAAGTAAGTCAGAAAGGGAAAAACAAATACAATATGCTAACACATATGTATGGAATCTAAAAAAAAAAAAGAAAAAGTGGTTATGAAGAACCTAGGGGCAGGGCAGGAATAAAGTCGCAGCCATAGAGAGTGGACTTGAGGACACACGGAAGGGGAAGGGGAAGGGTAATCTGGGATGAAGTGAGAGAGTGGCATGGACATATATACACTACCAAATGTAAAACAGATAGCTAGTGGGAAGCAGCCGCAAAGCACAGGGAGATCAGCTCTGTGCTTTGTGTCCAGCTAGAGGGGTGGGATAGGGAAGGGAGGGTGGTAGGGAGACACAAGAGGGAGAGGATATGGGGATATATGTATATGTATAGCTGATTCACTTTGTTATGAAGCAGAAACTAACACACCACTGTAAAGCAATTATACTCCAATAAAGATGGTTAAAAAAGAAAAAAGTATTGGCAGAGCTACATTCTTTTCTGGAGGCTCTTAGGGATGTTTCTGTTCCCTGGACTTTATCTGCTTCCAGTGGTCACTTGTAGTCCTTGACTCAGAGTCCCCTTTCTCCACCTAAAAAACCCAAAATGTTGCACCTGTCTGATTCTGCTTCTATTAGGACATCTCTCTCTTTCTCTTTCTACAGTTGGAAATGGTTTTCTGCTTTTAAGGACTCATGCAATTAGATTTGTTCTATGAGGTAATCCAGGATAATCTTTCTATCTCAAGGTCTATAACTTCAGTCATATCTGCAAAGTCCTCTTTACCATGTAAGGTAACATATTAATAGGTTCTAGGGATTAGGGTGAGAGCATTTTTAGGAGCCATTATGCTGCCTACCACACCCTTAACAAGTGACCTTGAGAAAATTACTGAGATTTTTAAAGCCTTACTTTCCTCAAACATAAAATGGAAAGAAAGATAGCTAGTTAATATCATGAAAGTGAAACAGTATATATGAAGTCAACTAATTCAAAAAATAAGATTTCTTCTTTTTCTTTATGATTTACATGATTCTCAGAGTTCAGTTACTTGAAGAGTTACTTTTTCTTAAACAGAACTAAGGAATTTCAGGGTTCAGGTGCTATAAGATTGTCTGAATTATCTGAGTAACAATTAGCTAAGCACAGGTGTAAAACATTTGATTTACTCCCTGGTGTTCTTTATCTTCTCATCCCACTTAATCCATATCCCTTGTCTAGCTCCAGCCAGTAGAGTCAGAGCTCGTTTTACTGTTTAACTAAAGTTCAATTTAAATTCTCTCTGCATCTCCAGATCCTCAGCCCTGGTTGCATATTATAATCACCTGGGGAGTTTTCAAAAACTACTGATGCCAAATTTCTACCTATCATGGATATTTGAGGAGGGACCTGGAATGAAATGCTCTAGCTTATGGTTTTTGGAGCCAAATCATAGTCTACACTGAGCCAAATCATTTGCGAGATCACCTCTAAAAAGGAATTTATCTGTGGTGACTAATGCTCTTCCTTTGTCAGTATGCTTGATTTGTCCCTCTTTGGGGGAAAAAAAGAGGGGGAAAAAACCCCCAACAGTTGGGCTCCCTGAATTACAACCTGATGCTGTGGAATTAGTGTTGGCTCAGAGCGCACATCTTCGGATACCCATTCTCTCTCCTGCTTCCTTGCATGAACTTATATCCTTGGGCAGTTTTTCATCCACCACCCTCTTTTGCTTCTAATCTTAGCAAGTAAAGTCTCCCCTTAATGAAACAGCATTTCATGAGACTTACTGGGAGCATAGGTCTGTTCCAGACCTATCCTATATTAGCTAAAGCAGATATAAGTGATGTATTTTTGGCATTCATTCCTTGTGGGTTGGAGACAGAAGACAGAATTTTATCCTTTTAGGTGTCATCTGACTGGGCAAATGGGCTACTCAGTAAAAGATGACAAAACTGGCTTAGGTGGTTAATTTTCCATGTCAATTTGTCTGGGCCACCATGCCCAGTTATTTGGTCAAATATTATTCTAGATATTTCTGTGATGGTGTTTTTTTAAATTTTTATTTATTTATTATTTATATTTTTGGCTGCGTTGGGTCTTTGTTGCTGCACGTGGGCTTTCTGTATTTGCAGCAAGCGAGGGCTACTCTTTGCTGTGGTGCACGGGCTTCTCATTGTGGTGGCTTCTGTTGTTGCAGACCGTGGGCTCTAGGTGCACGGGCTCAGTAGCTGTGGTGCATGGGCTTAGTTGCTCCAATGCATGTGGGATCTTCCCAGACCAGGGCTCAAACCCGTGTCCCCTGCATTGGCAGGCGGATCCTTAACCACTGTGCCACCAGGGCAGTCCCTGTGATGGTGTTTTGGGATGAAATTCATATTTAAATTGGTGGTGGACTTTGAGTAAAGCAGATTATCCTCCATAATATGGGTGAGCCTCATCCAATCAGTTGAAGCCCTTAATAAAACAAAGACTGACCTCCCTGTTGCAAAAAGGAATTCTGCCAGAAGACTTACAGAAATTGAACTGCAACTTTTCCTAGAGTCTCTAGACAGCCTAACCTGCAGATTTTGAATTTACCAAGCCTCTATTATTGTGTGAACCAATTGTTTAAAAATCTCTCTCTCTCTTTCTCTATCTTTATATAGATATGGATATAGATCAAGGTATCAATTTTGATATCTAGATCTATATCTATCAATATATATGGGCACATTGTATACACATGCTATTGGTTCTGTTTTTCTGGAGAACCTTGACTAATATAGTGGCCCATATAAATAAAAGGATGAACCCAAGTTCACCCAGGTAGAAAGTAGTACAATGAGAACACTGGAACTTAAGGCCTCATGACTCATTCAACTGTGAACACTGACCCAGAACTGGGGTCAGCAAACTCTGGCCCACTGATCAGATCTCGCTTGACTCCTGGTTTTGTACATAAAGTTTTGTTTGAACACAGCCACACCCATTCATTAACGTATTGTGCGTGGCTGTTTCTGTGCTACAGCAGCAGATGGGCAGTTGCAACGGAGATGTATGGTACACAAAATCCAAAATATTTACTATCTGACCCTTTACAGAAAAGATCTGCTGACCCTTGCTCTAGCATGCCATCTGATTTCTGATAGCACCGAGAAGAATAATTCATGCACATTGGGTTAGATTGTTAATCTCATGTCCTCGTTAGGTCAACAATCTCTTAAATGCTCACGCTTGCGATAGCCAGCTTGGGGAGCATTGTCTGAGGATGCAGAAATATTTCTTGCCAGGTCTTTCCAATACACACTGCTCCCTGACTATGGTTGTTAAAACCTATATAAAAAAATTTTTTTATTGGAGTATAGTTGATTTACAGTGTTGTATTAGTTTCAGGTGTACAGCAAAGTGAATCAGTTATACATATACATATATCCACTTTTAGTTATTTTTAGAGTCTTTTCCAAATAGCCCATTACAGAGTATTGAGTGGAGTTCCCTGTGCTAATAAGAAGAGTAGGTTCTTATTAGTTATCTATTTTATGTATAGTAGTGTGTATATTTCAGTCCCAATCTCCCAATTTAGCCTCCCTGCCACAATCCCCTGGTAACCCTAAGTTTGTTTTCTACATCCATGCCTCTACTTCTAAAACCTGTCTACTTTAACCAACTACCACTCATTGCTTACTGTCTCTGGCTTCATGTACTTGATAATAAATCTACTTCTTGTTCTATCCTGGATGACATGTTCCAAGGACTGAGATAATATCTTATTCTACATAATTTGTCCTTGATATTGTCTATCTTGGCGTCTTCATGTATGTCCCAAAGAAGACAGTCACACTCTGTCTTCTAATACTACTAATAATACCACATTTTATGGCATGAATTTGACCCAATGCACTGAACTATCCCTTTCTTTAGAAGCTGTATGCAACCTGTCACTGGGTAGAACTCAGATTGATGTTCATATTTAAACAAATCTACTTGACCAGAAACTTTTTGTCTCACCACTTATTTTATTACACAAGTAACTTCTGTCTTTGCATCTATGATGTAAATATTTTTAGTTTCCTAAATTATCTGAAAAATTATTAGAGCTTCTGTTTCAGTAGGCATTGGAATTGCTGTGTTATGACTATTTCAGTATTTTATTTCCAAATGTTAAATTAGGCTTCAAGCTTTGGCCAAGAGTACACAGGAAAGGGTTTAAAAAGAAATGAAGAGTGGGAAAGACTTCTGATGCAATGGAGACTTAATAAAGATTTGATTTTGAATCAATAATTTATAATAAAGGTTTGATTTTGAATCAATAATTTGTGTCATTGCAAAATAGCTCCCTGGTAAAATTCCATTCTTTGGTAATCATTAAGTACAGAAATTAACAATCAAAATATGCAGTGCTCTTCTTCATTTTCTAAAAACAAACCTATATCTAGATGAGAGGAGAATTCATTTCATGACTCAGGCTCTGGACTTATGACTCCAAGTCCTGTCTTCTTTCAACCATACCTGCTAAGTTTCTGTCTAACTTCTTGAGCATGAGGTAATGGCGTCAACTTTCATCCCCTTCCTCAGTATATAGCTTGGTGACTAAGAGTAAGGGATCTAAAACTTGAGAACTTGGGTTCAAATCTTGACTCTAAAATTTACTTGTTGAGTACTCTTGAGCATGTTAGCTGTTTTTGCCTCAGTTTTCTCATCTATAAAATAGAGATAACATTACTTCTCTCAGGGCATTGCTATGAGGGTTAAAAGGGAAAATTCATACAATGCAAGAATTTATCAGTTCTTGGAAGGCAATAAATACCGAAAAAACATGTTAGCCATTATCAAGGGCCCCTCATTTTATGGATAATATAGATTAGTTTATATAGGTCTAATATTTACATATACATAAACATTTTGTACCTATATGTGTGTATATGTTCTTCTTAGAAATTGAGCAGTCAACATTCACATCTAAAAGTATGTGCTCTATGAAATGTAGATCTCCTGTGTACAGACACAGTGCTATAGTTATCTATTGCTACATAATAAAGAAGTCCAAACTTAGTGGTGAAATAAACAAAAATTTTAATATGTGCCCAGATTCTGTGGGTCAGCAATTCAAACAGTACACAGAGGAGATGGGCTTGTCTCTACTCCATGACTGATGTCTGAAACCTCAGCTCATGAGGATTCAAATGGCTGGGGCTGGAATCATCTAGATAATTTTAATTCACATGTCTGGCCCTTGAGATGGGATGACTTGAAGACTGGGCCCAACAAGGACTGTTGACTGGAGTCCAAGTCCAAGTCCAACATGTGACTTGGACTTCTCATAACGTGGTAGTTAGGATTCAAGATAGAGTATCCCAAGAATGAGTGTCCAAGGTTCAAGCATTCCACGAGAATCATGCAAAAGCTGCGTGACCTTTTGTGACCTAGTCTTAGATGTTACATAGCAGCACTTCCATTATATACTATTGCAGGCGTTGGAGACCTTTTTCTGTAAAGTGTCAGACAGTCAATATTTTAGGCTTTACAAGCCATACAGTCTCATTTGCAACTACTTAGCTCTGCTGCTGTGATGTGAAAACAGACACAAACAATACATATACTAAGGAACATGGCTGTGTTCCAATAAAGCTTCATTTATAAAAGCTGGTAGAGGCCTAGATTTTGCCCACCAGCCATAATTTACTGACCCCTGCTCTATTGTTTGAAGCCATGGAAAGCCTGCCCAAATTCAAGGGAAAATGCCCACATCTGGATGTGAATACTGGCAACGAATCTGAGACCCTGTATTAAAACCACTACATATGGGATATCTATAAAAGGATCTGTCTGTATACCTTGTTTCTCCCATGTATGGTGGATATGAGGTATTGGGACATCTTACATCTCTGTACGCCTGGGTCAAGGTCAAAGTTGGAATCTGAACTTAATGACCTTGATTTCTGGAATAATTGGTAACTCTAATTATGATTTGCTTACACTCCTTACCCCCAATAAATATACCACAAGAGATAGATTTCAAGTAAACAATTCCTTTATGGCAGATTTTTATTGTCTCCATTGACTGAATTATTCCATTTTGGTTGGAAAGCATGAGTTTTGTTTCTTTCCTAAAGAGATCTGCAACTTTTCAGATGTGGCATTTCATTCTACTGGGAGGATGATGTAGGTTTTTATAAACGGAAAAGCAGGGCAGGCTGAGTTCACGCAGATCATACTAATGCTTACAGGAATAACCGAAACTGGAACACAGGCTTCCAGGGTTTCCTGTCCTGTGCTCTTTCCGGTAGGTGCCATTGTCTGCTGGGTCTGGCTGTAATAATTTCTGACCTTTACCTCTCTACGCTATTGTGAAGTGGTTTTGGGCTTTGTTAGCTTTCTTATGAGTTTGTACTAAATTGTGTCCATAAAGTAGGCTGAATTCCTCCGGGAAGGATGATAGCTGTTACTGTGTTATTACTGCAAATGTTGTGTTGGTTACCTTTGTCCAGTTGTATCCTGAACTTAAAAATTATATTATCCGAAATGAAAGATGTGCATCTGGTGGAAAACACTAATTTAAGGGATGAAAATTCCTGATGATTGCTTCAGTCAACCCTTAATACACACTGAGCTTCATTAGTAAATAGACAACTCTCAGACCTTTCCCTTGGAAGAGGTCGCATAATCAGGCTTTGTGTTGATTTCGCATTCTGTTCCTTAGAGACAGAACAAATGAGAATAATTGCCTGGTACCAGGAAAGCACAAAGATCTTTCTTCTATTTTTGTGATGCATCCTGTAATAAGGGTTGAAAATGAGACTGGAGGTAAGAGCGTGAAACTCAGAAGAGCAAAGGAGAGAGGATATTGTTTCTTTGAAAATATTCTTTCAGTGTTGGCCCAGAAGAAATATGAAGCTGAGGAAATTTTCAAAAAGAAAATTGATGATTTTTGTGTTAACGATGTGAGTGTGGAATTAGTAAGAATCAGGAAGCAAGCATCCTTTTGCACCAAGGACTTGGGAGCAAATGAAACCATAAATACTCCCTGCTCTTGGAAACCCTTTTGGAGCAGTAATCAGAGAAGGGTAAAGGTAAAGCCTCAGGGCAGAGGTGTTCAGAGCAAAGGGATAGGAGGAGAGCAAAAGGAGAGTTATTTTGGTAGCAGAGACCCAGGATTGGTTCAGATTACATCCTTTTGCTCTCAAGCCCGTGTTCCTTCCAGCAACCATAAAAACTCAAATGGATCTGGGGCCTTGAGGAGGGAACCCTGGCATCCTGAAGTCCGTGCAGTTAGTGCCCCTTCCCTCCCTGACCCAGGCTGAGTGGGGGAGGGCAGCACCTACATCTGAGCCTCTCGAGGTGGCTAGCTACTGAGTTGTTGCCATGGCTGGGTCTCTGCAGCCTCTCAGATGCCCAAAATAGGGAAGGGAGGACTCCTTCTGAGACCTGCAGGGCCTGGTATGTCCTGGTTGCCAAGGGATGGCCTCCTGGTTCTACCCCAAACCCTGAGGACCTCCTGCTTTTGCTGGGAGCCTTGGAGCCCAGAGCAAACAGCCAGAGGTTAGGACACACGCCAGTCTTAGAAGGACTAAGTGTCCTGTGGGTGAGAAGAGAGGCAGAGCCAATGAGCCTGGCAAGGGGGAGATGATTCGGCCCTTGACCCCAAAGCAGGCTCAGCTGGTTAAGAGAGTGTGCTTGCAATGTGAATTCAGACAGGACAGAAGCTGTCAGAGGGCAGGGCCCGAGGCAGGTTCACAGGGGCCCATCCAGCCTCGGCCAAGCGTGCTCAGGTGTCTGAGATGTAGCTTGAAAGGGCCCCCATTATAGTCAGCCGACTCCAGCCGCCTGTGCTCTGCCTTCCAGAGCTATGTGCCCTCAGCAATCACTGGACATCTCTGAGAGACCCTTCCTTCTGATCATCACACCCTTCAGAAGGCTAGGATGAGTATCACATGAGACAGTGCATGTGAGCAAAGCACTGTCCAATGGAGCATATGGAAGAAATGGAGAGAAGACATTCAATTTACATTTGTTAAATGGAACTGTTCTTACTACTAGCTAGATGTTGGGCTTGCAGTTTTTGCTTGATTGGGTTTGGGTTCATATTTCCCCATATCTTGTCATTCTCCCTTTTGATTTGTACTTGGATGGTTGGGGAGTCCCCATGAACATTAATTGCAGGTCTAGTATATGCAAGATTAGTCCCTCTCAAAGTTTGGTCCTGGGACAGATTGTAGCAGCATCTCGTGAAATGCAAATTATAAATGCACATTCTTGAGCCTCACTCCAGACATACTGATTCAGAAACTCCGGGTGGGGCCCAGTGACTAGTATTTTAATAAGTTCTCTGGTGATGCTAATACACACTAAATCCAGTGTACTAAGTGTTTTACATGAATACCTCATTTAATTCCACAAAGCCTAAGGAATTGGGAGCTGAGATATCTAACTTACAGATGAGAAACAGGGGTTTGGAGAAGTTAGTGACATGCCCCAGGTCTTCACCTGGCAAGTGAGCTCTGGGTCTGTGGGATCCCCTGCATTATTGCCTCCCCCTAACTACTGCAGTGACTCTCAGAAGTGGGATGTGTTTTTTCCCAGAGGGCTTCTCTCAGGCAGACATGGGAGGCAGAAGTAAATGGTGAAGATGGAGCATTCCCCTGGGCTGGTGAACAGATTAGCCAGCTGTTCCTATGTGGTTTGCAAGACCAACTGGACTGTTATCTTTTATGAAAATAGGGAAATATTTAGCCCTGGGGCTATCCCACTATTAAGCTGGCACTAAGAAGGCATTCCTAGTGGTTTGCAATGCACCCAGAACACCTGCCATCTGCCAAGCATGAGTCTCAGCGGCACTGAGACCTGTTGGGGTGACTGAGGATTACGGCACCATCAATGACACATGGAGCTCCTACCGCTTGCAGAATTGTTCTAGAGGCTTTGCAATTTATCTTCCACCAGGTATTATTATGCCCCTTTAACAGATGAGAAAACTGAGGCCCCAAGAAGCTCAGGGACAAAAGCTCATAAGCAAGGGGGGCAGGGCTCTGGCCTGCCCAGGTCTAATGATCATTCCTTCCAATATGCTACGCTCTGAGAAGCCAGTTCTCAGAGCCAGGCAAATCTGGTCCCGGCCTCGGCAGGCAGGCCCAGCTTCCCTCTCGGCTCCCTGCCCCAGAAGACAGCCACCTGAAACCCACCAGCACAGGTGGGTAGAGCGCGGGATACCTGAGCCAGAGGAGCCCCAGAGGCACCTGTAAGCGGCCACACGATGGCGCTGTGGTTCAGGAGACTCTGAGTCCTGCCTGACACCGTCTCGAACGACCGAGGGTCAGGACCCGGGACCCTTGCGGGATGGGACCCACCGGGATAAGAGAGCTGCCTCCCGAAGGACTCGACCCCGAGGGGGTTAAAAAGAGGCTGTTAAGGACGCTCTCCCACGCCCACCCCACCGGAATCCCTCTCCCCTCCATCCTCCTTCCCAGCTGTGACACGGCGGCCTCATCTGGGAGCGCAGGATCCAGAGGTAAGCCTGGGACTCCCGCAGCGACACGCAAGCAGCCCCTAGGAGAGCTGCTTCTCCCTCCCGGCCCTCCCTTCCTCTTTCCCCCTCAGCTCCTCCCCTGCCCTGCCAGCCAGTCCCAGCCCACTGCTCTCACACTTTATAATTTTTTTTATAATTGAAATATAGTTGATTTAAAATATCGTGTTTGTTTCAGGTGTACAGCAAAGCGATTCATATATATATAGAGAGAGAATTATTACAAGATATTGAATATATAATTTAAAAGCATGCTCACAAGTTGAGGATTTTAAATATGGCAAAACTAAACATCAAAAATGATCTCTCGACTGTTAAGGCATGCTCCTACTTTAAAACTCAGCCATTGAATTTCCCTCTCTATATCAAAAATAAGTAACAAAAATAGGAGTCAGAGTCTTGTGCCTTCTGTCACCTCTCATTCCCAGAGTCCTTTCCTATCTCTTAAGAAAAACACGCTTGGGGGAGTGGAATTTTGAGTTCAAATCCTCGATCTACCATTAAAAATCATGTGACACCAAGCAAATTCTTTAATCGAATTGAGCCTCACTTCTCTCATCAATGAAATGAGAATAATACTGGTACCCACCTTACGGGTAGTTGGAAAAATTAAATATACATAAACCATTTAGAATAGCGCTCTGACACATAGGAAGCACTCAATAAATGTTGCCATTATTATTTCTTTTCCTCTGATACACTGTGCACATCAGTCATTTGGTATTGAATGCAGACAGCCTCGTGTTTTTGGTTGACTCTTCATATAGGATGTCCCAAGGCCAGAGGGCTGTCTTATATATCTCTGTGCTCCAAAGCGCCCAGCACAGGCCCTCTCCTGGTGCATGATAATTAGAGTGGGTCACAGTGGTAACCGCAAACCACAGCCTCCAGCTACAATTCTACATCCACATTGTCTTCTCCAGGTGGTGGGTTCTTACACGGATCTGCTGATGCAATTGCTGAGTGTTCCCCTTCTCTGCTGTGGGATGCGTGGTGCCCAGTTTTGAGTGATGACAGCCTTTTACTCTCCTCTAGGCAGGAAGCCCCTCCTGCTTCCTAGGGCTGGGGGGATGTCTAGAGCAGGCGAGTGGTAGTGCCAAACTTGTTTTGTTTCCACTTAGGATTGGAGATACTGTGTGCTCCACATAAAGGCCTGCTGGGGCAGAGAGGAAGAAGCTGCCTCTAGACCCTTAGCCAGATTAAGACAGTGTGGAACACTTGCCTCTGCTGGGCATGACCACATAGGTTAACAAGTCAGGTTGTAGATGTTTGTGTCTGGAGTTCTTTGTGGCTTCCGTTTATATTTTTCCTGACTTCTCCATCTCTAGGAGTCACGGTCAGGTCTTTCTTTAACATCTATCCCTGTCTTGCACTAACCAGTGCTTGGCAAAAGCCCTTGCTAGCAGTGCACGATCACTCCATGTGTATTGACTGACTTTTTGACAAATTGGCTCTGGGGGGGACTCAACCAAACTGGATCTCGAGCAGATTTTTTTTTTTTTTTGCGGTACGCAGGCCTTTCACTGTTGTGGCCTCTCCTGCTGCAGAGCACAGGCTCCGGACCCCCAGGCTCAGCAGCCATGGCTCACGGGGCCAGCCGCTCCGCGGCATGTGGGATCCTCCCAGACCGGGGCACGAACCCGTGTCCCCTGCATCGGCAGGCGGACTCTCAACCACTGCACCACCAGGGGAGCCCTCGAGCAGATCTTTTTAAATGCTGCGATCCAACTCATTAGATTCCATTAGTGGAGCCTGCTGAAGGTATTCACAGATCATTCAGCTGTCAATAAAATCTAACGGCATATGCAAATGAGGTGTTGGAGGTGTGAGCGTGACCTGGGGTGGAAATGGCTTCTAGTTCATCTAGAAAGTCTTTCTGGTTATTGGGGTAGGGGATAAAGCTGTAAATAAAATGGACACAGTTTGACAAAGTGAGAGGAGAGTGTGGTTTTAGGCCATAACCCACCCTTTCCTGGTTCAGGTCCTCACTTGAGTCATTCCAGAGTTCCCCTGCCAGCCCCTGGGAACGTTCCAGTGTATGACATCTCTCAGGAAGCTAGCTGAGTTTCCTGGAAAACATCATCCACAGAGAGCCAATCCACCGCCTCCACCCCCAAAATCTTTCTTAGAAATCCTACCTGTCAGCAGCTAGAAATGAATGGAATAGAGGTGGAGGATTAAGCAATAACCAAATAGTGGGTTTGGGGTACCATGCTTACTATCTGGTTTCTTGTCAGGGCCCCCCGATGGCATCTACTCTCTGGGGCAGGACACATTCAAATGAGAAATGTGAGTTGAGCCCAGGGGAAGGATGTCTGTGGGGCTCTTGGACACTCTGATCTCTCGCTATGCTGGCGGAGTGGGGCTGGCACAGCCAGGAGCTCTCGAAATCCTCGCCTTCCTGTTTCCCTCTTGGGACTTTGAGAGGGAAATCTAAACCGTGTGTCTCTGATTCATTTACTGTGAACTCATCAAGTTGGTGCTTGGCAAGAGTCCTTGGATGTCTCAGAAAGGGCTTTTGGTTCGGTTTCATTTGTTTTCTGTGGTGCTTTTCCTTTGAAATAGGAAGTCTGTTTTTGCCAAGAGTACAGTGAAACACTAGATTTGAGGTTGGATCAGAGCACAAGAAGAAATTAAGATCTTATCCTTTGTACTTCCCAATTTTTAACTGTGCAAAACAAGTAATAGATAACGTTTAATTTTGCAGATTGGGTCCTATTATTATCCTCATTTTACAAATGAGAAAACTAAACCCAGAGAAGTTAAGTAAATTGCCCAGTCCACATAGCTAGCAAGCAGTAGCCTTATATACCTGCCGAGTGCCAAGGGCCCAGAGAATTTTGGGAGGCTTAAAAAAATGCTTCAATTTTTTTTTTTTAATCAGAAGAAAAAAATTAATTTTAGGTCTGAAGGTGTTTTAATATATGATATTAATATATTTGACTTATACCAACACGGCTGTAAAAGTTTGAATTATTTTAGAAGCTGGCACTGTGTTAGGTACCAGGCAGAATTAGAGCATAATGGTGGCAGTTATTTGGTGCCACTGCCCTCGTGTAGGCTGACCATTAAGTGCAAAGTGACTCAGACACCACGTTATTCCCTCCCTGGGGGATCCAGTCCCGCATCCTAACTCAGAGCAGCCTGGGCTTGGCACAGTGCTACAAGGTTTGGACTAGGTAGGTTACAAGAGGCTTCATGGAGTTGGGAGTTGAGAAGAAAGAGGGTTAAACATGAAAGGAGGGAGACCGGAAAGTGGAGGCATTTTGAGGAATGGGGAATTCACTGGTATGGGGGAGACAGAGGCAGCTGATACAGATGTTGTGTCAATTATCGGTTAAAACTCTGTTCCAACGTGACTTTTGAATTTTTTTCTTGTACATTTCACATCAAGGACCCACGTTTAACTGTGACATTCCATCAGTAATATTTAAGACCAAATTGTTACTTAAACTCACAATGATTATCTTTTATAATAGAAGAGTAAATATGACTTGTTTTTGTTCACAGTTCTTTTCTGTTAGATACTAGTGAATTCTTTAGCATTTCATTCTTTAGCATTCCACCAATCGTTCGCAAATTGTCCAAAAGGTCATACGAAACCATCTCACTTCCTTATTTTTTGCATCAAAATGACATACTAAATATTACAGAATGTTTTCCATGGAGCAGACTGGTGGTTTACAAACAGGGCTCCCCAGAGCTAAGGCTTGGTAAGGATGCCTCAGGAAAAAGGGAACGGCCAGGGGCTGGGTGCTCGGGGTCCTTCTATTCACAGATATTGTGTTTTTTACAAACTGAAGGTCTGTGGCAACCTGGCATCAAGCAAATCTATTGGTGCCATTTTTCTAATAGCATCTGCTCGCTTCATGTCTCTGTGTCACATTTTGGTAATTCTTGTAATATTTCAAACTTTTTTGTTATTATTATGCTATGGTAATCTGTGATCAGTGATCTTTGATGTTACTATTGTAATTATTTTGGCAAAGTAGCCCCTGCTCGCTGCAATTAGAGAAAGCCCGCGAGCAGCAGCGAAGACTCAACGCAGCCAAAAATTAAAAAAAAAAAATTTTTTTAAAGGATTTCTCTGGACTTCCCTAGCAGTTCAGTGGTTAAGACTTTCCCTTCCAATGCAGGGGGTGTGGGTCTGATCCCTGGTCGGGGAACTTGATCCCACATGCGTGCCGCAACTAAAAGTCCACATGCCGCAACTAAAGATCCTGCGTGCCGCAACAAAGATCCCGATGTGGTGTAGCCAAAATAAATAAATAAATATTTTTTAAAAAGTATAGCAAACACTTCTGTGTGTTGACTCCATGCCAGACACTGTTCTGACTCCTTTGTATGTGTTAACTCTTCTGATTCTCACAACAACACTATGATTATCTCCATCTGACAGATCAAGAAACAGAGATGCAGCAAGGTGAAGGTCACTTTCCCAAGGGTATATGAAAGGTGACAGTGGTGAGATTTGAACCCGGTTTGGCCCTGTGCTCATAACTACTCACCATGCAACCTCTCAGTCTGCCAACCTGTCCCAGCCAGCTGGCTGGGGGTAGAAAGGGAGTGATGCTCTCTGTCCCTGAGGCTGCAGTTCCGAGGTTTACTCTCAAGTGGACCTCTCAGCCTCATTCTGTTCTATCCTGTAACTCCTGCATCCCCACCCCGACCCGGCACAGGCGGGGAGAGGTGACCATAGAAGAGCTGTTTCTGGCTGTCCTTGCAGGACAGCAACAGTGACTGCCCAGCCTTGCTCAGGAAAACACATTCATGTAACCCTGAGTAATCCCTGGGCAAGCAGGGGCAATAGAAGGAAACAGGTGTGAGCCTGGCTTAGGTTTGGGGAAAGCATCATTAACTTGAACAGTGCATAGACTTTGTGACAACGTAGTGATGGGACCAGAGTTTACTTTTGTACAGTGAGGAAACTAATTTCTTAGCCAACGAATCCAATTCTTTGTTCATTTATTCAATGCATAGATAAGAACACACTCAAGAAGGGTTAGGAAATGCCCTAAAAATGGCCAAGAAAAAAAAATGGGTAAGAGAATCCGTCATAGCACCCTGGCCTATGGGTGAGAAGCAGGCATTTTCAAGCTGTTTCAAAGCCCTCACATGTAGCAGGAAAACAGATCTGTGAATCTAAGTGCTTCCCTCTTTGCTGCGGCAGATTCACAGGACCCTCTTTTTTAGCCCTCTGTCACTCCACTCCGTGATAATACGTATCCTTGAAAGAAATAAAAGTCCTTGTGCTTTACAATATTTAAATAATTAATTTTTAATTTTATTTATTTTTTAGGATGTATCTTTTTAAAATATGTATTTACTTATTTATATATTTTTGGCTGCATCGGGTCTTAGTTGCAGCACACAGGATCTTTTGTTACGGTGTGTGGACTTCTCTCTAGTTGTGGTGTGCGGGCTCCAGAGCACGTGGGCTCTGTAGTTGCAACACGCGGTCTCACTAGTTGTGGCGTGCGGGTTTAGTTGCCCCGCAGCACGTGGGATCTTTAGTTTCCCAATCAGGGATCGAACCTGCGTCCCCTGCATTGACTTCCAATACAAATTAAAGTTTGAGAAGCACCTTGCTGGATATTATCTTCATGGGCAGTGACTCTCCTTGAAGAATTTTGCTTTGCTCCCAAGGATGCTAACAGGGGCTGGTCTTCTCTGAGCATATGCCTTGTTCTAGGGACAGCCAGCCCTGGGCATAGTTGAGGGTGGGAAGAGCAGAGAGAGAACCACCCAAGGACTGCAAGAACAGATCACGTAGGGAGTGTGTGCATGTCATGACCTTGGCAACTGGCCTCTAGATCAAGAGGGGCAATGAGGGGGAAGAAGCCCAGAAAACAGGCTCTCCTGGGAGGGCAGCAGTGGGGTGAGAGGAAGCACCTGTCTTGATGCAGGTGGTAGGAAGGAAGAGAGAAGCCCTTCAGGCCCAGCACAGTGACCCACGGGGTCTCTGTTTCAGCCCAGCCCACAGGGTAGGTGGGCTAGGGGCCGAAGAATTGTCAAAGGCAAGGAGCCAGGCTGAGAACTGGACCCAGACCTAATCCAGATGTCCTGGTCTGTCCGCCCCTGACTTGTGCTGAGAATATGAGAGAAACAGGTTGTGATTCATGGGCAAAGAGGTAAAAGCTGGCCTTGCCTCCAGCTGACAGACCAGAGGAAGCCAGTGGGAGGGGATGGGGGGTGTAGATGGCACTGACTTAGCGCCAAGTGCTGCATGGGGAAACTTGTGTAATTTTCTCTGGAAAAATCCTGAGCCCACAGGATGAGCACAGGCAGGAGCCACACCACTTTATACCCTTAAGAGGTCGTTCTAGTATTTCTTTCCTCCTCAGTGTTTCCTAGATAGAAGTCAGAACCCAGACTGCAGGGACATATACTGAGCCCTTTGAGTTACCTGTTGAATAAAGTCTTTCTTGACCTTAAGGGATGGAGGAAGCCCTCCCAAATCCCTTCACAATCTCTTCCCTCTCCACCCTTTTATATCCTCAGTGTAGCTGAGAGGTTTCAATGATCATGTGACAAGCTCTCAGCTACTTTTGTGGTAAATTTTGCATACAGGTTAGCACTTCCTTTGGAATGTAGCATCTACTGTAAGTTGATAGCTGAGTCAAAACTTTAACATTATATCTTGTGGTATGTGAAACAGAAAAAAAAAAACTGGGAAAACCCTAAGTGTTTATCAATATTGGTTCAGTGCACTATAGAATACATGCAGTGGTTAAAAAGAACAAGGCCTGTTTTGATGTGTGAACATGAGATGGTATCCAAGCTGTATTATGGGGAAAAGCAAGCATCTTGTATTGTCTTAGTTATGTCTAAAAGGAGAGGGAAAGATGTTCACATCTTGTCTTTATGTGCATAGAATATTTCTGGATGTACATACTAGAAACTGGACTGTCCACTACTTCTAAATAAGGGGCCTTAAAGGTCAGAGTTCAGGGGAAGAGTTAGCTCTTACTGTGTAGGGTGTCTCTGAATTTTTTTTTTTTTTACTGTAAGTGTATATTACATTTTCAATTCCCAAATGATTATAGAGTCATTTAAAATGGTAGTTATGAAAATTAATGAAGCAATATGGAAAATTTTATGATGTAATGTTAAATGAATAAAGCAAGATTAAAAGTCATGTGCGTTCTGATTTCAGTCATGCAAAGGTAAGCAAATGAATGAGGACATGACAGACATGAACAAAATTTAAGAGTAGGTTTGTTATAGTTGCTGAGATTTTCTATACTTATAAAAATTAACTTTATTGAAGTATATACACAAAAACGCACCCATTTTAAGTATACATTTGGATGAATTTTGACAAATTTATACACGCATGTAATCAAGTTACAGAACATTCCATCATTCCCCAAAGTTTCTTTGCCCCATCCCATTCAATCTTGACCTGCAATCAGTAATGTCTCTAGAAATTAGATTTGGCTTTTCCAGAGTTTCGTATAAATGGAATCAATCATACAGTGTGTACCCTTTTTGTGTCTGGGCCTTTTTGGCTCAGCATAATGTTTGTATCCATCCTTCTCTTCTTCCTCAGTAAATCCTGGGCAATGTACCTAGCTAAATGATTACACCTCCCAGCGTTCCTTGCAACTAGATGTGGTCATATGATAAAATGACCAAAGAAACATAACTAGAAGGGTCATGTGGGACTTCTGGAAGGCTCTGTAAAACTGAGAGGCAGACAACCTTTTTCTTTTCTTCCCCTTTCTCTTGCTGATGGCCTGGAATATGGACTTGATGAATGGGGCTCCAGCAGCCATCTTGGAATATGAAGTGACCCTAAGGATAACCAGGAAAAGAAAATGAGCCTAGGTCTCTGATGACACAGTGGAGCTGCCGTACCAGTTTGACTTCCTTCCTTTCAGACTGCTTTTAAATGAGAAAACATATATATCTTGTTTAAGTGCAAATATTTGGGGTTTTTCAATTATTTGTAGTTGACACTAATGCTACTTACTCCATAAGCCTTCTAGCACTACCTGATATTTTTAAATTTTGTATATGTTTGATTAAAAAATAAATTTTAATTAAAAAATAAGCTCTTATAGCAAAATCTGGCAAAAAGAGTTCAAGAAGCACATCACAGACCGATATCGTTCATAAACATAAATACAAAAATTCTTGACAAAATTTTGGCCAATTGAATCTAGCAATATGTAAAAATAATGCACCATGACCAAATGCGGTTTCACAGCAATGAACGGTCAAATCAGCATTCAAAAAACAATCAGTGTACTTGACCACATTAACAGAATAAAGGATTAAAAATCAAGTAATGAGGGGCTTCCCTGGTGGTGCAGTGGTTGGGAGTCCGCCGGCCGATGCAGGGTACGCGGGTTCATGGCCCGGTCCGGGAAGATCCCACATGCCTCGGAGCGGCGTGGCACGTGAGCCATGGCCGCTGAGCCTGCGCGTCCGGAGCTTGTGCTCCGCAACTGGAGAGGCCACAACAGTGAGAGGCCCGCGTACCGCAAAAAAAAAAAAAAAAAATCCTATAGATTTCATCCAGTAGCTGAATTTGGGGGAGGAAAAGAAAAAGGACCCACACAAAACTTTCCCAGTTGAAGACATTTTTATTTCGGTATGCACCTGAGTCCCTGGCAGGATGGGCCTGTCCTCCGCGGGAGGACATGTCCTCCCCCTCCTTTGGGAGAGGATGGGGACCCTGCCCTGAGGGCGCAGCTGGGGGATGAGGCAAAGGGCTATGCGACAGTGATAGGTCACAATGAGGCAAAGGGCTATGCGACAGTGATAGGTCACAAAGGGCATCAGAGGATAAACAGGCTGTGCCAGGGGGTTAGGCTGAGAAAGTGGTTCCTTCTCTCACTAGGACTGAAGTTCACCACAGCCTCTTGGGGAGATGAAAACCCAGAAGCAGAAGTGAGGTGAGGCAGAGGGGGAGCCTACCATACCTCTCTACACACTTGAAGAGATTCAGCCTGGGGTCCAGGCGCCCTACAGCGTCCCCGCTGTGATCATCTGTGCCCCTACCCACACCCCTGCCTCTGGGAGACCCTGAGGCAAAGGTGGGGGCCCGTGGGGCGGGCTTGGAAGACCTGCCGTAGGGCCGCCTGTGTGTGACGTACGAGCACCGCAGCTCGCTCTTCTGCCAGTGAGGCCGAGGGAGGGAAGAGCCAGGGGCCCGCCTTAACTGCGCTGCCTGTCGTGATCAAAGACAGCCATGAGTGGGGACTCTCTGCTCCCGTATCGCACGGCCCAGAGCAGCACCGGGGTGGGCCTGTTCAACACCACCACGGGGAAGCTGCAGCAGCAACTGCACAAGGGCGAATACAACATGTTCAAGGACGCCCCGGTATTCGAGAGCGACTTTATCCAGATCACGAAGAGGGGAGACCTGATTGACGTGCACAACTGTGTCTGCATGGTGACCGTGGGCATCACATCCAGCAGCCCCGTCCTCCCACTCCCAGACACCATGCTGCTGGCCCGATGGGCTACTGGCCGTGAAGAGCACAGCCAGGCTGCCAAGGGCAAGAGCCACGAGGCTGCAAAGACCTTAGAGCTCACCAGGCTCCTTCCCCTGAAGTTCGTGAGGATCTCCACTCACAGTCGTGAGAAACAACAGCTGCGCACGAAGTTTGCCACTGGCCGCTCCTGGTACCTGCAGCTGTGTGCCCCTCTGGACGCGCAGGAAGGCCTCTTCACCTCTTGGGAAGAGCTGATTTACCTCCTGCGACCACCAGTGGAGAGTCAGCCGCACCTATGCCGTTCCAGCCTGGGACATGATCTGCATGCCTGTGTTCGAGGAGGAGGAGGACGGCAGGAGCCCGGCAGTGGGGGATTTCCAAGGAAAGTGGGATCAAGACCAGGTGAGCATCTGCAGCCTCCACACGTGCTCTGAGCTGGCCGGGGCCACGTCTGCAGCTTTTGCTGGGGGGGAGGGGATCCAACTGGACTCCCACAAACCCGATACCATGCCCGATGTGGCCACTGCAAAAGCAAAACCTACAGTGCTTGATAAAGCGTCAGCATCACGGGCAACGACAAAGATGGAGACAGCAGGGGTGGCAGGAGGCACCGCAGCGGGTGCTTTGAGCGTGGCAGTGATCAAGTCTCCTGCCCCTGAAGAGCAGAGCACGGTCACAGCAGCCACAGCCAGCAACGGTCCAGAAGGAAGCAAAACCAACATAGCCACTGGGAGCACTGCCAGAACATCCCAGAGGAGCAGGAAAACGGTGCTGCGAACAATTCAGGGTATGCTGGCAGGTGCCGCGAACTATTCAGGGTATGCTTCCAGCACGTCCACCAGCCTCTCCCCAGAGGCCGGCATGACTGTGGTCGGAGCAGAACCCACCAGCAAGACTGTTGAAGGAAGAGCCGACGAGGAGGATGAGGGGACCCTCATCTCAACCTTGCCACAGGAAGGCAAAGTGAGTGAACAGGATGGCAGCTCACAGAGAGTGTCCCAGGCCCACAAGGGAAGAAGGAGAGAAGGGAGCACTGGGGAGAGGACAGAGCTCTTATGAGCCCCTCGCTCTGCAGTTCAGTGGAAAGCCACCACAAGGCAGCGGGGAACAAGACCATCCAGAAAGCAGCTGGCCCGTGCTCAGGCGGCCGCAGAGCCACTAGAGATGACCAAAAGGACAAAGGCCACGGCAGCCCAGGGGGCAGCGAGCAGGGCACTGCTCACAAAGGCATCAGCCGTGCTCCCATCACCAACGAGTCCAGGACCTCGCACAAATCGGGCAGGAGCTTATCTACAGCGAGTTCAGGTCCCACCACCAAGAGACTGAGCAGGATCAGCTCTTTCTTCAGGAACGTCAGAGCCAGTCTTACTACAAAGACAGTGGCCTCCTCACGCGATAAATATGCGAGCATCCTGGCGAAGCCAGTGGAAGGGACCCGAATGGAGGCCATCGTAGAGACAGCAGAGAGTGGCCAGGGGCTGGAAATCACTGGAGGTGTGACATCTGACCATGGAGCCAGTGACCATTGAAGCCCATCAATAGGACCTAGAGCTGGGAGCTGCAAAGGGGACCAGGGCTCAGCGAAATACCCCTGGAGAGCCCATTTCAGCTTCCTTACTTCAATTTAAATAAAAAACCAAAAAATCTGAGAATGCATGCAGTGTTTTGTCTGAATTTCTAGGTCCCAAAGCCCAGGCATAGCCTCACAGTGGATTCTGTGATGTCATCTGTGCCACAGTCTGAGACCCAGTGTCCAGTCAGGGGCAGCCCCACCTCACACACATGCTCAGCGCCAACAGCAGTGCTCCATCTGGCCTCCACTCTTTTCTGGCTTTGCCCCCCAGGGCCATGGCTCAAAGTCAGACTATGGTCTGGGAAGCTCTCCTTCACTATCCCCCTATTCTTTTTATAAACGCTTATCCCCCCTGAAGGTCTGTAAACAAAGCAAGAACAGGACTCATGTCCCCTCGGGCTATTCAGTGGACAGAAATAAGGGCAGCAGTATTAGCTAGCAATCAGAACAGCAATCACTCTCATCTAGACTTAGCCGTTCCCTGCCCAGGTATATACCCTGGAGAAACACACATGTTCTAGGAAAAAACTATGAGAATGTTTATAGCAAAAATAACTTAACAGGAAAACACGGGAAACAGCCCAAATTTCCATCAGCAGAATTAATACAGCAGGATACGAAGAGAGTGGAATATTCAATAGTGAAAAATAGATGAGCTACACACATTAGCATAGATCAACTTCTCATGATTTTTAAAACCATCAAAAGAATGGGATACAACTCCACTCACGGAACCATTCTGAAACAAGCTCAAACGATGTATTGCATAGGGTACATGTTTTTAAAAACTGGTAGCTAAAAATGAGGGAAGAGTAAACACAAAATTGAGGACAGTTTTCTCTAGGGTGGAAAGGCTAGGTCAAGGAGGTTGACACAAGGCTGTTAGTGCTGCTGGGAATTGTTCTGTCTCTTAAGCAAGATGGTAGGTACACAGGTGTTGTATTTTTCACGTTTTACTAACTCTGAAATCAGAATGGTCCTACAATCACCGTGGCAGTTGTGATGAAGCTATTGCCAATGCCTTTCTCTTTTTTTCATGTTTATTTAAGCACAAAAGTGATGTCAGAAAGGCTTGGCATCTTTAAGTTACATTTATTTAAGGTAAAGTACAAGAACACTTGTTTGGTTATTAGGAAAAGAAGGAACGATATGCCTATTTTACAGATGAGAACACTAAGGCTCAGAGAAGGTAACCTGCTCCAGTCGCACAATGGGATCTTTGCAGAACAGTGATCCACCAGCCCACTTCTTTATGCAAAGCCCTGTCTGTAGTATGCGAAGGAAGCAAGCAAACAAGCCTGAGATAGGACCAGCACAAGAACCCGAGGCACCAGCATTCTTACCATCATGTCCCAAGACTACAGAGATGAGCATCAATTTTACTAGATTCAGAGGAGGGAGGGGTGGGGGATGGGAGCCGGTTTTCGAACTTCAGTGAGCTCACAGCTCTTAGCTGGCCTTATCTCGAGAGCATCCAGACCACCCTTGAGCTGTGTCTGGCTCCCAGGCTTCTACCTCTAGCCTCTGGCATGACCCGGGCTGCAGCCATAAACAGGGTCCCACCTGGAATTCCAGTGTTCACTCCTGGAACATCCAGCATCCAGTCCTCCTCCAGCCACTAATTTAACTTTTGAATGCCCTGCTCAGAAGGGTTTCTCCATACCAAATCTTCAGGAACTTTTTTCTTCTTGGGGGTCCAAAACCAAATCCTTAAACCTCACATGAGGGAGATTATTTGTTAGGTCAGAGCATCCTTGTAGACTGGACCTTCAGTTTGTGACTTCCACAGACTTCATCACGGGAGGGTGGGGAGAGGTCTCTTCTGTTGGTGGAGGGAACGGTGGGCACTTGGTGGGGAGCACTGACGAGAAAGGGAGACAGCCCAAGACCTACACATATGCACTGTTTCCTCTGGCCAAACAAGGTTCCTGACCCCAGGATTAACCCAGAGCTTCCGAGAAGACTAGGAGCTGCAGGGAGACACAATTAATGGTTTACTCTCCACCAGCTTTTCCTTGGACCCAAGGTGGAGAAATTACAAAAAGATTACATCACATTCTTTTGATCTTATGATTTCCACACAGGCAAGTGCAGGTAAATACTAGTCTGAAGGAAGAAAGTGCATTAAAAACACGTGCAGAGGGACTTCCCAGGTGGCGCAGTGGTGAAGAATCCGCCTGCCATTGCAGGGGACCCGGGTTCGAGCCTTGGTCCAGGAAGATCCCACATGCCACGGAGCAACTAAGCCCGCGAGCCACAACTACTGAAGCCCGCACGCCTAGAGCCCGTGCTCCACAGCAAGAAAAACCACCGCAACGAGAAGCCCGCGCACCACAACGAAGAGTAGCCCCCGCTTGCCGCAACTAGAGAAAGCCACGTGCAGCAACGAAGACCCAATGAAGCCAAAATTAATTTATTTAAAAAAAAAACAAAAACACGTGCATAGCCCTTAGCTGTTTATAAAGTTCTTGAATGTGTGTGCCCCCTTCTGATTCTCACATCTTTCCATTTTGCAGATAAGCAAACAGAAATTCAGAGCATTTAAAGGACTTGCTCAAGGTGGGAGGTGATGGTGCAGAGAGGGAGCTACCTCAGTGCAACAACATTCAGACAGTGTGCCAACCCCGTCCCACACAGAGGTACACAGATGGTGGAGGAGACAGGACAGCACGAGTAATTATCACAACTCTGAATGACAAATACAATGAGAGGCGTGTGTTTGGGGACTGGATCTATTCAAAGGAGGGGTTCTGGGGCATGGGAAGGAGTTGTGGGTTATGGAAGGCTTCACAGGGGAATTGGCACTTTTAAGGATGAACAGGGCTCAGCCAGGTGAAGGAAGTATGAGGAGCAAGGGTACAGGTGGGGGAAGGGTGGGAGATGATCAGGCCACAGGAAAGAGCGTGTGCAAAGTACAAAGGCTTGAAACACCACGGTGTGTTGAGCAACTACAAGTATTTCAGTACTATTGGTTGGAGGGCAAGAGAGGAGGGACGTGAGGCTGGAGGATCAGGCAGCTGGGTCTTGGGGAGCCTGGGGTACTATTTGAGTGTCTGGGACTTGGGGAACCACTGAAGGCCAGCGTCTGATGGCAGTAAGATCTCTCTGGCCCCAGGGTGGAGAGTTGATGGGCAGGGGGCTGTCTGGAGACACGGGGTCCTCCAGGAAGCCACTGCATTAATCCTGGCAGAGTCGGGGAGCCCCGAACCTGGGTGACACTGGGGAGACAGAAGGGGTCAGAGTCGGGAGGTGTTGAAGAGATGGAACAGGACAATTTTCCAGCCCACATCCTGAAAGACGGGGAGCTCATGGTGTAGGTCTGGCCCTCATCTAAAGGAAGTGGAACTGACAAAAGTGGAGGTGACTTGCTCCTGTGGCGGCTATTGGTCAGTAGAGTGGGTGGCCAGAAGAGAGGCTCACGGGAAAGCAAGGAGTAATGTGTTAAGATAGAAAACAACAGCTGCTAGACAGCTAAAGGTAAAACAGCAGGATAAGGCAGCTAAGGCGGGCAGTGGGGCTTCAGCACTTGGAGAGGGGCAGAG
>NW_020172148.1:0-37174 GCF_003031525.2 Neophocaena asiaeorientalis asiaeorientalis
TTCTATTTTATTATTAGTTATTGTTGTTAATCTCTTACTGTTCCTGCTTTACCATAGACATGTATGTGTTGGAAAAAACATAGTATATACAGGATTTGGTATAGTTTCAGGCCTCCAGTGTGGGTCTTGGAGTGTGTCCCCTACAGATAAGGGGGAACTACTATAGTTTCTCTTTTAGTATTTTGTCCAGATTTTATAATTATATCTGCAGGACTGGTAGATTGAAAGAGTCAGAGGAAGATTGTTTTGTTGTTTACAACTCTAATTTTTTTGTCATGTACATACTTCACATATTTTTTAAAAATTCATGAATTTTCTTCTCTGCCTAACTCATCAGTTGTATGAAAATTGATGCCCAGACCACATTTTATGTATGTTTATGGTCTCATGAATTTTTAATTTGTTGTATTATTTATTACCTTTCAAAAATAGAAAGTGAAACATATAATTAACATTCTGTAGAAAACCATTAAAACATACAGCTATGTTAATAAGGAACAAACACACACTACCTCTTCAACTCTTTAGGAAATATCAACAAAAATTCACTGCAGGTATGTTTAGTGGCTGTAAACTGAATGCTCAATCAATGGTGAAGCTTTTCTTTAAGTCAAACCTTTAATATCATACATTAAAAATTAAAAAAATTTGCCAATTTATGTCTTCATATATTCTTAAAAGCATATTTGATGCTGGAGAAACAATGAAACTAAAATATATATGTCATGCTAACTCTACTGTGCAATGACAAAATCCAGTAGAGAATACCTGCAAAAGTAAATACCAGGCAGAAATAAATTCCTAATTTTGCATTAACAAATGCCAAGCATTGACTATAAATAGCCACGGAGCTCTTCAAATGATATAGTTGAAAGAATTATACATTCTGATTGAAATATCATACAATTTTACTATGTGTTTCATCACAAAAGTTCTCATTTAAGACTATTGCTTACATTTAGGGTCACCTAAAGCAAATAAAATATAGATTTTTAGCTAGATTTTTATTACACTTACCTTAGCAAGGCATAATAAAAAGTGTCAAATGCTTCAGTTTTTCCACTTAGAAGGAATGAGTAACTTACCTTATATATTTTAGACTAACTTGCTTATTTGAAATGAGGACAGTTATAGTAACTATCTCACTAGAAATTTTGTGAGGAGTAAAAGAAATATGTGTACAGAATTTACAATAGTGCTCAATAGTTAACTGTTATGGTTATCCTTATCTTTATTACAAGTATATGAATTTGAACTATAATCAATACAGAGCAGAACTGCATTTCTAAATAGCACACGGTATCTGACTTAGGAAAGGAATCATCAAATGTTAAGCCCCTAAAATTGAAACTGATAAAAACAAGCCTACCTTCTACGGAGTGTTTTGCTGAAACTTTCCTTTTCCCTCAGATGCAATCATAAAATGTACATGCTACACAAAATATGATACTGAAAACCACATTAATGATTAATACAAACAAAAGTGTAAAGTCTCTAAAGGATAATAGTTTGTCAGAAAATCTTCACTTGAAAGTTTAAATTTCCCAGTTTAAAGTAATGAATTTCCATTCTGATTTACCAAACTTTTTGTGTCAGCATAGAGGGCTATACTGACAAGACTTATAGTGGATTAAGAACACACCTCTGCACTTAAACACACCTGATTTTAAGTCCCAGATCTGCCATCCAGTAGTTATAACTTGACATATGACAAGTTAATGTTTCAAAAATCCTCAAATTCCTTCTCTGTAAAATAGGGCAATGATTCCCACCTCATCGCATTCTTGTAAGGACTAAAGGATACGCCTACACAATTACCTAAGCGCAATATTGAAGATTCGTTATCATAATTTTTCACAACCTGGGAAAATAGATAAAAATGGAAGACCTCTGTAATAAAACTGCAGAGTTAACATTCTCTGACTAGCAGCCACCTATCCCATAAGGCTGAACCTAAAAAAGGGAATATATCTCTCTTCTTGCACACATTAAATACAGCTGCTTCTTTCTGACAAGTTGCTATATAATACATACATCTAAAACATAACCTTCGTCATCTAGAAGCTTACAGCTTTACTTTAAAAATTATGTAAAATGAATGAGTGACAAAATAAAATTATAACAAGGAAACTACTATGTGACAGTACCTTTATGTGAACAGAAATGAATAGGAGGTAAAAATCAAAGTAGGTAAAATACTGTACAAGGCTTAATGGAGACATCAGGAATTGCAATGGTCTGGAAGGCCTGGTATGGTGAGCAGTGGGACAGGGAAGATCAGGAATATCACTTCCTAAACCATCACCTGCAAAGCTATCATTTTGGAGACTTTTGACTTCACATAATTTTTCCCTAAAAGCAGTCCAGATCAATTGTATCAATCATTGTGCATTACAATAGAACTCATGACCTCATAGAATGAGAAAGTAGAGTTTTCTTAATCTTATGTGCAATTAACTTTATATTAAATCTAACAGTCCCTAGACCTCTTTTAAAAAGTAATCAAAGTCCTTCTTGAAAATTAATATATAATATAGCTGATTCTTAGGCTTATGCAAAAAAAATATTTTATTAACAAATGTATATATAAAATTTGATTGATAATTGTAAATCAACACATAGGAAGACATGACAAAGGACAAAGATGAACAAATATTTTTACTAGTTTTCATTAAGTATTAATACATGAGTTCTGTTAAACTATTACACAGCACATATCACAAATAACTGTATTTTTGAAATTCACCTTCTAAAAAATAATGAAGAAAAACCTATAAACAAAGAAAATGGAGTATTTAACTCCACCTCCAGTGTTCCAAAAATAAATACACCTGTCCCTGTTATTATAGATTCTCACTTTAAGGTTCTGTATTTTTTATTTACCCATGCAGTTCTTCACTTTGTGGCTTCCAGTCAAGAGCTCATTATTAGATAATAAGCCAGCATATAAGGAAAGTAATGTTTTGATAATTTACAGTTCCTCCTAAAAACGTGCAACTAGGCTGGTGTGAAGGAAATGATTAGAATTGATCATAACAGGATGCTGAACTCAAGGAGCACCTAGAATGCAGAACAAGTCATGTGGAAATGGATTTATCTTCCTGCAATACTGACTAAACCTGTCATGAAAAATCAAGTGACACTATTGACAAACACAGATACTATACTAAGAATCAACATTACAAAGCAATGACACAATACACATGAAAATAATCACTGAAAGTAAACAATTATGTAGCTTAGTGACATTCAACCAGTAACAAGCATTTCATGTAGAGTGCTTTTTTAGTGATTTTCCAGATACAAAGTAAATTTATTTCTATTCATATTAAACTTAACATCCAATAAACTATCTTGAAATAATTAAAATTAATTTTTCTGTCAATCTCCAAAATCTTCTTATGACTCATATCATCCTGCAATATTAATAGGAGATGAGATAATTGATAACTTTTTACTTTAACACTGAAGTCCATTCAATCGTGTGGAAAGGGATAGTGACAATGAGGAGAGCTCGCTAATTAATCGATAAGTAAGGTTCTTGTCCTCTAGAAACAAATGGAAAATATTTATTCACTTAATTATGTGCTAGTCACAAGGCTAGGTCTGATTATCCAATAATACATATGAGATGGCCCCTGCTTTTCAGGGTAAGAAACATATAAGGATGTGACACAATCACACTCTTACATATAATAATATAAGAGTACTATCAATTGTAAGGCCTACCTATGTTTAATGCACCACTAAAAAAGAAAAAAATGCTGCAGTTGAACCTCAAAACATTGCTTATTTCTTCCTCAGAATTTTTATTTTATATTATTGACAGAGCCCTTTTAGATTTATTTAGACAGATTTGTTTTAATCAGATTTGTAACAAATGCAAAATTTTCAATATTAACAAAATAAAGTGGTTAAGGTATTCCCAAAACGTTTTCACATTCAGAGATGAATTTTCTGAATAACTTTTCAACTCGGAATCATTGATATCTGTTTTTTTCCCATAAGTATCAATTAGCTTTTGCTGAATAACAAACTGCACAAAACTCAAAGGCATACAACAGTAAACCTTTGCTGCCTGTACATCTGTACTCAGCTGGGTGCTGGCTAGTTGGCTTGGTTGATATTGGTTAGGTTTACTTAGATGTCTGGGGTCAGCTGGCTACTGGCTGGTAGAGATTGGCTTTGGGTGTGTGTGTGTCATCTCCACATGTCTCATCTTCCCTCAGGCTACACTAGGAATGTTCTCACATTGATGGTGTATATGTAAGAGAACAGCTCCTCTTATTTGTAGTGAGGTAGATGGACCTAGAGTCTGTCATACAGAGTGAAGTAAGTCAGAAAGAGAAAAACAAATACCGTATGCTGACACATATATGGAATCTAAAAAAAAAAAAAAAAGATCATGAAGAACCTAGGGGCAGGACGGGAATAAAGACGCAGACCTACTAGAGAATGGACTTGAGGACACGGAGAGGGGGAAGGGTAAGCTGGGATGAAGTGAGAGAGTGGCATGGACATATATACACTACCAAATGTAAAATGGATAACTAGTGGGAAGCAGCCGCATAGCACAGGGAGATCAGCTCCATGCTTTGTGACCACCTGGAGGGGTGGGATATGGAGGGTGGGAGGGGGATGCAAGAGGGAGGAGATATGGAGATATATGTATATGTATAGCTGATTCACTTTGTTATACAGCAAAAACTAACACACCATTGTAAAGCAATTATACTCCAATAAAAATAAAGATGTTAAAAAAATAAATAAATTAGACAAAAAAAAAAAGAGAACAGCTCCTTTTCAAGCCTCTGTTTGCATCATGTACACTAATTCTCCACTAGTCAAAACAAGGGCCCAGTGCTAAAGTGGGGGCAGGCTAACACCCCCACCGTGGGAAGGCACTGCAGAGTGACATCGCAGAGGGAGTGCATGTAGAGAAGGGGAAGAACAGGGGCCATTGATGTGTCTATCCCACCACATGGTGTGCTCATTGCCATCAGGAATGTTTGATGACTCAGCATTTCCTAAAAGACTGCTTCGTTGCTGTCCCCAGGGCTTTCTTCCAAACAGGCATTCTGCAAGTTTTGAAGCTCATGGATAATAACAACTATATCATGACTGCTGCTTGCTTTTTCATGACTGTAATATTCATCAATTAGAAATGTGGAAATGTGAATATGCATGATAAAAATCAATGAAATATGGTGTTACAATACTCCCTAAATAATACTTCATGTGGGAAAATCCTTTTATTATATAGTACTAAGAAAGTATTTGTCCCCCTTGAAGAACTGTTTTCTGCTTTTTGACCAGAAGAATTATGCAAATATATTACTGGATACTCAGTTCCACATTTGGTCCAGTGACAGTGACGCCAATAATAATCTTGGCTCACACACTTGCTCCTTTAGCTTCCTGGTCTTGATTTCTTATTTTTATTAGAAATTATGTTTTAGGACTGTTGTGATGACTAAATTTGGTAACAGACTTCCCAAGCACTTGTAGCAATGCCTGACACATATTAAGTGCTCAGTAAATGTTAGTTATATATTATTTATTACTATTTGTTTTAGTTTATTATTTGCATTCCCTTCATAAACTTTCTCAAATGTATTATGAGAAAATGAGTTTAGCAAATATAAAGTTGTTAGAACTGTTTCTAAGAGTAGCACAGATTTAAAATGATGTAGCAACAGATTTAGGACAATATTTACATAAACATAAAGGAAGAAAGTGGTAGGGGATATTCACATAAAATAAGAAAATGGAAAATGACATCTAATAAATGTTTCTTGACTTGAACAAGGAACTGACCTGTCCCTAGATCTTTGGGCTCATATAACATTTCTACTCCAAACTCTTCTTTCTGGCTTAAACATCCTACTTGACCTCAGCCTTGCTAATGTCCTGACCTCATCTTGTAACACTTCCCTCTTTACCCACTACATTCAAGGAAAACTTAAGTGTCTCAGACACACCAAGCAGGTACCTTCCTTTTGGTCTTTGCTTTAGCTCTTCCTCTACCTGGAATGGTCTGTTCCTGACCCTCAGGTGCTGACTCTTTCTTATGAGTCAGCCTGGTATCTCACCCTTCAGTGCCAAATCTCAGAGAGGTCTTTCCTAAAGACCTTTCCCCTAAATAGAGCATCCTTATCAGATCACCTGACTTCCATTACCTACATAAGCACTTATCACAACTTGATGTGCTTTCTAGTCCATTTGCTTTCTTGTCTATGCATTTAGTACAAAATGATGTACTAAAATGATGCATTTAGTACAATTTAAAAATGGAGCAAAGCCTATTTATCTATGTTATTAATAATTTAGTAGTAGTATTATAAAAATTAGTATAGTCCTACCACTTACTAGTTGGTGGCCCTGGCTAACTTTCTAAACCTTTCTAAAGCTCAATTTTCACATGTTGTGTAATAGGAACATTTCACACAGGGTTCTGAGGATTAAACTGGATTATATACACATAGCATAGTCCCTGACACAGAAAAAACAAATGATAGACATTAGTTACTGTTATTATTACAGTATTTAAGGAATAGACTTAAAGATTAATGTAATAAACTTGTTTTGTAAAATATAACATTAATATAGTTTAGAAGGAATTAATTTAAACATTACAAATGAAACATTTGATTAATAGTAGTGGACTAAAATAGAAAACAGATCTGCATAGATATAGAGATAACCAAAGAAGAATGTTGTAATGATGGGGTGTAGAAATGGGGTTTAGGATGGGAGGACAGGTTGAAAGCATACCAAGGAGGCAAAAAAGAGAAAAATTGGGGGCCAAAAACTTGTATCTTAAAAATGAATTGTTTTCATTTAAACAGGGTTTAGCATGGGAGGACAGGTTGAAAGCATACCAAGGAAGCAAAAAAGGGAAAAATTTGGGGCCAAAATATTGTATCTTAAAAATGAATTGTTTTCATTTAAAGATATATTGGTTAGTTTTCAACTCAAAGTAGATACTTAAATAATCTGGATAATTCAGGTTAAAACATCAATTTCATAGTAGAACTATTTTAAAGAGAAATAAAAACCATGATCCAAACATTCAGCAATTGAAAGTATTTTTAAAACATATTAGTTTGTTTAGGAAAGAGTTCTAATTTTGATTTTAATTAAAAAGCTATAGCTCATGTAGTGAATGTTAATAATAGTTTCAATTAATTAAAGCCATAATAGAATCAAGTGTTTATTTTGAGTGAAAATTACTTTTATCACATACATATCTTAATTTTAAATTGTCAGGAGGACCATATCTATATTTATAGATAGATGATTGATAGATAGATACATACATAGATGGCAAATTTCAGCAGCTTCATTATCAGCATTCCAGATGGTTTACTGCAGAGTGGTTCTTAAGCAGGTGGTGGCTACATCACTGGTTCTCTGGAAGGGTCAGTTAGCCCAGTGACAAGCAAGCAGCCAGAACAATGCTCAGCTCACTGCAGGACTTTCCTGGTGAAACTGCCACTGCTGTCTACCACCCAGCCCTGACCACACTCACAAGGGATCGCCAGAGCCCTTCCACAGCCAACCCCCAGGTCAGAGCCCTCACCCCACCCCTGCAGGACATCCACCTCCTGCCCACAGCTGCCCCGACACCCAGCTCCAGGGTGGATCTGACTGGAGGAACTGAGCTCGCTGCTGCAAGGGAGTCTGTGAGAGACTGGTTGGCTTTTCAGCCTCCAGACAGAAGGGGCTTGAAAAGGGTGTAGAGTGAGTCAACATGCCACCTGTCATATTTTGACAATCTGTGTCTTAAAACAATATGTTAACATTAACAACAAGAAGCCAAACACCTGTTAGCCTATACTTAACACCTACAAAACACCTGAGGCTCCTCCAGTAAAATCTGTCTTTCTCTTTCCTCACCAAAATATTTCTGAGATTCAAGAGACGCATTACATTTCTAACCAATGTTCGAAGTTCAAAGTCACCACCAAAGGAGCTGCTTGGAATCATTTTTACCCTGTCTCTGATGACAGGGGCCTCGTTCTATGCACTGTTACAAATGTTATCTTGTCTACACCCTACAGTAACTCAGTGTGATTGGCAGTCTCTGCTGGCAGTGCTCTGCTTATCGCCAGACACCTTCCCATGGTATCACCAAGCTGGAACTGCCCCTATTTGCATGAGCACAAAATACTAAAGATGCCACCAAAGCTCACTGATGCAGCAAGTGGCAGAGTAAGGTTTCAAAACCAGGAGCAGCCCAGGGAGACAGCACGTCCCATGAGAAGGAATAAAGGACTCCATGGCTGGCCTACTGCCCAGGTTACAGAGCTGTCATGTGGGCCCAGAGCCGCACTACCGAGTTTCAATTGAAAGATCTGGAAAAATAAGTGGATTGTTGCAGTGAGATATAAATGAAACTGATGATTAATACTTTAAAGAAAATACTGTTAAAACATGGGATTAAATGCATGGTGTGTGTACTAATTCCAAATGTACTTTAATAAAATAAGTATTACTTATATTTCCATATAATTCTTAGGTGATATCTCCACTCTCAATGAGTTCTATACAGCTTTTTTTCCCCAGTTTTCAATATATTCATTTCCAGTATGTTTAATAAGGATCAATTATACTTAATTTCTTCCTTATAGCTTCTCATAAATAAAGTATAAATGTACTAGAAGATCTTGCTTCATGTCCTTGTAGGGATAGAAGGGGGTTTTCTTTCTGGCTAGGCTTTTTTATTCAATCTTTTAATTGGGGTTTTAATTTTATCAAGAGAAGCCTACAACTTGTCAAAATGCAAGCTCCAAATTGTTCTGTGAATAACTATATGACAGTTAAGTTTCCTGGATGTCTAGACTGTTTCCTTTTGAACATTTGTAATATTATTGGCTAGAGAGAGTATGAGTGACAGAATAGAAGGGAAAAAAAAGATAATTTAATTCATATAGTAATTGAAAGATCTAAAATTGTAATTTATGTAACATGAAATCTAACTAATTTTACTAGCATAACAAAAGTGAGCTGAATAATCCCTTATTCTTAACCGATATTCAGTACTTAATTTGGATTCTAAAATTACTTCTTTCCTGAATGGAAAAATCTTAAATTTTACTTCTGTCTAGTCATACAATACATGAAATATTTTCATTTGAATGTAACTATTTTTGGTAGCTGGTCATAAAACTGTCATACGTTTAATGAATTATATAAATCACATGGTACAAGAAAATAATGAGAATCTGGTTTCATTTAGGAAGATTCTTAATAATACACAAAGATGTATCTGCAAACCTACTCTCCTTTAGTCTCCCAATCTCGGTTTTCTTACTGTGAATTTCTGTTTTAGCAGAACACACCTAGAATGTACTCCACGAAGGCTAGAAATGTTTATGACGACACATCATCATAGCCATGAGACGCACCAGGGTTGACTATGCTGGACACAGACTCAGCAAGGGCACAATTAAGTGATTCTTTTCCGTTTTCTGAATAATTGAATAATTATTATATAACTAGTTCAATGATATTTAAAGCTGCTAAAATTATAGATTAATACACACATGGACTGCCTATGAAAACATTACAGAGTTAGAAAATTGTACTGTTTATGAAATTGGATGAATACAAAGTCACTGAGGCCTAGTGGGTTAAAAAATATTTTTAAAGTCACACAACTTGAAATCTCTAGAGTTCACCTAGAACCCACATCTTGGTCCACTTAGCTTTGCAAGATGTAAAGAAAAAGTGGTGCAGGCTTGGGCACGTGGATTATGTTGGTTGCAGTGTTTTCACACCCTGCCCCATTTTATTTTAACCAGCACTACGTAGTCCATATTCTTCTGGTAAAAATATCTTATGAAAATCAGGATAGTTCATAATCAGTCTTTCATCCAAAGGTCCTGTGATCTCCCTTCTAATGCAGTGACAATTTCCAGAGCTGCAGACAAAACCTAGAAAGCTTTGTGTCCCCACTCACCTGCCACACCTCCAGCTTCATGGTCAGGTACTGAGACACACACAAAGGAGCCCACACAGATGGCAAAAACATCAGTTCCATCTAGTTTTAAAATGCTTGAAAACATAGGGAAAGCCTTTATATTTTTCAACCCTCCTGATGGCAGCCAGAACTATTATCCATAGGTCAGAAAATTAGATGGATTTCATGTCATTTCTGAGTTTCTCTTAAGGCAAGTACAATTAGCATTCCCTCTTTTTCTAAATTTTTATTTTATATTGGATTCAGTTATACATATACATGTATCTATTATTTTTCAAATTCTTTTCCCAGTTAGGTTATTACAGAGTATTGAGGAGAGTGCCCTGTGCTATACAGTGGGTGCTTGTCGGTTATCTATTTTAAATATAGCAGTGGGTACATGTCAATCCCAAACTCCCAATCTGTCCCTCCCCCCTCCGCCTACCCTCTTGAATCACACAGGCTTAACTGTGTTAGGCTTTCTCTCTTGCTCTGATGATTTCAATGATTTCATTCCTGTGGCAGCAAAGGTTGACAGTGCCATTTATGCTTAGTCATTAGCCGAGGTCCCCCAAGGCGGTCACCCCTCAATCAGGTTTAGACTTTCAATTATGTCTGTAAGTCAATCATTAATATAAATAGCCAGACCCAGAGAGGAAGAACAAAAATAGTGACAACTCAAGAGTCTTTCTCAAAAAGGATCTTTTCTTTCCCCCTTCCCTCCCTCCCCCCAAGATATTTTAGTTTCCAGTGGTTCTACTGGCTTATATTGAAGAATTTCAACTTACAACCCAAGGGTATATTTAATGGTAGAATGAAGTAGAGGTGATCAAATTCAACCATTTTTAAACATTTCATCACATTAATAATTTCTGGAAATAATTTGGGAGGCTCAGTTATTGGCATCCATGTGCTGCTGTAGAAAATTTACTCCTGGTCATACTAGCAGAAATATAAGAGCATTGAACATATTGTTGCCTACATACTAAGGGTTTAGAAAATACTTTGGCTTTGGCAAAGGCCCAATAAACTACCTGGGTGAGAAGAAGATATATATTTACATATAATTATATATATAGAATGTTCACACTATAAACATATATATTATACCTAACAGGGAATGTCTGATCAAGAGCAACATTTAAAGTACTTAAGGGCCAGTAGAGCATGGGTAATGAGCAATCAGTGATGTGTCCTCACCAAATGCTCCTGGAAACTGAGTAATCCAGACACTCTGGCCGTAAACGGTGGCCAGAAGTGTGTTCTCAGTAAATGTCAGCCTTGGTCTAAGGCAGTGTCTCTGACCCCAACACTATATGAATTCAGAGTAGAACCTTCCTTTCTCTTACTCACATTTTACTACTTGAAAGAATTTGTCGCAGTAAGAAATATTCAACAAATCACAACAAAACAATCACGTGAAAACAACTGTATATTGGTGGAACCAATTTACCTGTTTTTTTCTATAAAATAATTTTCATTCTCTAATCTCATCTCACTTTCTAACACTGATTTTTTATGGTACGCGGGCCTCTCACTGTTGTGGCCTCTCCAGTTATGGAGCACAGGCTCCAGACACACAGGCTCAGCGGCCATGGCTCACGGGCCTATCCACTCCATGGCATGTGGGATCTTCCCAGACCGGGACATGAACCCGTGTCCCCTGCATCAGCAGGCGGACTCTCAACCACTGTGCCACCAGGGAAGCCCTGATTTCTTTTTTATAAGGTACAGCAAATGAACCAAACTAGCACACAAAAGCAAAGTCTCTCCCTAATCTTGCAGTTGATGGACCACACCTAGAAGTTCTGCCCAAAGTCACATGACAGTGGTGATTGTCAGCAGCACCTTGAAAACTTACAGGAGGATACAAACTGCTCTAGACAGAAACTGATTACATAACAAAGAAAAATGATCCCCCAAGACTTGTCACCAAAACATGACATAGTCTATAACAAGTATTATAAAGTTTTAACTATGAGCACAACATTTCATAGTGGAAATGTAAATCTGAAATGGAATTTTAAAATCTTCTTCCACAATCCTCAGAATTCAAACAAGACTGTTATATGAGGGGGAAAAAAAACTACCCATTTATTGTCTGGGAACTACCTCTTAAAAAACTCTGAAATAGAAACTAATGAGAGGAAATGTCATAGAAAAATGTTATATTCTGATAAGTGGTATCTCTATTTAGCAACATGAGTGGCACAAACTGAAAAATCACTATCAAATGGGATTTTTTTTTTTTTACCAGAAGGAAAATCCGTAAAAATCAGTATTCAAATCTGCTTTGTATAGATTATAACATTTTTTTCTTCTACAAAGTAATAAGTGGAAAAATAGCAAACACTTCCTAAGTGTTAGAAGGCTCAGAACATTAACTTGATTTGAGTTATATAATTATATAGGGCAAAATCATAGCTTTTTTTTTTTTTTTTTTTTTTTTTGAGGAAGCCCCATAGCTACTTTTAATACATCAATTTACTTCTTACAAATATGATATTAAAACTTCTCTACTGCAAGTTATGAAAAGACATGATTTTATTCTAGTACTTATTAATCCTAAAAATGAATCTATATAAGTCTAGTGCTCAGTTCCACTAGAAACATCATGGTTACAACAACTGAAAATAAATACCACTATAAATCAGCATCTTCAATAACTATAATGTTATATATATTAAAATGGATTATTTGTTACTGTCTATTTAATATAAATTAGCTCTTTGTGTCTTCATCCTTAAAGTTCAGTAGTGTCAGAGATAAAAATTTTTGTCGATTGCTGGAAGGAACTTAAATATAGTTGATATTTAAAAAATAATATATACGTGGTCCAAAAATTAGAACTCAGTAGCCTAATATTTTACAGATCACTTTTGGGACATTGACGTCTTAACAATATTGAGTTTTTTTACCCACAGACACTGTATATTTTTTTGATTTATTTATGTTTTCCTTAATTTCTCTGAGCAATGTAATTTTCAATATACAGCTCCTTCAAGATTTTACTCAGATTTAGTCCGAAGTATTTTTAATTTATGATACTATTATAAAAAATATGGTTTCCTAAGTTAAATATCTGAATTGGTTTTTGCAAGAATATAGAAAATGACTTATGTATATTGTGTATCTTGGAATCTTGCTAACTTATTAGTTTTAGTTGATTTTTTTAAAAAATATTCCAATAGATTTTCTCAAAGCCAATCACGTTGTCCTTGAACAAAGACAGTTTACTTCTTCCTTTCCAATCTGAATGCCTTTAATTCAATAGGCTTGACCTACTGAATTGTCCAGAACCTCCTACACAATGTTGAATAGAAGTGGTGAGAGCAGACATCCTATCTTGTTCCTAACTTGGTCGAAAGTATTCAGTCTTTCATGATTAAGTATAATGTTAGCTCCAGTTTTTAGATAGAAGTCTTTCATAAGTTTGAGAATGTTTGCTTCTATTCCAACTTTTAGTAGGAATAGAAGTATTTTTAGAAAGAATGAGTGTTGGATTTTGTCAATGCTTTTTATGGATCTATTGAGATTATCATATGTATGTGTCCTATTAATGTCTTTTTCTGGTTTTAGTATCAGGGTAATGCTGGCCTTATAGCATGGATAGGGAAATGTTCCTTTATCTTCAATATTCTGACAGATTTAGTGTAGAATTGATATTACATTTTTTTCTTATTTGATTAGTAGAATTCACCAGTGAAGCTATTTGGGCATAGAGTTTTGGGGAAAAGGTTTTTAGTAAAAAGTAAAATTCCTTAGTTGATAAAGGGTTATCAGGCTATCTAACATTTTTATTGCATTATAAACAACATACAATAATATATTAGTTCCAGGTGTACAACATGGTGAATTGATATTTTTATACATTATGAAATGATCACCACAATAAGACCAGTTACCATACATCACCATACAAAGTTGTTATATTATTGACCATATTCCCTCTATGTACATTACATTCCTTTGACATTTATTTTGTTGATGGAAGATTGTACCTATTAATTCCTATCAACTATTTTATTCATTCCCCCACCCCCTCCACACTGAAAACTTCCAGTTTGTTCTCTGTATCTATGAATCTGTTTCTCTTTTGTTTCAAGTGTTCACTTGTTTAGTTCTTTAGATCCCACATATAAGTGAAATCATACGGTTTTTGTTTTTCTCTGTCTGACTTATTTCACTTAGCATAATGCCCTCAAGGGTTATCCATGTTGTAAATGGGAGGATTTCCTTCTTTTTCTGTGGCTGAATAATATTCATGTATACATATATATGTTATATATGTATATATATATTGCATTTTCTTTATCCATTCATCCATCCATAGACACTTAATGTTGTTTCCAAATCTTGGATATTGTAAATAATTTGGCAATGAACATGGAAGTGCAAATATCACTTAGAGATACAGATTTTCTCTCCTTTGGATACACACCTGGAATTTGAATTGCTGGATCATATGGTAGTTCTGTTTTTAATTTTTTGAGAAAACTCCATACTGTTTTCCATAGTGGCTGAATCAATTTACAATCCCAACAAGAGTCCACGAGGGAGGATTCCCTTTTCTCCACATCCTCACCAACACTTGTCCTTTCTTGTCTTTTTGATAACAGCCATCCCAACAGGTGTGAAGTTGTATCTCACTGTGGTTTTGATTTGCATTTCCCTGATGATTAGTAATGTTGAACATCTTTTTATGTGCCTGTTGGCCAGCTGGATGTCTTCTTTGGAACAACGTCTATTCATGTCTTCTGCCCATTTTGATATGGAGTTATATGAGATTTTTATATATTTTGGACATCAACACCTTATTGGATATATTGTTTGCAAATACTTTCTCAGGTTCAATAGGTTGCCTTTTCATTTTGAGTTTATTTTTGCACACAATGTGAGAAAATGTTCTACTTTCATTCTTTTACATGTAGCTGTCCAGTTTTTCCAGCACCACTTATTGAAGAGACCTGTCTTTTCTCTACTATATATTCTTGCCTCCTTTGTTGTAAACTAATGGGCCATAAGTGTGTGAGTTTATTTCTGGGCTCTCTATTCTGTTTCATTTATCTGTATGTCTGTTTTTGTGCCAGTACCATGCTGTTTTGATTACTGTAGGTTTGTAGCATAGTCTGAAGCCAGAAAGCATGATACATCCAGCTTTGCTCTTTTTTCTCAAGATTGTTTTGGCAATTTGGGTTCTATTGTGGTTCCATATAAATTTTAGGATTATTTGTTCTAGATCTGTGAAAAATGTCATAGGTAAAGTCGTTTTCTTCCTTCTTTAACCCATGCAGCATTCAAAGGTGTGTTATTTAATGGTCAAATATTTGGGACTTTTTCCAGAGATTTTTCATTATTGATTTCTAACTTAATTCCATTTTGGTCAAATAACATCCTTTTAACACTTGAATCTTTGTAAGTTTATTGAGAATTGTTTTATGAGCAGAATACGGTGTATTATTTATTTATTTATTTTTTTGGTAAATGTCCTGTGTATACTTGAGAGAAGAATGTATATTCTGCTGTTAGTAGGGAGAAATGTTTCTATAAATGTTAATTAGGTCAACTCTTTCTGACTGTCTGTATGTTCTAGCATACTAATATATACTGTAACTTACTGAGAGGGTATTTCTCAACTGTGGATTTGTCCATTTCTCATTGAACTAGCAACAGTTTTTGCTTTATGTATTTTTGAAAGTGTGTGATTAGGTGCATAAAGTTTAGAATTGTTGTGTCCTCTTGATGAGTTGACCCCTTTATTATTAGAAAAGACTACCTTTATCCTTGATAATATTATTTTATATGAAATCTAAGTTATCTGATATTAACATAGCCAGTCCAGCCTCCTTTTGATTGATGTTAGCATATCTTTCACTGTTCTTTTAATTTTAACTATTTGTTTTTCATTTCTAAAGTGTGTTTCTTGCAAGAATTATATAGTTGGAACTTGTGTTTTTATCCAACTTGACAATCTCTACCTCTTAATTGGGGTGTTTAGACCATTTACATTAGTGTGAATATTGACATGTTTAGGTTTAAATCTATCATTAAATAGTTTTCTATTCATCCCATCTGTTACTTGTTCCCTTTCACTTATTTTTCTTCCTACATTAGGATTAATTGATTATTTGTTTTTTATTCTGTCTTACATCTTTGGTTGGCTTATTGGACCTAACTCTATTTTATTACTTTTATGGTTGCTTTGAGGTATATAGTATACATCTTTAACTTATCAGAATCTGCTCTCGAGTTACATTATACATTCCATGACTTCTTGAGCATGTTACACCAATATGTACTAATATATGGAGTGCTGTTTCATGTATTATTCCAGTGAAATGATTTGCAAACTTTGTTTAAATTTTTCACTCATTCCTTGGATGTTATTATATGGATTGAAGTAGATTGGAGCTTGAGTAAGTGCATATAATCAGAAGGATAATTCCTAAAGCACAAAAAATTGATTTAGTGGTATATTAAGGGTTATATATTTTTCCTTAGCAAAACTTCTTTATTAATTACTTCTGACCAGTGGACTGAAAAACTTTATTGAAGGGATTTATCACTCTCTACCTATATATTTATTCTCTTTTTTAGTCATGGTCTCAGTAGTGTATACAAATATGATTACATGAGTGTACTGTCACTTTAAATAAAGATAGAGCTACTCGTTTACATGGGAGCTGACTGAAAGTGGAGAATCCAGTCAAAAGCTTTGGATAATTCTGAACATGAAGATAAATTCATTTTATTTAAATCAAATTTAACGGCTATTTGCTACATAAGCCAAAGTGGTAGCACATATCTTCGTCCTCCCATACATTCTATTTTTAAACTGACAAGTTGTTTTTGTTAAACTGTCAGATGCTATGTCCAGTTAACATATTAGAATTTACTTTATCTGTTCTGGGAAAATGAATCCCTTGAGCCAGTGCTTATTTCACTGTCTAATTTAGAACACTGTTTATAGTCATCAAAATTACCATTTGCTTATATTGTCTTCTGGTCTTTCTTAATAATATTCTTAGAATGAAATTTTGCCCTTCCAATTTTCTCAGGAAAATCAAAGATACTTCAATAGCATTGCCAAATTTGGATTTATAACTAAAGTCATATGAAATTAAAGAATAACATTTCATGTTTGCAAACTCCTTCTTTAAAAAAGAAAAAACTTTATATCATATATTGTTCTACTGACTACTGATATAATTTGTAAAGAAATTTAATGTGTTTTTTCAAAATTAAGAGAATATATGCATTAAGGAAAACAAGAATACTAGAAAAATATACAATTCACCTCAATATTACCAATTATTTTAAAATAATTTAATTTGAAAAATAAAAATGCACCTTGCCAACACTGAAATAAGAAGAACCAGAAAGTTCACCCATAATTTCTCTATGAAGAATAATATCCCACAATTTATAAGAAAATAAAAGGCAGCACTGAAGAATTTATGACTTACACGGTATATATAGAAGATGTGAGGTTCTCAATCTCTTGAAATAGCATGTGTGTGACAGGAAAATGAGTCATGACCAATAGAAATCATCTACTTGCCAACCAAAGTCATACTCATTAATGTGACCAAAATGATGTCACCCTAAATGCATTACTATACTACCCTTTCATTTTGAAGGTTAAAATGTAGATGCAAACAAGTGAAATTCTAAAATGGGTTAACATAGCACATCATATATAATTCCTTTAAGAGTCATTTTAGTCCTATTGATAGTACAGAGATAAAATTAGAGTCTCTGGAAGGAAAAGGAAGCTTTTCAAATGGATTTAAGGGAAAGCAATAAAATCTTCTGAAGAAGGGAGGGCTCTTGAAGGAAACAGATAAATGATATTCAGAAAAGAGTAAGACAAGTACTCCATGAGGAAAACCCAAATTTATTCATGTGCTACATCAGGTTTGAAAAACTCTCAAACAGTTTGTTAGGGTTTCACTGTGGAAACAGATTGCCCATTGGGGTTGGTAAAGAAATTTCTCTTCCTGAAATAAAAATGTTTAATTAGCCAACTGCAGTGGGAATTTATTGTATTCTAAAATATCCTCAGGTTTTCCAAAGGCAATAGACCTATTTGATTTAATCAATCTGTCTGTATTCAAATAGTAAATTTAGAGAATATGTTTATTTTGCTGTGTTTCAGTTTCTAGGTAACCACAAGTTAGCACAGTCTATTGATCATGTTAGTAGGTGAAGAAATTCTGGGTGAATTATTTGTATACTATATCAAAAAAACCAAACATAATTAAGATTGTAAAGACAACTTAAATTATTTTTTATATGTTGCTTTCTTTATTTTCAGTTGTAATTTTTCATTAGAATTTTTTGCTATTTTAATTATCTGCTATCTTAATTAATTTTATTATCTTCTTTGGATTATTACCTCAGCTTCTAATTTCTAATTCAACATAAGCAACAACGAACTTCAACAGAAAGTCCAATTCAAGAAATTTATGGCTTCTTACTTCATCAATGTAATCTTTCTATAGCATATGCATGATATAAAAATTTCTCCTATGAGATAATGCTTGTTTTATTGCAGAAATCAAGTTCTTTGGTTTTTGTTGTTTTTCTGTCATCTCATCACATCATATGATAACAACAAAAACAAAATATGTTAACCTATGAACTAGGGGGAAATATCTGCAAACTATGCCACCAATAAGGGATTAATTTCCAAAATATACAAACAGCTCATACAGCTCAATATCAAAAGGCAAATAAACAAACAAAAACAAAAACCAATCAAATCAAAAATAGGCAGAAGACCTAAATAGACATTTCTCCAAAGAAGACATACAGATGGCCAACAAGTACATGAAAAGATGCTCATCATTGATAATTATTAGAGAAACGCATATCAAAACTACAGTGAGATATCACCTCACACCAGTCAGAATGGCCATCATTAAAAAGTCTATGAATAGGGCTTCCCTGGTGGCACAGTGGTTGAGAGTCCGCCTGCCGAAGCAGGGGACACGGGTTCGTGCCCCAGTCCGGGAGCATCCCACATGCCACGGAGCGGCTGGGTCCATGAGCCATGGCTGCTGAGCCTGTGCGTCTGTAGCCTGTGCTCCGCAACGGGAGAGGCCACAACAGTGAGAGGCCTGCGTACCGCAAAAAAAAAAAAAAAAAAAGCCTATGAATAATAAATGCTGGAGAGGGTGTGGAGAAAAGTGAACACTCCTACACTGTTGGTAGGAGTGTAGATTGGTGCAGACACTATGGAAAACAGTATGGAGATTTCATAAGAAGCTAAAAACAGAGTTACCATATGATCCAGCAATCCCACTCCTGGGCATATATCCAAAGAAGTTGAAAAAATACATGCACCCTGATGTTCACAGCAGCACTATTTACAACAGCCAAGACACGGAAACAACCTAAATGTCCATTGATAAAGAAGATGTTGTGGGCTTCCCTCGTGGCACAGTGGTTGAGAGTCCGCCTGCTCATGCAGGGGACACGGGTTCATGCCCCAGTCTGGGAAGATCTCACATGTCATGGAGTGGTAGGCCTGTGAGCCATGGCTGCTGAGCCTGTGCGTAAGGAGCCTGTGCTCCGCAATGGGAGAGGCTGCAACAGTGAGAGGCCCACGTACTGCAAAAAAATAAAAGAAGATGTGGTATGTTTATACAATGGAATATTACTCAGCCATAAAGAAGAATAAAATAATGCCATTTGCAGCAACATGGATGGACCTGGAGATGATCATACTAAGTGAAGCAAATCAGAAAGAGAAAGACAAATATCATATGATATCATTTTTTATGTGGAATCTAGAAAAATAGTACAAATGAACTTATTTACAAAACAGAAACAGACTCACAGACATAGAAATCAAACGTATGGTCCTAAATAAGTAAAGATTTGATGTTTTTAAGAGACTAAAGAGGTATTATGTTTATTATAATATATTTGCCATTACAGTAAAGTAACAACAAAAATTGTCAAAGGAAATAAATTTATGGTTTCCACAACATTTTGCACCATTATGTAAACTAAGTTTTCATCAGCAATATTTACAATGTGAATGAAGGGAGTAAGACTACAATCCTAGTAAGTTTGAGAATATTTTATACAATTATTATTATTCTTTGCATATCCGAATTTTTAAATTCTTAAAATATAAATATGATTAAAAAAAAGAAAAAGATATTTTCACCTTACATTGCATTGTACTTTAAAATATACCATTACTTTTTTAGCATCTATGTAGCTGTTTGCATCTTTAAGGCATCAGACCATTATGTTCTAAAGTTTGTTGATTACATATCTCTCTAATTTGTTGAACATGCACTCTTTATGTAAGAAAATACAAAGATGCTATACATGTATATAATTTGAATTAACATATTATTTTAGAAAAAATTAATATCATCCTCATAAAAATTCAAAACAGAATTTACAGTATTTACCTTCCACTCCACCCATTGATCATCTCATTTAAATGTTAAGGTCTGTACAGGGACCATGAATATTAGTGTGGTAGTAGTAGTAGTAGCAGTAGTAATTATAGTATTGACATGTGATTGTAATGCACAAAGGAACTAGATCTTAATGTTCTAGGATGACAAAATGAATATTATTAACAATTTATCAACATTAGCCTTAAACATTTACTTGGAAAGTATGCACTTTATTTTCTTATAACATCATTTTCCATTCAATTTCTAAGCACATGCAAGGTAGGTGAAGCAGAGACTGTGAAAATTCCTCTGAATAATTTTTTAAGGAAACCATAAATTATTGCAATTTTTCCATATGTAAGTCAAATTCATAACTTTAAAATTAAAATGATTCACTATAGATACATGTTGAAGGTAAAATATACTACTATAGAAATTTATCAAGATAAAATAATTTATAGACATCAGTCTTTTAAAAAGATATATCATTAATCTTTAACAATGATATTACAGTCAAAAAGATCTTGTTTAGTTATCTAAATCCTGTTCATCATCTTTTTGGATTATGAATGAATCTAATTTCTCTGGGCTCTAAAGAACTGCTGCTTGGAACTTTTATTTTTTCATCATTCTATTTGATTGTAGCCCTGTAATGTAATTTAATGTAAATGCTGTCTCAATTGTGGCAATGTAAAATTTCTTGTAACAGTAACCCACTAAAGTATATTAAAAGTATTTATCATGATCCTCATGAGGACCAATAACACAACAAATAGAAATCTGGGACACTATCAGTACAAATAATTCAGAAACTCTCTCTCCACCCATCTAGATGTAAAGAAAGCCAGAACAATAACAATTAAACTAAAGAATAAATAGGGGCTTCCCTGGTGGCGCAGTGGTTGAGAGTCTGCCTGCCAATGCAGGGGACACGGGTTCATGCCCCTGTCCGGGAAGACCCCGCATGCTGCGGAGCGGCTGGGCCCGTGAGCGATGGCCACTAAGCCTGCGCATCTGGAGCCTGTGCTCTGCAACGGGAGAGGCCACAACAGTGAGAGGCCCGCGTAACGTAAAAATAAATAAATAAATAAAAGAATAAATAAAAATTTATTTTATAAATATCAATGAAGTATTAAAAATTAATCATTTTCATATCTAATAATCAGAAGAAAATCAATCTAATGAGCAAATTTCTCTAAATTTGCCAATATTGTCAATATCATGTACTTAGTGAAACTGGAATTAAATTTTTTTTTTTTTTTTTTTTTTTTTGGGGAAGTCCCCTGCATCGGCAGGTGGACTCTCAACCACTGCGCCACCAGGGAAGCCCTGGAATTAAATTTGATGGGTGCTTGTCTCAGTCTTACATTCTAAGAGACAGTCTGTCAATGGCATACAATTTTTCTAAAATAGTGTCTCAGACATCATTTTTCAATTTTGCGTGTTTCCCTCAATCACTATTTTCTCAAATTAAATACTATCAATTGTTTACAAGTTTGTTCTTCCTAACTTTTAATATACTATGAAAATGCCTTTAAAGATATTGGTGTCTTTTCATCTCTGAGAGTATTTTATGAAATACTCTTTTTAACTATTTTTTAACTTAGAAATTGCTTTATAACCTTATTTTGGGATAAAGAAAAATTGTTCTTCCATATAGCTACATTACCTTTCTTAAAAAGTATATCTCTATTTCAGTATGTATTCCTATAGAATAGAAACTTAACAAAAAGCATAACTCCAATACTATTATCATCTATAAAAATCATCAATAAAGCTTTTATGTAACAAGTATCAAGTTAGTATTCATTTATCCAACTATAATTTTTTACACTTCGTTCCTTAATATGAGGATTGAAATTAGGTGCATGCATTGTGATTGGTTCAAATGTTTCCTAAGTCTCTTTCATTTCCAGGTTGCCTCTCAAGCTCTTTTACTTCCTCACACTTCTGTTCTTGTAGGAGATGCCAAGACACTTCTTCCCTGCAGGCTTGTGACAGTACAGCTTTTATTATATCACTGTTGTGCTGCTTAACATGTTTTTTCCTCTCATACTTTCCATTAAGATTATATCAAATAGATAAAAAACAGACTCAACTTTCTAGCTAGTATTTTTCATTAGGTGGCATTGTATGCTTCTACCATGGAATGAAGAATATTTGATGTATTTCAATTCACTGGAATTATTGTCCTTAATGACACTCAAATTGTGCAGAGGGAACCATTTGAAGTTGGCTCCTGAGACCTACAGACATAACCCTGAAGAAAACAGATTTCCTAATTTCTATTATGACGAGTGTTTTGAGCTCAAAGTTTATATTTAATTTTTTATATTTACACTCCACCTTTCTTATGTAAATGATAGAAATGCATACAGACTTTTTTCAGCTGTGCTTTACCACTTAGCAATGCGCCATGGAGATAATTCAATAAACACACTAGATTTAGCCCCTGTAGTAAATTACTCAGAAATGACTTATGGGAATAATATTCCCATGGTTCTTGCTTGTTACTAACAATTTAAGGCTTCTATGTATAAAGGTCAGTACGGCTGAATAAAAATTCCTGGTTCACATTATCTTTCCTTAAGTATCTTATATAACTTATTTGATTCTCTCTGGCAAAAACCATTGTTGAGGGTCTGCCCTGGTGGCGCAGTGGTTGAGAGTCCGCCTGCCGATGCAGGGGACATGGGTTTGTGCCCCGGTCCGGGAAGATCCCACATGCCGCGGAGCGGCTGGGCCCGTGAGCCATGGCCGTTGAGCCTGCACGTCCGGAGCTTGTGCTCCACAACGGGAGAGGCCACAACAGTGAGAGGCCCGCGTACCACAAAAAAAAAAAAACAAAAAACAAACCAAAAAACAAACAAACAAACAAAAACATTGCTGAGATAGTCTGATTTTTTTTGCCCCCTTATAAGTTATTTGGTATTTTTACCTGCATGCTCAAAGACTTTATTTTAAGTTTGTTTGTATTAGAATATGTGTAATAACTTATGGTCAATTTCCCTAAGTACATGGTGAGTACTTTCTATATATGTAGCTTGTAGTCTTGCTTTAATTTCTGGGAAATTTTAAAATTTTATTCCATTATGGCTTTTTACTCTGTTCCTTTGTTTTGTTTGTTTGTTTGTCTTTGAGAACTCCTATTATACATATGGTGGAGTTCCTTGCTTGTATTCTATACACGTCATCCTCTCAAATTCTAATCATTTCTTTCTCTACTTATATTTGAATTTAAGACATTACCATTTGTCTTTAGTTGCATTTTTATTTCTCTTAATTTAGTCTTTATTTCTGAAATTCATTTTACATTTATTTATAATTCTTTCATTGGTCCTATTACCTTTCTTTATGAATTTATCTTTTCCCCAATTAAATCAATTTGAGGTTTTCTCTGAGCTATTTCATACTTCTTCCTTTTTTTTAGCTTGCCATTAAATATGAGATTACATGTTTTGTTTTGTGTGCATGTCTGTTTCACTTTCATTTTGAAGCTTCATCATCCTTTTCTTAAAATAACTTCATATGAAATTTAGCCAAAGTCTTTTTCTGTTGCTAATTTTTAAGTGAAATGAGTCTTTCTTTACTTTTCAGTAAGTGGGGTACGGACGACCACTCCCTCTTTTGTTACTTTTCCAAAGGGATAATAAATATAGCCTCTTGTTTTCTGAGATATGCATTCTCTCTCAATGGCCCATTTAATTTCACTATTCCATTTATTTTGTCCCTGTTTTTTCTCCCTGGCTCAGTTTGGGGCAATTCCCAGAAGTTTCATTGTCTAGCTCTGCCTTAGAATTTCAAGAGTTCATAGGACCTAGACTTTTCCAGGTTGTTCAGATCTTGAAGTGAACCCAATGATTTTACCCATAAATTGAGGTCTAAATACATGGCGTGGTTTCGGCTTCTGTTCTTAGATTTACCTGAAATAATATTGTTATTTTGGGATTTTACTGTTCTTGTGCCATCAGATACCACACTGCCTTTTTAAACTGCTTTTCCCACACAAATGCTGATAGCACAAGGATCTGGTAGTTTTCATTGATTTATCCCCATCCACTTGTATTTTGGGGTTTGTGAAGGGTAACTGTCAGTTTTGGTATAGATGGTCATTTGTTTGTGAGTATTTTGGTTTTTCTTCCTTATTTGACCTCTTTTTTTATTTGTTTTCTCTTTACATATATTACTTATCTCCTTTAATCTCCACATACCTCAAGGAGGATTTAAACGTTTAAATTGTATTTTAATAAGTGTGTATTTTTGTCTTCTTTTAAAATTAACTGCTGAATGACCAGCACATATGAAAAGTCTTTCCATATCAGAAGTACTCTCTCTCTCTCCCTCTCTCTCTGTCTGTCTGTCTCTCTCTCTCTATATATATATAAAGTGAAAATAAAATAGTGAATAGCCTAGAATACCAGATACCACAGAAAAGTCTAGTACACTAGAGCTTAAGAAATAACTGCTTGCTTTGAAAATAAGTAGCCTACTGAATACATTTTTCTCTCTTGCAATATGAATGCAGTGAGGGTTCAAAGCTGACTGCAGTGGTCTGTGTAGGTAGAATGTGTTGAAGAACATTATTAAGTTCATAAAACCATAGGAAAAAATGTAGCTTGTATTTTTAGTGCCAATTATATTCAATAAGTACCTATCTAAAAATTAAGTAATCAGAGAAATATGGATGTAAATGTAATATATATTTTATTTTTTAAAACACTGTACAAAACTGCAAATTTGAAACAAAACTGAGCTGTGTGTGGCAAAATCTGGATAAGATTTAAATCTATTTTCAATTCTTCTTTGAACAGGGTATTTCAATGAAAATATTTGAGAACCCAATACCTTAAAGTATAATCTGTATGTATGTGGACAGATTTGACCCTTTGCTGACTGTACGGTTAACCTGAAAATGAACTGCTTGTTTTATGTGGACTCTATGTGCCTACTTATGTAGTAACTGTAATATTCTTTTGGTTATTATATGATTAGTTATGTAATGTAAAAATCTACATTTACTCTAGAGCCACTAATTTCTCTATATGTTTAGATTCACCATATATCTTTGGTCAAATCTTCCAGTCACATACTTTTAACATACTTTTTAAAAAAGAGCACATTTGAATGCTTGTGGGTATGCGTGCACAATGTCAAAATAGTAATGCTTACTGGCAACTTATTTTCTTAAAGGCGTCAGCAAATAACCTGCTTGAATAAATCAATGTTCAACTCTCAACTAATCAGCTTGGCAGACGTGAAAATTTGCTTGTCAACACATGGGACAATCCACAAGATCCTTTGCCTTAGGGTATTAACAGCATGTCTTCAAGATAACTAAGATTGAGAAATGATGACTTTTTATTTTTCTCTTGTGTCTTGAAGTTACTTTTTCTGAACTACAACTAGAATTCTGTTAAAATATTTGGACAAACAATAAAAATTGTAAGATTTTTATGTGCATATGGATGTGGCAAATTATGTCCTTAAACCAATGAGTCAGAATATCCTAAAAAGTTAACCATAGTCACTAATAGTAAAATTCCACTAAGTATGTATAATAGTCCCTTATATTTTAGAAATTTTATATATTAACCAAACATAATTTTTGATAATACCTAATTGAATGTTAAAAATATAAAAATACATAACCAAATTTTAGTAACAGGTGCAATAAAATAAAAGGGATAGTGATAATACTCATTTTCCAACATTAATATGATCAACTAGCATGCATTACTTGACGTTTGGGGAAGAGATTTTTTGTTGTTTTATATATATATATATATATATTTTTTTTTTTTTTTTAAAGCCCTTGTTGTTATATTTTAACATCGATGATGTATGGCACTGAAGAAAACCTTCAAATAACTTTTAAGATACACTCAATTTATCTAACATCCTCTATGAAACTGTTTCACAAAATGTAGCAAATATTTTCTAATCAAATAAACTATGCTGTCATCTACTATAATGTCCCCCAATTCATGAATAAGTAATATTATAAGGAAACATAACTAGATTTAGAATTTAACTTGTAACTCCATGCAATACGCCATAGAAGACAAACACTCTCCCGATTAACTATCTAACTACATCTGTCCTCCATCACATAAAAGAGCTGAGTTGTTAATCTGCATCAGAATAACTAACATAGCACAAGGGAGAAAAAAAAATCAGAACTCTAAGCAGCAAAGATAAAACAGAAGTGAGTACGGCATATTAACAGACTTGTGCATTTTCATAATAAATATATCTCCTGGGTTTTCCCTAGTAAAGTAATCATATGAGATATTAAACTAATAGATTACAATGACATAGATAAAATTCTATTAATATTATACATTTTTATTTATTTCTAAGTGAATATGTATATGTAGATATAAAATACTTTAGTAAGAAAATTTTTTGAGTGAAAGAGAAACACAGATATTATCTTCTGAAATAAATCCTTCAATTTCCATTAGAGGAAAAGACTCCTTAGAGTCACAAGAAAAAAATAAACATTGAACTTAAGGACTAGAGTTAATTTTACAGCAGAGGAGAAAAGAGAAGGCAGAATTTTTTCTGGAACAGCCACAGGAGATCCACCATTAACCTGTCAGCTGAGAAATGGGAAATCTGCTCTCATATCAGATGGGTGGGAGGAGAGAAGCCTTTCCGTATCTCCACTCTGCTGCACCAGCAACGAAACAGGGATCTTGCAGCATCTGTTCAAAGTCTGATGTAATCCTTTGATGAGCATTCCCTTAGAACAATATAATTTTCTAAAGTATCAGCCCTAGAGTGTGCAATTCTTCAGAGAAGATTAAATTTTCTTCTCAGTTATCGAGTTTTGAAAATGCCACTGCTAATTACATGGAAATATTAGACACTTCATGAGTCAATTTGGTAGAACTATTTAAACTGATGCAGATGGCTTCATTTATCTAACAAATCTAATATCTCTGGCTAGGGAATCAGAATCTCCAGTTTGCTTCTGAAATTTGGTATCCTAACTTAGGGCATTGTTGGAAAAATATTCTCTCAAAACTTAATTTAGAAATGATTATTTCCAGAATAAAAAATGAATAATAAAAAAATTCTTTCATAGAAATAATAGATGTTACTAATGGCAAGTAAACCACACCAAACAATCAGAGTAAATATACAACCAATATATTAGGAGTACTTTTAATTTTTTAAAAAATGTATAATCCTGTGAAAAATATATTGTACTACATTAATGAAAAAGATGATATTAAATGTCTTGTGCTTTAAGTTTTGATGAATAATTCCCAAATTTTCTATTGTGAAATTATATATCCATGCAAAGACTTATATGTGAATCTCCATATCAGCCTTATTTATAATACCTCAAAGTATAAACAATCTAAATTACCATCAAAAAAAGAATGGCTAAACAAATTGGTGTAGCCACACAATGGAAAATTCTCAGTGATGTAAAAGAGCAAATTCTTGATACAGGCAACAACATGGATAATCCTCAAAAATCATTATTTTCAGTGAAAGAATGCGGGAGCAAGTCTATACACTGCATAAATCAATTCATGAAATTCTAGGAAAAGGCTAGCTGATAGTAACAGAAAGCAGATCATTGGTGACCAGAGGTGCAGTGGGGCCCAAACGAAATTTTTGGTGTGACAAAAATATTCTTTATCTTGACTGTGATAATACAAGCGTGACTACATATTCATTTGTATGCTTAAAAGTGGTAGATTTCCATGTACGTAAGTTACATCTTCATAAAAGTAAGGCAAAAAAGTATAATGATCTAGCCCTGGTGGTTTTAATAAAACCAATGGTTAAGGAAAATGTCTGAACTAAAATGACATTTTTGGCTTATAATTTTAACAATAATTTATAGGAATGTGGAAGAAATTCTCCATTACATGTGCAGTTAAATACACTGTGATCAATTTCCTAACCTATAAAACTCTATAGGAATTATGAAATGAGAAACACTCTCTCCTCCTAAAAAGGAAGCTCTGGGCACCAGATTTTGGAAGGTTTCCTAGGGGAGCCCAGACTACCCCTCATCCTCCCCTGAGGACAGGGCTAGAGCTTCCCAGTGGTGACCTCACTTTTTGCATGTGTTGTCACTAAATGCAGACGACTCACCAAACCCCAGAGTACAGGCTGCTGACACGGCATCCCAAGCAGAGCATGTTCCTCTCTCCTTTGCACTAAAATTCACACAGGGAGTGATAAAGAGGACAGAGGGTGGATCGTGGCATTTTCATAAATAAAGTATATCAAAACTACTCAATTTTATAGAGGCCAGATCCTGAGAAAGAACCATGTTCAAATCAATCTTCTATATCTTACAGGTAATTTTATGTTATTTAAAGTAATTAGGATATATTTTCTACTTATTTATTTTGGATGTAATAGTTTAAGAAAACATAATAAAGTCTATTTTTTTCCAATGATATGGTTCCTTGATACTAATATACTAGTTATAGCAAGATATATTAATGAAATTGGTCCTCACACTTATGTTCTCTTTTTTACATCTAGTAATTAAATATTTCCTTGTAATTTTCCAGCAATCTCAGGCAAATTACTGTCTCTTGGGCAATGATATATCTAGGCTATAAAAATGAGTGAGTTAAACTACTATCTTTATCTTCACTGCCAACTTTGAGACTCTATGAGCTTATGTACTATGTGCATGTGCACCTACGACATGGAAGACTGGTTAAACCTCCGACTGGCTGAAGGGAACTAACACGGCCTCACAGTCATCATTACATTTTTAAGGGTTGATCAAGTTTAATTATTTTGGCCCAAATTATTACGTTAAAGCCATAGAATTACCAGCAAAACATCGTTTTGCCTTACTCATTTTATGAATCTTCCTTAAGACAAATGAAAATCATAGTAAAAGCTTCCACATACTTTCATTTGGATTATTATTGCTCTTATTAAATAAAGTGTGGATAAAAAGTTTTAATATAAAACGTATAGAATCAGAATCTTGAAAATATTAACTCAGCACAATGAGTTAATCTATATCTGTTCAGTTGATGGCTACTATCTTATTCTTTCCCATTTGTACTTCTGGATTGTATGGGTGACTACAAATTAAATAGTTAATTTAAATAGTTTTATTTAAGTAAATACTATAATGGTGGTGGTGCTGAGGAAGTAAACATCTCTCACACATTCTAGTAATATTCAAGAAAACAGAAATGAGAGTTGTTCAGGATTCAAATGCTGGAGAAATTATTCTGACTTTTTAATTATTTTGGCTTAAAAATAATTTTTAAAGGTAGTTAAATGAAAAGAAGAAAATTAAGAAAGACTGGGGAAAACATTCAAAATGCTTTAGAAGTGCCAAATGATGGAAATAGAATATTTTTCAAAACATGAAAACATAAAAAAGGAAGAGAAAACAATAAGCCTACTATTGAGAAAGAGGAAGCAGGAAATAGAGGGCATTATAAGCTTAGAAATGTAAATATTAAAGCTTTTGGAGACATTCCAAATTCTCTTAATCATGGGCCACGTTTTGTTTGCCTGTTTTTTTTTAACCCAGTAGCAATGCTAGAATTGTAGATGTTAGCAATTATATTCCTATAGGTTAGGGGTGTCTCTTCTCGTGTAAACCACAGGGAAGAACACGGGCACACCAGTTTACAGTCTATCTCAAAACTCTGACCTCAAAAAGCAAAAAAATTAAACATTAGTATTTTCAAAGTTTAAGCAAATGCTCCATTTGAACAAAAAATATACAAAGCAATACATATCTTTGCAGATAACATTTAAAAATAAATACATTTGTAAGGAGCCTAGGTGATTTGTGATAATTAGATATTAAGAAAAATTACATGAAAAGTGTTTCATTTATTGACATTAGGTATGCTTGCTCCTGAAACTAGCTTAAGTGCTGGTGACAGAGAATGTCTTGTGACTGCATCCCTGAAAGTGTACAAAACATTGTCTTGGCTGCAAAAAGTCAATGGTACAATTGTGTTCATAGCAAAATATTGTGAGATAAAATTCATATTTTATGGCAAGACAAGAAAAATTTAAACATAAAAAATGTTCTCTGCCCTTTGGTCTCCTCTCTCCCCTGTACTGTGCATTATATCTACATTAGGCATTGGCAAGACCTCCCCCATCAGCAGAAATACCTGCTCAACCATAAAGAACAACACTTTCCCAGCACCAAAGAGAAAACTGAAGATATAATATTCCTTCTTAGGTTTGTGGTGTGACCCACCACAATAATGTTTAGATCTGAATTGTGTGTACTCTGTCAATAATACGTCATTTAATGTACAGCCCTCTGTCTCAGAAACCTAATATAACTGTGTTTTGACCTCTAATGGGCGGAACAGTTCTTGGAGCTTTCTGAGATGCTGTTCCTGGGTTATAATTCTCTATTTGGCACTAATAAAATTTTCCATTTATTTCTTATATCGATTGATTAATTTTTCATCAACAATATATAATTTCATTTGTATCCTTGGCATTTCATTTTCCTTAGTCTTTTTGACTTCCTTAGACATTTTGAACCAATACACACAGGAGACAAAAGTGAGCTCAGGAATGTTGTTATTCATTAGACTGAGGAGCTGGTGACTTCTTTGTCTTTCTGTGGGCTCTATCGCATCAGTAACTACAGCCAGAAAACAGAGCTCTCTACTATTTTATTGTTCAAACAAATTTTCTGGTATTCATGACGATTCTACTCAGATAAGGAATATTCAGATATTTATGACTGATAAAATTACTATTCAACTTTTGAATGACTTAGGAAGTTCAAAAACTAATAAGGAGTAAGAATACTAAGTCAAATAAACATCACAGCAACTAATGAAATTCAGAACCTGAATTAGTGCCGATAGCGCACTTGGGTTAAGTGCAGCATGTCTCTCTAGCACGCCCACTCTGGGCCTATTATCCTCTCAACTCTATCTCCAGATTTCCCAAGCTGTGCTACAACAAGTTGTCCAAGTTTCTCTTCAAAGAACATGGCTTGTATTGGGGTCAAGTTTCAACAATTTAAAACACATTTAACAGCATCTTTCTAAAAACATGCAAATAACAACAACAACCTTTTCATCAAAGGCTTTTCTAAGAGATTAAATATGATTATGATTTGACTTTTTAGGTAACCATTACCACTTGGTTTGCTATTAAAATTACTCATAAAATTAAAAATGTATTATGTCTTACCATGAGCAAAATAAAACTATTCAGGAAATTTTTCTTTCTTATATCCAATTTTATTAAAGCAATGATATATTCATCTGGGTCTACTACCTTGGTTACTAGGTATGTGGGCAAAGCAAAGATAGGGTCCAATGTGAAAAAGTAAAGTGAATATTGATATTTAAAATATATTTATACATATAACAAAAAACCCAGTTTACCCATTTCTCACCATACAGGAAGATAGACCACTAAATATATAATATATATATAGCACTAAATAATATAAAGTATACTAATAATATATAAATGTATACTAGTACACAGAATCACCCTAGGATTCTGCTGAGAAATTCTTATCTAATATAGGAAATTAGTAAAAAAGAAATAATGTCAAAGGGTACAGATATTGCAGATAATCATAATGATGTATCCATTTGCATAACTCGATCCCATGTCTAAATTCTACCATTTATAAAAAATATAGGAAATGAATGAGAAAGCAACAAACTCGGTTAAGGTTCTCAGCACAGAAATGTCAGTGGTCCTTTTCTTGGCTAAGACAAATCTTCAGTGATTCAACTTGGTCAAAAAGAGGGACTAAGAAAGAAAACTGTCCCAATCTTGGTCTGGGGCAAAACTTTCAGTAGGGTGCAATTTACTTCCCCTTCTGAGAACCATCTAGCATCACTGATAAAATGCCAGAGCACTTGCTTTAGCAGGTTGTAATAAAATTAAGAAGGCTTACAGAGAAATTAGAATTACCTACCCAATTAACTATATCTGGTTTTATTAAACCAGATATTCAAAAGTGCAAAGACCTTAAACCAGCTTTATGACTAGCCTAATACTTTTTAACTAGAACATTCTGTTTTTGTGTCTGATCCTTCATAAAATGCCCTACCAAGAAGAAATCACTAAATTCGCTTTCTTAGAAGCCTTTTCCTTTACTGGCAACTTTGAGATAAAACACTAATATGCTTGAACAAATTCAAAATAAATTGCAAGTAAAAGCAAACAAAACAAAGAAAAAGAAAAAAAACAGGCGAAAAACCAAATAAACAAACCCACACAAAAACTCAGGCGAAAAACCAAACAAAAAAACCCACACAAAAACTCAGAAATTACCAAAGTCTGTAATAATTGCCACGAGAGGACAGTAGAAACACAACAAGAGAACAAATCTAGTATTTGGAAAATGGCTAACAAAGTTGAAAATCATTTAATTTTATAAATAAAGTAGTACAAATGTGTTGCAGTTATCTAGTGTTGCATAACTAACCATTTTATTTTTGTGCATGGATTCTGTGGGTGAGGGATTTAGACAGAGCACAATAGGGATAACTTGTATCTGCTTCCAGATTCTGGGGCTGCAGACAGGAGGACTTGGGCCGCAGTGACCGCTGCCGTCATCTGTTGGGCGCCTTATGTGCACCTCCAGGGCCTGGACCACGATGAGGCAAAGGCTGAGCTCCTCTGGGACTTCCCATTGGCACCTGCAAGGCAGACTCAGGATTGTCAGCATCCTCATCAGGCAGCTTAGAGCTCCAAGAGGGGGTGTTCTTGCAAATGAGGCAGGGGGAGCACTGAATCCCCTTCCGCTCAGAAATCTGGATACAGCCCCTCCTCTGCAGTTACAAGCAGGTCACTAAAACACCCAGACTCAAGGGGAAGAGAATTAGACCCTATGCTTCTCTCTCTAAAAGCATTGTCAAAGATTTTGCAGCCATCTTTAGAACAGCCACAGAACATGGAATTTTAAATATTCCCTTTCTATATGGAGTAAATCTCATTTGAATTTTGATTGTAATATTTCGAGGTGGAGAGTACAGCTCAAGATAAAATGATAGGCCTTCCTCAGTAGTAGAAAAGATACATATCATTATAATTCTGGTTTATAAAATGTGAAATGTCTAGAAATTTCTCTGTCTTCTTTTTTTAATAGCTTAATACATTTTTAAAAATCCTACAGTATGATGTGAGAAATTTTGATTCTGTGATTCCCTCATTCCACTCCTCGTGGGAAGCAAGTGTTGTCCCAATAACAAGTGACGAGTGACAATGGAGGGAAAATGACAGCACTAGTAACATTAAAAATGTATAATCCTTGGTTTATGGCTGAGACATTAGGTCCTTGAAAGTTTTCAAATAACAGGTCTTAACTACAAAAATTATAAAATAAATCTATAAATTGGTCTAGTTGTAAATAAAGTTAGCCTAGATGAAATTAACAATTCAAAATAATATATAACTTTGATTCACAATACATAAAACATCACCACATCAGGCTCTGTCATTCCAGGGTGGACAAAGAATGTCACCTGCCATATCAGTAAACAAAGGATGTGCGTCCATCAAGCCATCAGCCACTGCAGCCGCCCCCGACTGTGCATCCTGAGGGGACTCAGGATGGAAAAAACAGAATATTGGCCCTAGATAGTTAAGGTGCATGTCAAAGGAATAATTTCATTGAGCCCAGACTCTTGTATCTTTCCATACATAGGCGACTGATAAATTCATTAACTTAAGAGGTCTGGTTTTACTTTAGTTAACAGTAATCTTTTGATGTTCCAACTACCTGGTTTTTGTTGCAAAAACCCTCATATAGCCTGGCTCCTCCCTTACCTCTTCAGAATGGTCCCTCAGAGATGTTTGAAAGGCTGACTCCCGGGCTTAAGTCCTCAGTTTGTCCACTGAATAAAACATAATTCTCAACTTTGGGGTTGTGCAATCATTTTTCAGTCAATACTAGCTTACGAAGAATTGAACCTGGACAGATCTATGGCGTTTTTTTTCATTCCAAGGTCAAAGCACAGTACAGTGAATGACAGACTATTTATATATAAGAGAGTTGAAGATGTTAATATGAAAATATTATTTCTCACTAACATCATGATACAGTTCACTCTTCAACTCAAATCTAACTATTTTAATTGTTTGGTCACTTGGAATCCAAAATAGGTTGAAATAACCTTGTATTGGTTACCACTGAAACACAAGTTTCATTGCGTCTCACAAAATAGGTATTTGTAATGAAATGTTCTTTCTCACATATGTTACTGTGCAGGGGAGGCTTTTAGTCTGGTTCTCCAACTTCTCAGAATTCAGATCAGAGAAACAGAAGAATGCAGAGAATAAATAAAAAATAAAATTGCACCTATCTATAACTTATGATACGTTCCTTGTCCTTCACACACTCAAGTGATATTTAAGCAAAGTATGCATATTCCTCCATCTCTGTTCAGAAGCCAAGATGGGCTAGGCATTCTTTTCTGCAGAAAGGAGGCTGAGAAAGAAATGTTGTTGATTTACTGTTCAGTTTATTAGGGGCAGAGCTAAAATTAAAATCAGAGTGTCCAGACTCTTGATTTTGTGGGATTACAAACTGCTTTGTTGTTGGGGATATTACCAAGTTGAAAGAGGAGTTTACAGTCCCAGCCTGGCTGACAAACAGTGAGCATGGTGTCACCCCTGTACTGTAGGATTTGAGGTTTGATGTGAGGCTCAGCCCAGAAGCCAAACAAGGGAAGGACACTGGGCCCAGTGTTCGCACCCACATTGCCCACCAGGCAAGCAGTACTACTTTGAAGGTTTTAGTTGATTTTATTGTTGATGAAAATCAATCTTGCCGTGAAATCCAAAAGGATTTACTAAAGTAGCCATCACCAAATACAGAAGATAGAGTATAAAATAGAAACTGCTCATGGTATTAGCACATCAAAGAGAGAAAGGCTTGCCTTCAGAATGATCACACATTTTCAAATAAAACTCTACCAAACAGCACTTCACTTTAAAAATATGTTTTAAGACCACATGTTTTAAGACCACACCCGGTAATTTCAAAAAAGCTTATTAATAAAAATGCCAAAATATCTTTCATTACAATGAAATTTATTGGCAACCTGGTCATTTGTGATTTCCAATTAAGGACACTGAATACCTATGCAAGAAATTTGCTTTCCTCCTGTTACCTCACTTACCTGCATGTGTTCAGGCTTTGATTTTCCCTAACCTCTCCTAACCGTTTTTCTTGGTGATAACATGTTTGTTTCTCACTCTTTTCAAAGATAAGCGTTTAGAACCACTGCCTCCTCTGTTCTCCCTCATCAATTTCTGCCATCAGTATCACTAAAAATAGCAGCACTCTATCCAAAGCGCCACGGTTCCCCTCAAGATTTCACAGAAGTAACTGCTGGTGAGGCCGGCAGCTCCGTGGTTACTGAGAACAGGCCATATGCTGCTTGGAGGACTCAGACTTCAAAGAAATTTCTGAACTGCCAGTTAACTTCCTGAGGTATTTTGAAATATTGCAAACACACTGTATATTTTTACTTTCTAGATTACTCTGAGAATATCTTTTATCATCACTATTGAAAAGTTAGCTTCTATTCAAGAATTCCTGGATTTTTTTTTTTAATTTATAATGTGAGTTGACATATTCTGGGATCTGACCAGTATGGGAATGAAATATAAGGTAGGGTTTTGCTACTGGATATTACTGCATTTTGTTTTGTTTTGGTTTTTGTTTCCTTCCTCTGCTTATAGGGTTATTGGCTAGGTGAACTAAACTAAAATGAGTGTTTCTCTGCCAGAGTCAAAAACAAAATAACACACAAAAAAACCATTAAACTTGTTAGAACATTCTTACTACACTAGACCACAAGAACTGTTTTCCATATCATTCTTTCCACCTACTAATTCAAAAATTTATACTTTCTTAAGGTTTTTTATTTTTTATTTTTTTAAGGAAGTGTTAGATCAGGATGTTTAATTTAATTAAAATTTCTGTTAGGGCTTGAGTCATGTCTAATATTATCTTCTATGAAGCCTGATATTTCACATGTAATTGAGCATGCAACAGAGATGGAAGAAATATTCTTGCATAGTTATTTTGTCCTGACTTAGATAACTATTCAAATATCTCCTTGTATCATAAAGAAAAACTCAAGCTTAAGACATACATTGTGTAGCACCTTAACAGCATAACCAATACAGAAAAACAATCTGCATTATTTCCTAGAAAATTGAGGCAAGCTAGTCACTGCAAACAAGGCTATTAAACAAACACATTTGTCTACAAAGGCAGGTGCCTGACGCTGGGCCTCAGGAGCAGGCTGTGGGCTCAGGCTTTGCTGGTGGGCACAGAAGGGGCACCTAGTGATGCTTCAGGCATTTATTTATTTTTTCATTCAATAGAATGTGAAAAACAGGCTTGCAGTTTTGTGTTGATTTCCTTAATGCCTGCTGATATAAACTTTAAATAAACACAACTAAACTTTGTAGGCTTGAGCTACCAAGTATCACTCAATTGAATATGTGCTGTTTTTCATTTCCTATTTCTATGAGATTTGCTTTTGAACAAACACAAGACAAAAAGAGAAGGTATCCTTAAATCTTGAGACTCCATGGCTCATAGCGTATACACTGGGGCCCTAAAAGTCAGCAAAGGTATCTCTCTTATTCTTTCAATCTCTCTCTCTCTCTTTCTCTGTATATGTGTTTATATTGTACTTCATATATAGGTAAGTATATAAATGCCAAACATGTAGGTAAATAAATAATACATACATATTTCATTCATATATATATATATATATATATATATATATATATATATATACACCTC